>NC_091370.1:14125549-14433049 GCF_038502225.1 Cherax quadricarinatus
TGTGTCGTAAGAGGCGACTAAAATGCCGGGAGTAAAGGGCTAGTAACCCTTTCTCTTGTATACATACATTACTAAAGTTAAAAAGAGAAACTATCGTTTTTCTTTTTGGGTCACCCTGCCTCGGTGGGATACGGCTGGTTTGTTGAAAGAAGAATATTAATAATAATAATTTATACTATCAATAATAATAATATATACTAGTAATAATAATTATAAATCGTATTCATATTCATGGGGAAGCGCTAAATCCGTGGATCACACTGCCTGGGACATGAGAGAACTGAGACTTGATTCAAGGGAAAAGATGAGTGACTCTAAATTCATTGGATCTAGAACTCTTCATCAGCATTAAGGAACTCCCCTTGAAATGGGTCAGAGTAATAATAATTATAAAAGCAGCTGGTTGGCAGAGAGCCAAATATACAGAAGCACCCAGCCGACTCTTCTGATGTGCAAACCCGGTCTGTTGTGTTCCCTCAGTTTGTTGTGCTCCCTCAGTTTGTTGTGCTCCCTCAGTTTGTTGTGCTCTCTCAGTTTGTTGTGCACCCTCAGTTTGTGTTCCCTCAGTTTGTTGTGCTCTCTCAGTTTGTTGTGCTCCCTCAGTTTGTTGTGCTCCCTCAGTTTGTTGTGCTCCCTCAGTTTGTGCTCCCTCAGTTTGTTGTGCTCCCTCAGTTTGTTGTGCTCCCTCAGTTTGTTGTGCTCCCTCAGTTTGTTGTGCTCCCTCAGTTTGTTGTGCTCCCTCAGTTTGTTGTGCTCCCTCAGTTTGTTGTGTTCCCTCAGTTTGTTGTGCTCTCTCAGTTTGTTGTGCTCCCTCAGTTTGTTGTGCTCCCTCAGTTTGTTGTGCTCCCTCAGTTTGTGCTCCCTCAGTTTGTTGTGCTCCCTCAGTTTGTTGTGTTCCCTCAGTTGGTTGTGCTCCCTCAGTTTGTTGTGCTCCCTCAGTTTGTTGTGCTCCCTCAGTTTGTTGTGCTCCCTCAGTTTGTTGTGCTCTCTCAGTTTGTTGTGCTCCCTCAGTTTGTGCTCTCTCAGTTTGTTGTGCTCCCTCAGTTTGTTGTGCTCCCTCAGTTTGTGCTCCCTCAGTTTGTTGTGCTCTCTCAGTTTGTTGTGCTCCCTCAGTTTGTTGTGCTCTCTCAGTTTGTTGTGCTCCCTCAGTTTGTTGTGCTCCCTCAGTTTGTTGTGCTCCCTCAGTTTGTTGTGCTCTCTCAGTTTGTTGTGCTCCCTCAGTTTGTTGTGCTCTCTCAGTTTGTTGTGCTCCCTCAGTTTGTGCTCCCTCAGTTTGTTGTGCTCCCTCAGTTTGTTGTGCTCCCTCAGTTTGTTGTGTTCCCTCAGTTTGTTGTGCTCCCTCGGTTTGTTGTGCTCCCTCGGTTTGTTGTGCTCCCTCAGTTTGTTGTGCTCCCTCAGTTTGTTGTGTTCCCTCAGTTTGTTGTGTTCCCTCGGTTTGTTGTGCTCCCTCGGTTTGTTGTGCTCCCTCAGTTTGTTGTGCTCTCTGTTTGTTGTGCTCTCTCAGTTTGTGTTCCCTCAGTTTGTTGTGTTCCCTCAGTTTGTTGTGCTCCCTCAGTTTGTTGTGCTCTCTCAGTTTGTTGTGCTCTCTCAGTTTGTTGTGCTCTCTCAGTTTGTTGTGCTCTCTCAGTTTGTTGTGCTCTCTCAGTTTGTTGTGCTCCCTCAGTTTGTTGTGCTCCCTCAGTTTGTTGTGCTCTCTGTTTGTTGTGCTCTCTCAGTTTGTTGTGCTCTCTCAGTTTGTTGTGCTCTCTCAGTTTGTTGTGCTCCCTCAGTTTGTTGTGCTCTCTCAGTTTGTTGTGCTCCCTCAGTTTGTTGTGCTCTCTCAGTTGTTGTGCTCCCTCAGTTTGTTGTGCTCCCTCAGTTTGTTGTGCTCCCACAGTTTGTTGTGCTCCCTCAGTTTGTTGTGCTCTCTCAGTTTGTGCTCCCTCAGTTTGTTGTGCTCTCTCAGTTTGTGCTCCCTCAGTTTGTTGTGTTCCCTCTGTTGTGCTCTCTCAGTTTGTGCTCCCTCAGTTTGTTGTGCTCCCTCAGTTTGTTGTGCTCCCTCTGTTGTGTTCCCTCAGTTTGTGCTCTCTCAGTTTGTTATGTTCCCTCAGTCTGTTGTGCTCCCTCAGTTTGTTGTGCTCCATCAGTTTGTTGTGCTCCCTCAGTTTGTTGTGCTCCCTCAGTTTGTTGTGCTCTCTGTTTGTTGTGCTCCCTCAGTTTGTTGTGCTCCCTCAGTTTGTGTTCCCTCAGTTTGTTGTGCTCTCTCAGTTTGTTATGCTTCCTCAGTTTGTTGTGCTCCCTCAGTTTGTTGTGCTCCCTCAGTTTGTTGTGCTCCCTCAGTTTGTTGTGCTCCCTCAGTTTGTTGTGCTCCCTCAGTTTGTTGTGCTCCCTCAGTTTGTTGTGCTCTCTCAGTTTGTTATGCTCCCTCAGTCTGTTGTGCTCCCTCAGTTTGTTGTGCTCCCTCAGTTTGTTGTGCTCCCTCAGTTTGTTGTGTTCCCTCAGTTTGTTGTGCTCCCTCAGTTTGTTGTGCTCTCTGTTTGTTGTGCTCCCTCAGTTTGTTGTGCTCTCAGAGTTTGTTGTGCTCCCTCAGTTTGTTGTGTTCCCTCAGTTTGTGCTCTCTCAGTTTGTTATGCTCCCTCAGTTTGTTGTGCTCCCTCAGTTTTTTGTGTTCTCTCAGTTTGTTATGCTCCCTCAGTTTGTTGTGCTCCCTCAGTTTGTTGTTCCCTCAGTTTGTTGTGCTCTCTCAGTTTGTTATGCTCCCTCAGTTCGTTGTGCTCCCTCAGTTTGTTGTGCTCCCTCAGTTTGTTGTGCTCCCTCAGTTTGTTGTGCTCTCTCAGTTTGTTATGCTCCCTCAGTTTGTTGTGCTCCCTCAGTTTGTTGTGTTCCCTCAGTTTGTTGTGCTCCCTCAGTTTGTTGTGCTCCCTCAGTTTGTTGTGCTCCCTCAGTTTGTTGTGCTCTCTTTGTTATGCTCCCTCAGTTTGTGCTCCCTCAGTTTGTTATGCTCCCTCAGTTTGTTGTGCTCCCTCAGTTTGTTGTGCTCTCTCAGTTTGTTATGCTCCCTCAGTTTGTTGTGCTCTCTCAGTTTGTTGGGCTCTCTCAGTTTGTGCTCTCAGTTTATGCTCCCTCAGTTTGTTGTGCTCCCTCAGTTTGTTGTGCTCTCTCAGTTTGTTATGCTCCCTCAGTTTGTTGTGCTCCCTCAGTTTGTTGTGCTCCCTCAGTTTGTTGTGCTCCCTCAGTTTGTTGTGCTCCCTCAGTTTGTTGTGCTCTCTCAGTTTGTTGCGCTCCCTCAGTTTGTGCTCTCAGTTTATGCTCCCTCAGTTTGTTGTGCTCCCTCAGTTTGTTGTGCTCCCTCAGTTTGTTGTGCTCTCTCAGTTTGTTATGCTCCCTCAGTTTGTTGTGCTCCCTCAGTTTGTTATGCTCCCTCAGTTTGTTGTGCTCCCTCAGTTTGTTGTGCTCCCTCAGTTTGTTGTGCTCCCTCAGTTTGTTGTGCTCCCTCAGTTTGTTATGCTCCCTCAGTTTGGTGTGCTCCCCAGCCTCGCACTCACAAAACGAGCGTCGAGTCTCCCACGAATCAGGCCACTGTTACCTCCCCGTTTATGCAATTTTGTTATTGGTGATTAAATAATGTAAACGTCAGGCAATTTTAACACCGAAGTAACGAGGTGTATGGAAAACTAACGTAATTTGGCAGATCGAATAAGCGGTAGGGAATGCCTAGCGCCGAAATCGTCGAAGGCCCATTAGTTTATTGTGTGGTGTTAGCACCGACAACCCGATTGATTAGGCCAACAGGAATTGGGTGGTAATCAGCTCCAATCCCTCGTATGACGAGGCCTTCAAGAGCACGAAGACATCTCCCTCGAGGAGGGTTGGCTAGGTGAGTCAGCGAGACTAGTGGCGTCACTCTCCCGTAACACCTGCCGATGCGGTTTAATGGCCCACGTAGCCAACACCTGTGCCCAGTCACCTATGGAATGGAATGAAACGCAAGCGCAGGTGCCGTATCCTACCAAAGCAAGCGCAAATAGCAACTTGATACCCTACACACGAAAGCTGGGGATGTCTCCTTATACCTGCTGCCCCTGTTCACCTAGTAGCAGTAAGTAGGTACCTGTACCTGGGTGTTAGTCGCATCCTGGGGGATGGCAGTATACCTTAGATAGGGCCCGGGGCTTTGAAATGAGCTGAGGTAGGATAACAGCTCTTGGCCTGTAAAACTGTGTAAAAAAAAGGAGGCACTGATATATAAGCTACAAAATGGGAGGTAATCAAATGTAATTCAAGCAAAAGGAGGGAGGTTTCAATTCCTTGGATAGATCTTCAGCAACATCGAGGCGCCCTCTGTGAAAGGCGTATTATTAGGTTTTATCACTCATGATTGGTTAAAGAAGAGCCCGATATATGTGGGAAAGTTTAGAAAGTTTTTTTTTTTTTTTTTTTTTTTTTTTTTTTTTTTTTTTTTTTTTTTACATAAAAACTGCGAGGAAACATCCAAGTTGATCTGTATTGGTTTAGGTCAGCAAGAGTTGTCAGTGTTGGTAGTTGTGTTGCAGGAGACAGTAATCTAGTTTGAGAGTCACAGTGTGGGTTCCCTCTACTGCAAGATCCTCTTAGCAAGCTTACAGCGAAGAGTACACACACTATCGTTGACTGCCTGCTTTACTCACTCTCTCTCTCTCTCAATACAGAAGTACACTGCCAATAATCAAGAGGAAAAAAAGCAGGTACTGAATAAGCGTTTGTTGTAACAATATTTCACTCTGTGTAGAGCTTCATAAAGTCAGTGTTTGGTATAGCTCTACACAGCGAAACGATTTCACAACAAAAACTCGCTCAGCACCTGTCTTTTCTTCACCCTCTCCATCTCCCTTCCTCTCCCCCTCACATTCCCTCACTCCCCCCCCTTATATTCCTCCTCACTTTCCCTCCCTCCACACTCTTCTCGTATCAAACCTCAATAATCCCCTTCCCTCTCTCTTCCCCAACATATTACAAAACAATGTGATAATTTTTATACGACTTGGAACGAATCATGGATATGGTTTGTGGAATGCGAGCACTGGACTTTGAATTGCCTAGATTGCCTGCTGATGATGATTGCTTTAATGTAATATGGCATTACATTAGTCACGATGATATTAAGGTGGTAATGGTACTGCCATAGCAATGTGTTAAAGAGAGCATCAAGTTGATAATGTCAGCTAGTTTTTTTTATGCTCAAAGAGCAATTCATTCTCTCTCTCTCTCTCTCTCTCTCTCTTCGTGTTGTTTCTCACTATTATAGCCATGTTTTGCTGTCTTTCTGATGGTATCGCAGGCATTGGTTTTCATGAGCGTAAAGTATGAGAGGCGAGACTTGCCTCAGCACATAGTTACCATTTATCAAAGGCACTTGTCGGTATACATTTAGCCTGTTTTGTGTGTGTTACCATTTACCATTTGTCATAGGCACTTGCCGATATTCATTTGTCTTTCTCTCTCCCCGTGTGTGTGTACTCACCTAGTTGTGGTTGCAGGGGTTGAGTTACAGCTCCTGGTCCCTCTTCACTAGCCGCTACTCGGTCACTCCCGCTCCATGAACTTTATCATACCTCTTCTTAAAGTTATGTATGGATCCTGCCTCCACTACTTCACTTCCCAGACTATTCCTCTCTGACAACTCTGTGACTGAAGAAATACTTCCTAACATCCCTGTGGTTCATCTGAGTCTTCAACTTCCAACTGTGACCCCTTGTTGCCGTGTCCCATCTCTGGAACATGCTGTCTCTGTCCACCTTGTCGATTCCTCTCATATCCCCCCTCTCTCCTGTCTTCCAGTGTCGTCAGGTCAATTTCCTTTAACCTCTCCTCGTAGGACATACCCCTTAGCTCAAGGATTAGTCTTGTTGCAAACCTCTGCACTTTCTCTAGTTTCCTTACATGCTTGGCTAGGTGAGGGTTCCAAACTGGCGCTGCATACTCCAATATGGGCCTAACGTAATGCTGTTCTTAAGTTTGCCAGGCGCCCGTATGCTGCGGCAGTTATTTGGTTGATGTGCGCCTCAGATGTGTCCGGTGTCATACTCACCCCAAGATCCTTTTCCTCGAGTGAGGTTTATAGGATCTGGCCCCCTAGGCTGTACTTCGTCTGTGGTCTTCTTTGCCCTTCCCCAATCTTCATGACTTTGCACTTGATGGGGTTGAACTCCAGGAGCCAGTTGGTGGACCAGGCCTACAGCCTGTCCAGATCCCTCTGTAGTTCTGCCTGTGTGTGTGTGTGTGTGTGTGTACACTTCCCAGCCACATTTTGCACACAACTCTACAAAAAACCACACTGAATACGATGTTTTAGCCACCAATTAAGCTCCGCACAAGCGTTCTGCTCATAACGCTACATGACTATTATGAGTTTAGTGCTTCCCTATGACAATTACTGGATGTGCTTCAGTTGCTACGCGATCCGAGAAAGATATCCCTGTACTGCATAACCCCAATCTCATGTACATCAATGAAAGCGACAAGAATAGTGCAGAATGCAGCAAAACTATTATCACTGAAAACACTGAAGTGAATCAGAAGCTTAAACTCTCAAAATATATTTCATCCCCTTTATAAAATGCATCAGCCACTGAAGATTGGTGCCGTTCTGAAATATTTTAGGTTTAACCGGGGAAGCGCTAAGCCCGTGAGGCTCCAACAGCGGCTGGAGAGTGGAAGAGAGTCGATCCAAGGGGAGGATAAAATACAGTTCCTTGGATCATGTGCCCCTCACCAGCACCAAATTACCCTTCTTGAAGAGGCATACTCCAGTTATTTAATGCAAACTAATTCCATACCTTTTACTCGTGTTGACTTAAATGGAAACGAAAGGATGGAGGAAGAAAAAGAAAACAAATCAACTACTTAAAGGTCACCTTTCGGAGACAAATAATAATAATAAAGGCCTTGACGCTGGAGCTACTGACTTTAGCACTGACTTTAGGTATCTGTCCAGCTCTCTCTTGAAGGCAGCCAGGGGTTTATTGGCAATTCCCCTAATGCTTGATGGGAGGCTGTTGAACAGTTTTGGGCCCCGGACACTTATGGTGTTTTCTCTTAGTGTACCAAAGTAGGGGCGCCATTGGTACACTAAGAGAAAACACCATAAGTGTCCGGGGCCCAAAACTGTTCAACAGCCTCCCATCAAGCATTAGGGGAATTGCCAATAAACCCCTGGCTGCCTTCAAGAGAGAGCTGGACAGATACCTAAAGTCAGTGCCGGATCAGCCGGGCTGTGGCTCGTACGTCGGACTGCGTGCGGCCAGCAGTAACAGCCTGGTTGATCAGGCCCTGATCCATCGGGAGGCCTGGTCGTGGACCGGGCCGCGGGGGCGTTGATCCCGGAATAACCTCCAGGTAACCACCCAGAGTTGTATGATCCTACGGGTTTAGAACCTTGCTATGGCTATAATACAGAAGAGCCAGTTACTTGTAGACCACTACAGCAAGTCTGTTCATCAGGGGACGTGACTCTAGTCAACCTGGAGGTTACCAGGAGTCGATTCCTGGGTTCACTGCTGCTGCAGCCTGGTCCTGGACCAGGCCTCCTGGTTGACTCGATTCCTGGATTCACTGCTCCTGCAGCCTGGTCCTGGACCAGGCCTCCTGGTTGATGGCTTCATCAATTAGACCGCTGGTGCTTGCGGGCTATACTTTCATTAACCAGTATGCGAACGTAAATCCGAACGTTGACGAATGTCACAAAAAAAAAATATATAATTAGCTCAAATTAGTAATGGAAATTAGTCAATTTCGGTTTTTCCTGGACCATTATCAAGTTGCCTATTATCGAAATCTGTGAAGAGACTGCAATATTGTGCAACTGGATGACCAGGAACAGTAGAGCGACGAGGAGTTACAAGCAGGAGGAGGAGGAAGTAAGGTGGTGGGCGTTACCTGTTCACCTCACTCACCCTGCTATACCAGCAACCCTTCCTTCCTACCTCACTAACCCACATCCGCTGCGGCTCACCCACGCATCCTCCCCTTCTCACTTTCCTTCATGGTAATAGTAGTATTAGTACGCTCTCATGCCTGCGTGTGCAAGCTGCACCCCAACCCACCCTGTAGTGGTGCAGCGCAACTCCCTGCATTTATATACAGTATTTTAAGTACCGTTAATAGATACGCCACACCTTTCACCTTGCACTTCAGTATTTCCAACAGACTTTAAGGGAGGATTAAGAGCTCTTGCTCCAAGGAATTGGAGCTACCCTCCCCTTCCTCGTATCAAGCAGGATTACCTCCCAAGGGTTATATAACTATTACGAGTTTAGCGCTTCCTCGTGAACATATAATCCAACAGCCTGCTAAATCATTCTAATCTCAACTCTCTAAACAGAATTAGAGGCAGTTTGACTGCAGTTAATCCCCATCATGCTGTAGTGAGAGATATGGAAGAATGTGCAGAATAAACCCCATGAACGGCAGGGGTGCCGTGAGCACAATGCGAGAACACTGTATCAATATCCGTGGTCCCAGACTAATATCTCACCAGAAGACATCAGAAACACTGCTGGAACATGTGAAGAAATCTTTAAGAGGAAACCAGGCAATTTCCTCCACCAAGTGCCGGAACAACTAAGCCGTGACGGTTATGTGGGCCAGCGGGCTGCAATAAGGAACAGCCTAATAGACCAGATGAGCCCCAAACAATTCTGACACTCCAGGGCCGAGCTTAGAGAGTAGGAAAACTCTTGAAACCCATCAAAGGCATATCAGTTTTTTTAAATGTAGTATCAGATTCCAGATTCTTCAGCACTCCTCTGGGAAACGGTCGATGTGTTGAACAAAAGGTCATTATGGACCTTGGGGTCCTACTATTTAACTTTCCCATGAACAACAGGACTGAAGTTTCGCCCACTAGCAATATATTCCCAAGATGCAACTTACCCATCAATTAATACCGGGTACCTATCATGGAACAGGTGGGCCCTGAACCATGGCAAGTGAGTCCTAAAACTCTCAGGCCAGCTGGCTAGGTCAGAGGGGGCAGCAGGTGTAAGAAACCTTACCCATATACGGCCCTGGGACAGGAACCCTGGAAACTTACAGGGTGGAGTGGACTGGGTGGGTGCTGGGGGTAACTGAGCCAGTCTTACCTCTCAGGAGGGTCAAGTTTGCAAGGTGACACAGTATACTCACAGAGCGACCTATCCTCATCCTGCAACAATAATTTCCTTACAAGTATACCAATGTCCACTTAACGATTCCTGTAAACTTGGAAAAAATACTTTCTTAATTTAAAGCAATGTTCATATGCTACATGAACCTATAACAATATGCATGAATCAAATAAACGACGTTGATACGTCAGGCAACAAGGTGGAGGGCGTAATCAGGAAGAGTTCACATCTTTATAAGTACGCTTCGTGGTGCAATGATGTTGCTCTGAGGAATCCCTCTCATATTACCAACACGGTCCTCAATCTACCTACAATCCCCACAACTCATCACAGTTTTGTTGGGCCTGCAGTAGATTACAGACTCACTGTGGAACATCTGGCGATATTTTCATCTCTACAGATTTCACTGAGAGACTTCATTTAATGTATAAAACTCATCCTGTGATAAAATATGACAGGAAAATGTTACTAGTCTTTGCTTACATACTAAAACTATCATATAGAGTAAGGTACCCACGCGCTACGCTTTCATTCAAGCCTGTTAAATAGAAAATTATTTGGTAAACGTGTCCACAGGCAGCCCACTCTCGCACCACAAGTATTACACGTGCAAATTCCAGTGATTATTGGTTACGCTCTGCCACCGAGTTTCCAAACGTATCACGTTCGTTTTCTTAACTTGCTTATCTCTAGTTATATATTAGTTTTTATGTTATACAACCTAACACAACACATATTAGAATCCATTCTAGGACCACTGAACTGTTCTCCTTAGAACGTAGGCGAGAAAAATATATCATAATTTAGCTATACCTCGAAAATTCTGGAGATGGGTCCCAATCCTACACACTTAAATTACTCTAAATGAAAGAGGATTGGAAGCCGGTGCAGGATACGTCCAATGAAAAGCAGGGAAACGATGAGGCTACTATAATAGAACTCAGTAAGTTAAGACGTGACGTCAATATGTTCCTCTGTGCATAAGGGGAATTACTAATAAACCCCTGGATGTCTTCAAAAGGGAACTCCATACGTTCGTCAAGTCAGTTCCTGATCAGTCGGAGTGTTACTTTGGCGTGCGTACGGCTGGTACCAACAGCCTGGTTGATCAAGCCACCAACCGGGAACCTTGATCTGAGACTGCTAAGAATATCCTAGCCTGCATATGACAATTACCAAGACAAGCACAGAGTCTTCCTCAATTATAAGAGTCGTTTAGGTTGACAACAATAAAAAACATAGAACATGCGATGTTTGTATGAGAACCAGAAGTTCAATATCTTTACCATGACGTAACAACACGGAAACAATTGTGATACAATAAAACCATTACATAAGATAATATTATTACTATTACATTCATGGGAATCCTAGATATGTACTCGCTGGAGTGCAGGAGAAACACATGATAATATATACGTGGAAGGTCATACGTGGTATGCCATAGCAACATACTGGAATGAGAGAGATGAGAGGAAGTGTAGAATAAACCCAGTGAAAGTAAAACACAGCGTGTGCACAATAAGAGAACACTGTATCAATATCCGTGATCCCAGACACTTTAACATCTTACCAGTAAATATCAGAAACTACCTACAAGTGTAGCAGTCTTTAAAAGGAAAAACGATAAATGCCTCCGGCTAGTGCTACATCAAGCAAGTTGTGACGGATATGTGGGCGAGCGGGCTGCCAGCAGCAACAGCCTCGTTTACCAGACAAGCACCAGACAAACCTGGCCCAAGGGCCGGGCTACCGGACTAGGAAAGCTCTTGAAACCCATCAAACGCAGCTATATCAAAGGGATGATACTAAAGCACCTGGGGAATGGGAAAATCAGATTTGGCCTAAGGAGAGGGGGTAGCTCCAATTCTTTGGAGGTTACAAGAGTAGAATATATAGAAAAATGGTCGAGTCCAACGGTCAAATTTTTGAAGAACGCTACAAAAAGGTACAACTATATATAAATATTTATAAAACAATGAAAGAAATGCGACATAACAAAAATACATATAAAGACAATAGAGCATACAAATGATTTGGGTTTCCAAAATACAATATTGTATCATACACTGTACAGAATAAATTGCTGTGGTACACTAACAGAGCCTTTTCATACTGAGTAAATTGTGTGTGTAAAATGAAAAAAAAAATGTTTACAGGTAAGAATTCCACAAACACTTGGAGCATCTGAAAGCACTATGCTCTCAGGAATGTGTGTGTATATATATATATATATATATATATATATATATATATATATATATATATATATATATATATATATATATATATATATATATATAATATATATATATATATATATATATATATATATTATATATAATATATATATATTATATATAATATATATATATTATATATATATATATATATATTATATATATATATATATATATATATATATATATATATATATATATATATATATATATATATATATATATATATATATATGCAATAAGATCACAGTAAACAGGTGATTTCAAAATATGCAAAACAACCACTCTGAAAGAATAGAGAAATTCCAAGCGCTTTCGTGACTACTCACATTATCAAGGAACTATGATAATGTGAGTAGTCACGAAAGCGCTTGGAATTTCTCTATTCTTTCAGAGTGGTTGTTTTGCATATATATATATATATATATATATATATATATATATATATATATATATATATATATATATATATATATATATATATATATATATATATATATATATATATATATATATACATATATAAAATATAGGGAGGTACCACCTCTAAAACTGTCCTGGGGACCCTCCTGGTGTCCCTGGTTGGATGCTTGCCTCTTAGTGCTTGGGCCGTGGTCTCATCCTTGGGGGCTACAGTGTCGTCACTTGTAATTATTCTTATTGCTCCCACTGTGTTACCTTCGATTTTTTTGCTAACCTGTGCGCAAATTTTCTCGTTTTCAGTGGTACTTTTCTTGGGTCTACCTCTTTGATTCCTGCGATGATGGGGCAGAGGGACACAGTTATCCGTTCTTGGGTAGTTGCGCACTGCCTTGATAACTGACGTGGTTAGCAGTTTGCCTCGTCTTTCAGGAACTGCAAGACAGACATTGCCGAACAAGAGTAGGTTGCGCCATGCTTGGATGTCAACGAGATAAAGTTAGTTGATCAAATGAAAATACTGGCCCACAGATGGCTCCAACTTCATCCTGTTCCATACTTGTATGTTTCATAACAATAAAATGCTTTCAAACGAGCTGATGTAGGTAACAGCTCTTAGCTTGTCAATAAAGTTAGGAATCCTTAACTTGTAAATAGCTTGCCAATAAAGCTAAGGATCCTTAACTAAACCTTGTCAAGCCCTGTGTAAGAGAGAGAATAAATTAGCAATACAAGTCTCAATCATAACATTCTACACACCAAGCATAACAAGCTGGTTCACCACACTTCTAGTGTACTATAATTTACTCTCGGTTAAATAAAATTAAATTTAGGTTAAGAGTTTAAAAGTAACCTAAGCTTAAGTAACTAATATTTTTTATTAGTTTTGCGTATTTATTTTTAATAATAGTGCAGCGCTAAACCTGTAGGAGTCATACAGCGCCTAAGGAATGAGAAGCAATCAGATTTAATCCAAGGATCAGGAGAGCAGCATGCAGTACATATTATGTGCATATGGAAGCACTTGGAGAAAGAAAGGCAATCAGGTTTACTCTGAAGGAGAGTGAAACTCCAATTCCTCAAACCAAAAACCCTTCATCAGCATCAAGGCATCTCTTTAGAAGGGAGAAATTGTGGAGACGACCGGTTATGCTAGTAACAATGACATGCCACAAACCCCTAATCCCCCACTAGGAAGTAGGTGCAGCACTAGGGAGATATAGCCAGGTACTTCAGCTGCTACCTTCAAGATTTTGTACGTGTATTACGTAATTTTTTATATTATATAACCATCTTTACTAGCGATCATGTGCACAAATTTTTTACATCGTCAAATTTGAAGTTGTTGTCGTCATACCACACTTCATTTTAAAGCCTCATCTAATACAAACGACCACCTTGGTCCCAAGGATGCCGCCCACAAAGATGGCCAGATGGACATGGGCAATTACTTACAGTAATATGGTTGGATCGTTGTCATTAATGTTTCTGAAAGTAGATCTTGAGATCTACTCTCAGATAAATAAGCATCCATTTTAACTTCTCAAAAAGAACATATGATAAATCTTGAGGTCTAATCTGGGGAGAGCGAGGCATGTAGGCGAGCCTCCTTATACACGCTGCTCCTGTTCGCCAAGCAGGAAATAGGTACATATTAGGCGACTATTAGGGATGACATCCTTGGGGATGATATACCGTAAAGATATGTCCAAGGCCGAGCTTTGAAATATGCAGTAGCAGGATGACAATTTGTGCCTTGTAAAATAAAAATTCAGACTTTTTTTAAGTATATTCAAGGAACGTGTCGAAGTAGCTATCCTCGTGCACGGTCAGTGTCGACATTCGTCAGTCTCTCACTCTCCTAGTTGGCTTCTTTCTTTCCTTCTGCTTTAAGCGCTTCGTTCGGCAAGAACTAACCTCTCTTCAAAATGTTTCCCCTAACACTAAACACATAAGAGGATAGATATGGCATTAAATACCGACGTGATGAAAAGGCACACAAATGCAGTATAATGTGATATTTTATTGACAATGTTTCGCCCTTCTGTATATACCTGGCTCATCCTCTCTTTCCAGGTAGGTAGGTCTTTGTGTCTTTTTTCGCAATACAAATAATGTTTGTTAAAAGCTATCACCCTCCTGCATCAACAATTGGCCTTATTAAGGCAATTTTGGTAAGGATTAAGTTAATTCTCTCCTTCCGCTAAAAAAATATTCGCCACATCCCTGTCTCTTCCAAACGAGTTTGATAAAAACAAAAGTGGTTGTGATAATGGTAACATTTGTTGGTCTATTGCATCATCTACGCACCACTGCAACGATCGGCAGTGACGCTAGCACATTTTAAGGTTAACTTTGTTAAGTTTAAAGCCTATCGACTACCAAGATCATTAAGGATGCAACTCACCTGGATACCATCAAGTGCATTGTAACCCATAAATTGGGGAATACTTAATGTAAAATATATCCAATTAAAAGGAAGGGCGCCGTGTGCACAATAAACACTATCAATATCTGTGGTGCCACACTTTAACACTACCAGAAGATACCAAACACTGCCAGAATAAGTGTAGAGGCCTTCAAAAGGAAATTGGACAAACATTTCTCCATAGTGCCGGATCAACCAATCTGCGATCGATATGTGAACCAGGGGGGCGCTAGCAGCAACAGCCTGGTTGAACAGGCAAGGCACCAAACGAACCTGACTCAGGGCCAAACTCCAAGAGTAAACTCTCGAAACCCTTCAAATGCATATCAAGGGGTATGTAGCAAGAAATTTATCTCTCGGTGTATATCCACTAATACTGTATGTTACTTAGAGTATACCTGAAAGGTGTTCCGAGGGTCAACACCCCTGTTGCCCTGTCCATGACCAGGTCTCGCGGTGGATCAGGGCCTGATCAACCAGGCTGTTACTGCTGGCAGCATTCATTGATAACTATTTCTATCACCAGATCCTTTATCGAAGATCATAAAATCCGAATGGTCTTATCACCAACACTGAATATCAACGTTATTACTATTAACATCATTATTAGAGAATTGAAATTATAATTATTTAATTTGATCAAAATGGACCATCAAACCTTCTTGAGTGGTATTAAATAGTACGCATTTAAGTCATTAAAATTACACACAAACTTGATATCATTACTCCTTACGTATCGCCAAGGAAATTTTTTATATGTAGCGGTCTACATGGAGGGTATTCCGGAGATCAACACCCCCGCGGCCCGGTCCATGACCAGGCCTCCCGGTGGATCAGGGCCTGATCAACGAGGCTGTTACTGCTGGCCGCGCGCAATCCAACATACGAACCACAGCCCGGCTGATCCGGCATTGACTTTAGGTATCTGTCCACCTCCCTCTGGTTTTTCCTGCCTCCAAGGTGCCTATGTGATAACTAGAGTGCGTCTCTTTTGATCGTAATTAAAACTTTCAATGGTATTTCTTACTTATAAAAAAAGTTCGAACTGAAATTGAGGTTGCTTTTGAAACTAAGAGTGATAAAAACTAAAAACGCCACCAAGTGATATATAATTTCTATTGTAATGCGTTTATTTTCTAAAAATAATTGATTGGAAAACAAAATAATATGCATTAACAAATATATTTCATATGAAGGTAAGATCCGGAATTTCACTTTTCAGCCGTGCAGAAAAAAGTGGTTTAGTTTACACCTACGGAAATTAACATTCACAAGTGAAAAATAGTTAATAATACAAAAAAAATTCCCTTATCAATAAGGAAATGGCTGTGACCAGCACATACGAAGTTCATTCAAGGATATTGACAGGAGTGAGGTAACCACCGGTTTATAGTTTGGGTTACATAAACTTACGAAGCAATAAGATCACAGTAAACAGGTGATATCACAATATGCAAAGTAGGTCCAATTCCTTGCATCAAGAGCCCCCCCCCCTCACCGGCGTCAAAGAACTCACCTTGACTGGCGAGTGAGCTTATGAACAACGGCTGAGGCTACATAGGAAGGCTAGCGAGTGAGTTAATAAACAATGGTTGGTTGGTTGTTTAAATGAGCTTAAAGCCTATCGACTATTCAAAGGATCATTAATATTAAGGCTGCATATCACCTGTTTACCACCGTACAAGAATACTTTAATCCCTAAACTAGAATTAAAGAAAGCTCTCAGCATACATATACAAACACATGGTGCATACAGCCTCGAAATAATGGCTAGAGTATATGTACGAAGGCTACAGGATGAGCATATAAACAAGGCAAGTTTATACAAACAGGCTCACAATGAGCTTATAAACAAGCCTATCCAAAATCCTTGCAGAAGGAGGAGAAAAACTGAGACGATTCCAGTTAGCACCCAACAACAGACATCACAGAACCTACACAGCAAGTGTGTCAACACACTGTTAACTCGAGCGGTCGTCGAGAGAAACCTCTAACTGTACGTATTCTGAAAATATAAGTACATATAGGCTTCAGTAATAGTAGTAATAAGTAATGGTGATGGTAATAAGAATGGTGGTAAAAGAAATGGCGGTGGTAATTAGTGCTCATCTTAATCATTACATCACTGATGACTCGAAGATTTAAATACACAAGAAACTTGCCAAAAATGACAAACAGAAAAATGCTCTTAGTTCACGCATATTTACCAATGTTTCCTCGCTCTATACCGTGCGTAATCAAATTCCACATGGTCAATAAACAATGAAGATATGAATGGCCTCGAGATGGTCATGGTCATTGTCAATATCAAAACCGTTTAAGAGCCGAGTTACAAGAGCCACAACTGATTCCAATATTCCTTCCCACCACCCCCTGTAGCTACAAACTCGTTCCTCGAATAACCCAGCACCATTAGCTGCCGTACAAATGATTTCACATGAAAAGAAACCGGCCAGACCAGGCAGTCCTGTGAGCTTAGACCTAACCAGTACAATGTAGTCTATCTCCCCCCACCCTCTCCTTCCTTACATCCAAGGAGCCTGCCCAGGCTTGAAGGCGAAGGGTTAGTAACCCAGAATAAAACATTGATTTATTTTCGTTTGTGTCTTTAGGTCCTGCCCAGGTTGTGACCCACAACAACTGACCAATTTCTGGGTATCTATTCATTAAATGAACATGAGCGACAGGCTAAAGCCTGCTGCCTGGTTGTGAGCTGAACTTTCTTCCACTGACTTAAGTATCTAAGATAAGATACCACTAAATCTGCATTAAGAATGCCTGTTATCCTATACAGCATGGTCTGAGAATACTTATTGTCCTATCCAACATAGATTAAACATACCTATTACCCTGCCCAACAACTCATCCCTCTTTCCAGTTTGCACTATGGAAAATTATTCTATCCAACCTGCCCTAACTAAACAAAACACGTACCTGCCTTTGCGTAAGAGTTTCTATCTCTAACCAATCTCCCTAGGTGTAGGAATACCTCTTACAAAGCAAATCAGTCTCGATATTTGGTTTACCTCTTCGCAGATCTGGAGAGTGTACAGAGATCCTTTACTGCACGCATAAGTTCTGTCAAGCACCTTAACTACTGGGAACGCTTGGAAGCACTTGACTTGTACTCGTTGGAACGCAGGAGGGAGAGATATATCATAATCTACACTTGGAGAATCTTGGAAGGAATGGTCCCAAATCTGCACACAGAAATCACTCCCTACGAAAGTAAAAGACTGGGCAGGCGATGCAAAATGCCCCCAATAAAAAGTAGGGGCGCCATTGGTACACTAAGAGAAAACACCATAAGTGTTCGGGGCCCAAAACTGTTCAACAGCCTCCCATCAAGCATTAGGGGAATTGCCAATAAACCCCTGGCTGCCTTCAAGAGAGAGCTGGACAGATACCTAAAGTCAGTGCCGGATCAGCCGGGCTGTGGCTCGTACGTTGGACTGCGTGCGGCCAGCAGTAACAGCCTAGTTGATCAGGCCCTGATCCATCGGGAGGCCTGGTCATGGACCGGGCCGCGGGGGCGTTGATCCCCGGAATAACCTCCAGGTAATAATCCACATGCGCAGGCCTAAAATTATTAATTATCACAATCAACTTGTCTTGACCTAGAAATGATTATCACCCTTCCCAACCTGTTGAACGCTGTTCTTTGTTACCCCATTTCCCAATGAGGCAACAGGGTGTACGGCAGTATAGGAAGGGGGAGGTGTACTAAGTAATGGAATAAGATGGCTGTAAAGGGGTACACAGAAGGATGGAGACGGGGGATACACAGGATGGAGAGGGGAAATATACAAGATGGAGAGAGGGGGTACACAAGGATGATGAGAGGACTACACAGTAGGATGGAGAGAGGTACACGGAAGGGTAGAAAGTACACAGGATGGGGAGAAAGAATACACAGAAGGATGGAGAGAGGTACACAAGGATGGAGAGCACATAGAAGGATTGATAGGGGTACACAGATGATTGGAGGAGTGCACAGAAGGATGGAGGGGTATACAGAAGGATGGAGAGAGGGGTATACAGAAAGATGGAGAGAGGGGTATACAGAAGGATGGAGAGGGGTATACAGAAGGATGGAGAGAGGGGTATACAGAAGGATGGAGAGAGGGGTATACAGAAGGATGGAGAGGGGTATACAGGATGGAGAGAGGGGTATACAGAAGGATGGAGAGAGGGGTATACAGAAAGATGGAGAGGGGTATACAGTAGGATGGAGAGGGGTATACAGAAGGATGGAGAGAGGGGTATACAGAAGGATGGAGAGAGGGGTATACAGAAGGATGGAGAGAGGGATATACAGAAGGATGGAGAAAGGTGTATACAGAAGGATGGAAAAAGTGATACACAGGATGGTGAGAAAGGGACAGGATGGGAAGAAGGGTGTACAGGAAGACGGAGATGACAGGAGGGGTGGATAGAAAGGGCATATAAGAGGGATTGCGATGGGCGACAAATAAGAGGAATGGAAAGGGGGGATAAAATAAGTAGGAGAGAAGAGGGACACAGAAGTATGGGAGAGATGGACACACAAGAAGAGATAGAGAAGGGGTCAGGGTGAATAGGGAGATGGAGAAGGATGGACTGGAGAACGCAGAAGGATGGATAAGGGGACACAAAATGGAGGACACAGGATGGACATGGGACACAGAAGGATGGACATGGGACACAGAAGGATGGATATGGAACACAAAGGATGGACATGGAACACAGAAGGATGGACAGAGGATACAGGAGGATGGACAAGGGGACACAGAAAGATGGACATGGGATACTGAAGGATAGACAGGGGATACAGAAGGATGGACAAGGGAACACAGAATGGACAGAAGGATGGACAGAGGATACAGAAGGATGCACAAGGGGACAGAACGGAGAGGACAAAGAAGGATGGACAGGGGACACAGAAGGATGAACGGGGACACAGATGGACGGGGGACACAGAAGGATGGACAGGGGGACACAGAAGGATGGACAAGGGGACACAGAAGGATGGACAAGGGGGGACACAGAAGGATGGACAGGGGACACAGAAGGATAAACAAGGGGATACAAGGATGACGAAGGGACACAGAAGGATGAACAGGGCACAGAAGGATGAACAGGAGGGCACGAAAGGATGAACAGAAGGGACACAAATATGAACAGGGGGACAAGGATGAACAGGGGGACACAAGGATGAACAGGGGGACACAAGGATGAACAGGGGTAAGACAAGGATGGACAGGGAGGACACAGGGCTGTTAGAGCCATTCGTGGGGAAACGTTTCCTCATTAAAATATCCTAATACTGCACATATGTCTTATTTCTCATTTATAAGTATTTTATACCATTTCTTATGCAGGGGGACACAGAAGAATGAACAAAGGAGGACAGAATAGGGATGGAAAAAGGGGGATAGGGAGGTGGACAGGGCAGTGGGAAGGATAAACACGCCAGCCTGTGAAGGATCCAGAGTTGATTCCATCACCTGTCCCATCTTTCCCGTTTATTTCCCTACCTGGGTGTTGTCATCTCCCTCTAACCCTGGCATGTTGTGTACCAAGTCGTAAACTATCTGATTCTTCCCTCACCTGGCTTCCGATGTCTCTTCTTCCTTCAGTCGCTTCAAATCCGACATCTCCAGTTCAAACTTGAGACGATTGACTTCGCACAGTAAAACATCGCGCTCTTGCATGGACTTTTCTAACTCCTTTTTAAGAGAATCACACTCCGAGCTGAGTTTGCGGATCATCTCGTCTTTGTCTTCCATGATTTGTGGCTCTCTGGCTTAAATATCAGAGCATGTAACACTGCATTTACCGAGGTTTTCACACAATTCCCCAGAGCTCACTGGTCGCACACTCACTCACCACGCCATGCTATGGTAAACTGTGACGTCACTCAAGTTCATCTGGCGAGTGGTGATACAGTTGTCATTTTTACTATTATACTCATTTTATCCCCCAGCAGCCTCTCGAATTCGTTAACCGAGATAGTCCCACGAATGTATTTAGTGCGTCAGTACACGAATGAGTAAAACATACGTCGAAGTTAAGGCTTTGCGTTGAAGATATAAAGAGTATGTGGCAGCCGGGGTGTGTTTGAGTTGCGCAGGCGCTGGTGTATCATCCTGGGACAGAATGAGAAGGGAATTAGGGTTCCATACCCTTCACTGGGTAAGGGGAATTAGGATTCCATATTACCCTTCACTGGCTAAGGGGAAATCGGGTTCCATAAACCCTTCACTGGCTAAGGGAAATGAGAGTTCCATATACCCTTCACTGGGAAAGGGGAATTAGGATTCCATATTACCCATCACTGGCTAAGGGGAATTAGGGTTCCATATACCCTTCACTAGGTAAGGGAATTAGGGTTCAATCTCACCTTTAACTGAGTAAGAGGACTTGGGGTTCCATATGCCCTTCACTGGGTAAGGGAAATTAGGGTTCCATGTACCCTTCACTGGGTATGGGAATTAGGGTTCAATATTACCCTTCACTTTGTAAGGAGAATTTGGGATCCATATACCTGTCACTGGCAAAGGGGAATGTGGGTTCTTCCACATTACCTTTCACTGGATAAAGGGAATTAGGGTTCCATATACCCTTCACTGGGTAAGGGAAATTTGGGATCCTACCGGACTGGGAATTAGTTTTATAATCCCCCTTCTATAATTACAGGGAGTAGGACGATGGGACATACACTGGCGACAACACAGAAATGAGTGAAATACGTACGACTCAGAATGACTCGGTGTTCAGTAAATAACTAATCGGCTCTGACGACCCAAATGAGTTCGCGAATGAGACAAAATGCTACAGGCTCCTCCCTAATCTTTGATGTAATTCTAACCCAATTTGACTTCGAAGAAACCATTGATTCCATGCCCATGCACTCTCCCCCAGGCCCGGACTCGTGCAACTCGATATTATCAAGATTTGCAAGAAACCATTATCACGTGCCTTTAATATTGTATGGAGAAATTTAGACACTGGAAGCATCTCATAGTCATTAAAAAGCACTGATATTGCCCCGCTCCGCAAGATGGTAGTAAAACAACGGCAAAAAAGAAAAACTATATACCAATAGCCCTAACATCTCACATTATCAAGATTTTTTAAAGGATTTTAAGAAGCAGGATTACCAAAACTTGGAATCGCAGCAGTTACACAGGGTTCAGAACTGTGTCCTCCTCCTCCTCCCTTTCGCAACTGATAGATCATTACATGGTCTTGGATGCCCTGGAAGACAAGAAAAATGCAGACATAGTATGCACTGACTTTGCAAAAACGCCTTTGAAAAGTGCGATCATAGGGCATTTGCACACAAACTGCGTACATAAGGAATACTGGGAAGGTGGGCATATGGATATTTAACTTCCTAACGAATAGACCCCAAAGAGTAATAGTAAACCGCGAAATCAATGGCTGCTGCAGTGTCAAGTTCTGTCCCCCAAGGCACAGTACTCGCCCCACTTTTGATTCTTAATTGTGATATAGACAGGTACATAAATCATAGCACTGTATCGTCCTTTGTAAACGATACTAGAATTTGTATAAAAGAGGCCTGGTCTGGGAGCAGGCCGCCGGAGCGGTGACCTACGGAAGCGACTCCAGAACCTAAAATAAGACCCTCAGTGGAAATAAGCCACGCTCCCTAACTTTGTTGGGTCATCCTGGCAACTCTCCTGGATTAATAATCCTAATAAAATCTTCATCATCCTGGATTATTAACCTTCCATTGGTTAATAATGTGAAGTTTTCTTATACTACTTCTATATCATCATGGATTAACTCTCGGGGCAACTAATCCAAATACAGCCTTTTTCATACTTAATAAAAGTCTTCTTTTTCTTGCATTAATGTTGGTAGAATTACCAACAATATGTTAGGTAAAAGGACACAAGTGCAACTAATGCGACATTTTATTATGGCAACGTTTCGCTCTCCAGGAGCTTATCAAGCCATAACGGAAAAGTTTCGCCACAAGAGGCTTCAGTTCCCACAAAATAAATGTCCTGAAGTGTACATACGTGTGTTTTCTCAACATCTTGTCGGTATCACCATATCATTTTTTCATTCTTATATTTCTGTTGATCTTTGTAGATTAGTTAATATTTATCTACGTTTATTAAATGAAAAATGCTAGAACTGACGTCAATTTAAAGGCGCTAATCTTTTAAAATAAAAAAAAAATAAAATCTTCGTTTTCTGTGACTGAGTAAAATATCTGGAATTTTATCAGCAAAAACTTAAATATTCACACTTATTTAAGTCGACTTAAATAAATAAGTAAATAAGTTTTTATTCACATTCAATACACAAGCTTCAATTTCTAAAGTTGTTGGATTATTTGAATACGTATTGCAAGGTAGTCAAATTTTGTCATGCAAATTCCAAGATATGTAAATAAATTGATTTTATATTACGTAAATTTCAGAAAGATTAGGTTGTATTGTTTTGTGGGTGTCAGTGGGAAATATAAAAGTGGAGTAAGAAAAATTTACATAGAAAATTTAAGTGTTTGTGAGAAATAATATGGGTGAAGTTCAGTTACAATCCTCAATTAACATTAAAAAAGATCGACACCATGCCTAACCCTTCTAGGGTAGGGTAGGTGCCTGAGCCCGAGCCTTTAGCTCATAAGACTGTCATTCCCATTTGCCCCCTTGGGGCGGGGATGGCAGACCAGAGAGGCCTAGCTTGTGGCTAGGCCTGGGGACAGTTAGTCCCAAAGATGAGGAGGTACTTATGCCTCCTCCCATGGGAGACTTAGGTCTCAGACACTCCCTAAAGAGGGAGCCAAGGCCGGGCCACCACTTGGACAAGGCCCGGGCCGGGAGAATACCGGCTAATCTTTAACTAACTAACTAACTAACATTAAAAAAAATAACATTACACACACATAGCTGGGGAGAACTCCAGTATATCTAAAACTGATTACACTTACTGCTATGGAAATAAGTCACTAAATTTTTTGGGTTATCCTAGGTTCTCCACACATATGCTGCTATGTATGATAATGTAACTGTGTATACCTGAATAAACTTACTTACCTCGGAAACAGGTGGTATAACCCTTGTGGTTTAGCGCTTCTTTGATTATAATAATAATCGGAAACAAGTGTGACTTTAACAGTGGGTCATAATGTCCTTTCAATGCCCACCTCAGCTCCCCAACTCACACATCTGGACCTTAAATTATGTTCTTGATAATACATTCTAATGCCTCCCTCACAGGACAGTAAAATACTATTGGCCAATACATAAATACATTACCTGTAGTGAGATTTAATTCAGTGGGAGACGTACATAGTTCATACATTTGGCGGGTAATGTAGGTTCCAGAGCAACAACTTACGTTATCATTCATATCATCATTATTTTGATAGTTTCACTTTGTATCTGAACTCTTCAAGATACACGTTAAATTCACTTATTATATAGGACACTATATTTGCCGATACTGTTTCTATTACTTAGATTAAATAAGATTAATTCTCCACGAATCCCTGATCCGATCTGCTATCCTCTGCCATTTTCGTTGCTTCTGTTTTGTTTACCAACACATCTTTTCAATTAATTTAATAACACTTCCATTTCCCATTTTCATTACTGAAATACTAATTTCCTCTAAATTATAACATTTTCACCCTACTAATTCAACTCCTTACAGAACAAAAGGAAATAATGCAGAATATGTTGCTTCACAGAACATCTTTTTAATCACTGGAGATAAACACCTACACAATTTCAGATAACGTTATTATCCTCATCAATTCTCACACACAAATCCCAGGAAAATTATCAAAATTTTCCACAGGTTAGGTTGTTTGGTGGATGTTAATGGGAAGTATAAAAGTAGCGTAAGAAAAACCTGACAGTTTTCCCTCAGTGTAATTCTTCAGGTATTATGGATGGTACCGGCAAAACTACTAAATTTTTAAGGGGGTGGAGGGGTAAGCCAGCGGAAGGCCTCGGTCAGATGACCAAAACCTCCAGCAGCGGGTCATCATATGACTAATATCCACATCAGGAAACACTTGTCAAAAATCAGGCATGTTTTATTAATGTAACTAATATTCATATATTAGTTATGATTATTAGTAAAGTACTCCATTTTATATTTCTATTTGTTTCCAGTTTCTGCAGCCCATCATCCTGCCCTATATATTCTCTTCATGAGATTTACTATCTTCTTTTGGACATTTGTAATCAGATTTACTTTTTTTTTTTTGCTGGGAGAGAGAATCACGAAGAACAGGAGTATTTTGCATATCAAAAGAGCTAGACTCTTGCATGGCTGAGCTGGTAGACACTGTGTCTATAAACATAACTACTTGGTAATACAAAAAACATTCATCTGACATATCTGATAGCTGGAAATCACTTGAGTCTGATGAATTTGTTTGATGCATCTGGCAATTTACTTACAGATGATGTTGCAACAGTCGTGTAGCGTGAATTAAAACAATTTGCAGATGCTTCATGGGATGCCTCTTATAAGTATGTTAGAACGATCTGCTGGTTTATGGCTGTACCCCAAGGGCTTTCAGTTGTTGCCAGAACTTTATATTATTTTTCTTGTATATTTCAATACTAAATTTATTGTGCCTTACCTTAGCCCACTGTAAATCTCTCTACAATTACCCTATGAAATTCGTGGAGTGCTGTATCATCTTTTTCATTTAACCTCAACTTTCTCAACAATTTATCTCTGATGTCAAGGATTCTAGAGAAAGCAGTGTTTTGTAAAGCAGTTAAGTATCTTAATGACAAAAAACAATCTCCATAGTTACCAATCGAGTTTCGGAAGATCTTACTCGACTAGTATCTCTTTAATAATAAACTACCTGAAATCTCAAATGTAGTTAGGGAATTTCATAGGTATGGTGAACCCAGACCTGCAAAAGGCATTCAATACAGTTGATCATAATATATTGTGTAAGAGACTACATGCTGTCAGCATAGACTCTGTAAATTGGTTTAAGTCTTACCTGAGCAACATGAAAAAAATGCCAAAACCAATAATACAGGATTAAAACCCCTGTCGACAATGTGTGGGGTTCCCAAGGTAGTATCCTGGGTTCCTTACTATTTTTATGTGTATGATATGCCCTTCATTGTAAAGTGTAAGCTTCTGTTGTATGCAGATAACAGTGCTCTGATAATCTCAGGTAAAGACCCACAGGATATAATTATCACTGGAACTAGAAACCTGCAGCAAATGGTTAGCAGGCAACAGATTTTTGCAACGCCATACTCTTTAGCACGAAAGTAAATTGAGAAAAGTGAATACTTTTAATGTACAGAGTAATGGGGAATCCATCACTTCAGTACCTTCATTGAAATATATGAGAATTCCCTTTGACCAAGACAGGAGAATTGATAAGAGAACAATGTAGTAAAAAAAAGGAAATGCCGGGCTAGAGTTCCTCTACAGACAGACACTGCGTCTATTTAATGAGGTTCTTCATGGTACACTGCTCTAACCAAAAAAATAAAATGTGAAAGGCGGGTTGCAAATCACCCAAAACAAAAATGGTGAAAATCATCCTCTGCCTGGGTTCAAGAGAGCATGTAAGCCAGGGAGAATTACAACTCTGCACTCTGCCCCAGGCTCAGAAACCCCTTTCACGTGCCTTAAATATTCTATGGAGAGGGAGCATAAACACAGAGGTCATCCCGCAGTCACTAAAAACAACGGATATAGCCTCACTCCACAAAGATGGCAGTAATACAACTGTAAAGATTTACAGACCGATAGTACTAATGCCCCACATAATAAAAATCTTCGAAAGGATTCTAAGAAGCAAGTACACAACAGTTGCACAACCAAGGGTTAACTTGGTTTTAGAGCAGGTCGCTCCTGTCTCTCATAACTACGGGACCACTATGACATGGTCTTGGACGCACTGGAGGACAAATAAAATACAGACTTTGCGGAGGCCTTCGACAAGTGCGATCATGGTGTAATAGAACACAAAATGCGTGATAAAGGAATAACAATAAATAGAATACAAAAAGTAATAATAAACAGTAAAGTCAGAGGCAGCTCTGTTCCACAAGGTACTCGCTCCCATCCTTATCCTCATCCTCATATCTGATATAGACAGGAATGTAAGCCACAGCACCGTGTCCTCTGCTGACGATACCAGAATTTGCATGACTTGTCATCCATCGAGTACACTGCAAAATCTTCAAAGCGGACATTAACCAAATCTTTAAATGGGCCTCAGAAAACAATATCAAGTTCAATGAAGACAAAATTCAATTGTTCTGCTATGGAAAATTTGAGGAAACATAATTAATTAGCTACTATTGGTAATAATGTTTAATGCTGTAATTATTAATTTAATGTTAGGTCTAGCTTTTTTGTGGGAGTGATAGGGAGTGGGCATCGAGGGAGTGACAGTTTGGCGACCTACTGTGACTAAGTCCCACTTACCTCACCCAAATTACTTGCAAGTAATTTCCCACATAAAAAAAATCATATTATGTTTTGAAAATCCTAGAGGGGCTAATTCCAAATCCGCCCACGGAAATCACTCCTTGGCAGGCGGTGCAACATTCCCCCAATGGGAAGCAGGAGCACCATAAGTACACTAAGAGACAACACAGTGTCAGGGGCCCATGATTGTTCAACTGCCTCCCGGTATACATAAGGGGGATTACCAATAGACCCCTGGCTGTCTTCAAGAGCTGGACAGGCACCTAAAGTCAGCCTCTGACCAGCTGGGCTGTGGTTCGCACATCGTTCTACGTGCGGCCAACAGTAACGGCCTGGTTGATCAGGCCCTGATCTACCGAAAGGGGGCGTTGACCCCCGAAACACTCTCCAGGTATATGCTGAATGTTGTAGGTAGAATAAAGCGGCTGTAGTAAAATCATGTTAATAAACTTGCTCACGAGCAGTGTTCAATTATCTTGCTACGAATTTTGTCGAGATTAGGAACCAAAACCAGTATGGTACTAGCAGTACCTACTTATTTCCATTGGGGTCCTTGATGCCACGAGGCCATGGTGCCTGGTGGTAAAAGCTCTCGCTTCGTACGGTGAGGGTCCGGGTTCGATTCAGGGAGAAGGGATGGAAACATTGGACGTGTTTCCTTACACCGGTTGTCTGTGTTCACCCATCAATAAAATGGGTACCTGGGTGTTAGTGGACTGGTGTGGGTCGCATCCTGGGACAAAACTGACCTAATTTGCCCAAAATGCTCAGCATAACAAGCGGCTTTCTATATAGTAATATGTCATTGGTGTCAGCCATGGTCTGTATACCTTGTACATGTAAATAAAATTATTATTATTATTATTATTATTATTATTATTATTATTATTATTATTATTATTATTATTATTATTATTATTGGAGGCAAAGAGGGGAATGTATGAGAGTATAGTTTTACCAACGCTCTTATATGGGTGTGAAGCGTGGGTGATGAATGTTGCAGCGAGGAGAAGGCTGGAGGCAGTGGAGATGTCATGTCTGAGGGCAATGTGTGGTGTGAATATAATGCAGAGAATTCGTAGTTTGGAAGTTAGGAGGAGGTGCGGGATTACCAAAACTGTTGTCCAGAGGGCTGAGGAAGGGTTGTTGAGGTGGTTCGGACATGTAGAGAGAATGGAGCGAAACAGAATGACTTCAAGAGTGTATCAGTCTGTAGTGGAAGGAAGGCGGGGTAGGGGTCGGCCTAGGAAGGGTTGGAGGGAGGGGGTAAAGGAGGTTTTGTGTGCGAGGGGCTTGGACTTCCAGCAGGCATGCGTGAGCGTGTTTGATAGGAGTGAATGGAGACAAATGGTTTTTAATACTTGACGTGCTGTTGGAGTGTGAGCAAAGTAACATTTATGAAGGGATTCAGGGAAACCGGCAGGCCGGACTTGAGTCCTGGAGATTGGAAGTACAGTGCCTGCACTCTGAAGGAGGGGTGTTAATGTTGCAGTTTAAAAACTGTAGTGTAAAGCACCCTTCTGGCAAGACAGTGATGGAGTGAATGATGGTGAAAGTTTTTCTTTTTCGGGCCACCCTGCCTTGGTGGGAATCGGCCGGTGTGATAATAAAAAAAAAAAAAAAAAAAATATTATTATTATTATTATTCCTTGAATCTTGAATGCTTTCCATTTTCACCAGGTGCTGTATAAGCGCTTGGTTTAAATAATAAGATATTAAGTAAGTTTATTTAGGCACAAGTATACATAAGTACATTTATCATACATAGTGTAAATTACCTAGGATAACACCCCCCCCCAAAAAATCAAGTGACATATTTCCATTGGGGTCCTTAAGTCACCAAAAACCCCAATAGAAATAAGTCACTATAACTTTTTTGGGTTATCCTAGGTAATTTACACTGTGCATGATAATTATACTTATGTGTACCTATGCCTAAATACTTACTTAAGGCCCAAGGGTTCAGCGTGGCCGCATGAATGAAAAAAAAAAAAGTACTGCGAGGCTCTGGTGGCGGGTGTCTGAACTATGTTTGTTTTGGCGGGGAGTCACAGCTGATCCTCAGTCCCTGGCACCTCACTCCTGGCACTCCTCCTGGCACCTCACTACCCCCTGGCACTCCTCCTGGCTCAGTATTGTTTCCAGAGTTTATTATCTCACATTGTGTTGGTTATAACAACTGTGTTAAGAGTATTGTTGTCAAGGTCCACTATGGAAATTAGTCACTTCGTCTGACTCTTGGGTTATCCTGGGATTACGTTTATTCAGGTACATATAAATACACTTACATAAATTATCATACATAGCAGCATATGTGTAGATTACCTTGGATAACCAAAAAAAAGTCAATGTAACTTATTTCCATTGGGGTCCTGTCTAATGTAAAATTTACATATGACCCTTGTGGGTTTAGTGTTTTGTTCTGATTGGAATAATAATAATACATAATGTAATATATATATATATATATATATATATATATATATATATATATATATATATATATATATATATATATATATATATATATATATATATACATGTATATATATATATATTGTTGTGTACCTCCAAGATTATTGTAAAAAATTTGAAAATATGCTTAAAAAACATAAATTAGAACTTTATTCAGTTTTTTAATAAGTAAAATTTTTACTTGCATCACAGTATTAAACTTTACTTGCCAACAGATTGGGTATGAGATGCATAATAAAACTATTAACCCAACTCATTAACCCCAATGGAAATAAGTCAATGACTTTTGGGGCTAGTATGGGTAAATTATGCATGTGTTATTATGTAAAAATACCACAGTGAAAATAGGAAATAAAACCTGAGTGCCTTCATGTGCTTAAACATATTCCTCTGAAGATGTGTGTGTAAACACATGAAAGTGCTCAGGTTTTATTTTGTATTGCCACCGTGGTATTTTTACGTATTTGTAATCATGCGTTTTATTGCCATTTCTTCCATATGTTACTATATATGATAATTGTACTTGTGTACCTGTACCTAAATAAACGTGCCCAAGGGTTATCCTAGGTAATCTACACATATGCTTCTATGTATGATAATTTATGTAACTATTTATGTACACCTGTACCTGAATAAACTTTCTAAACTCACTAACCTTCAGGTTTAATAATCCAGGATAAGCCAAGCAGTGTGGCTTGGTAGGCAATGTTCTTGTCTCACACACTACGTGTCAGTAGTTCAATCCTCAGCCGGATGGAAATGTTGGGCGTATTCCCTTACACCTGTTGCCCGTTTGCCTTGCAGTAAGTAGGTACCTGGGTATTAGTTGATTGGTGTGGGTCACATCCTGAGGGACAAGATATAAAGACCACAGTGGAAGTAAGACAGTCCTCAATGGCACACTGACTTTCTTAGATTATTCTGGGTGGCTAACAATCCAGGGTTAAAAATCTCAACAAATCTTATCTTTTCTTCTCCTTTGATCCTCATCCCCTGGACCTCTGGAGGGAGGTTTCTTGATGCTTGTGAAGTGCTCTTGATAAAAAGGAAATAGAACTGCTTATCTTCCTTGGATCAAACCTAGTTGCCTCCCATTCCTTGGGTGGTCTACAACTGCTGTCTGTTTAGCTTTCCCATAAATATATTAATCTCTGCTAGGGTGTGCCCCAGGATAGTCTGGTAGCATTAAAGTATACCTGGAGAGGGTTTCAGGGATCAGTGCTCCCATGGCCCAGTCTGTGACCAGGCCTCGTACTGGATAAGGGCCCCATGGCCTTATCCACTACTAATTAATTAAAGTACTTAATTAATGCTTCTCATTCCCCCCAGGTGCTGTGTGGCTCATATGGGCTTAGCACTCCACTGTGAATATAATATCACTGCTAGGTGAACAGAGGCAGCAGGTGTCAGTAGTGGTGCATTACCTTTGTTAGATTTTACTGAGTTATCATAGGTTCGACCTACATATTGTACTACTTTGAGTTCCCACAAAAACTTCGGTACGCCGTATACAGTAAGTAAAAACTTAATGGAAGATTTTGGACCAGCAGTTGGATGCTCAAATAATATAAGCAGCGGTTGACCTGGCAAATATTTGAGGAGTGCTGCATTGCCAGATATGTCGTGGTCGTTCATTTTCGTTTTGCTTATTTGTGGGTAAATATCATTTTGTTTTTAGGTTTTTCTACTGTGGCCAAAAAAAAAAAAAAAAAAAAAAACTAGTTGCTGTCAGACCACTGCATTAATAACCTTTAAAAGGTTTGCCATGCAGCTGCCATAGTTAACTTTGCTCAGTCTTGCATACAGTCATTGAACATGTGCTTTCATAGGATTATATAACTTAACCAATAATTTGGTCAGTACTAGACTGCAGTGTTAATTGCATTTAACAAACTGTTGGCTGCCAGCCCAATAGATACTTAAAATATATAGTTTTCAAGAATATTGGGACTGGCTGAAATTGCATTTTAATTTGGCAGATGGCACTCAATTTTGTCATTGCTTAAATGGATTTTTAAAAAAAAATGACTAGCTGTGATCTCATTAATATTTTCATTAATTTGCAGGATTATAAGAAAAAGCTGAGATGTCTCTTGTGGCAGATGTTGTAGCATCAATTAGTAAGTATCCTAACTGAGATTCATGCAAACATTGAGAAAGTAAGAGACAGTAGGTAAATTAAAAGTTGGGGGGGGAGGGGAAGAAATAGAGATGTGTATTGGATTAAAAATAAAATGCTGAATGCAGGTCTACCTACTTAGAATCTAGCAAGAGGGCATTCTGGGGGTAAACGCCCCCACAGCTCAGTTGTTACCTTTGATATACCTTTGAAGAGTTTCAAGAGTTTCACTACTCTCGGAGCCCGGCCATGAGCTAGGCGCGTCAAACAGCCTGTTGCTGCTGCCCCACAGATCAGGCCGCCTGGTAAATCAGGGCCTTATCATCCAGACTGTTACTGCTGGCTGCATGTAGTTCATCATATGAATCACAGCCCAGCTGATTGGGTACTGACTTTAGGTATCTGACCAGCTTCTTCTTGAAGGCAGCCAGGGGTCTGTTGGTAATTTCCCTTATTCTAAAAGTTGGTGCATTTGTTCAGTGTATGCATGAAAGAAAGGAAGATACTTAAGGATTAGCAAAGAGCTTGTTTAGTGCTTTGTGTATGGGAAAATGAAGACGAGAGATTTTAAGAATTATAGAGGAATAAGTTTGTCAAGCATATGAATAAATCCTGTCATTCTGAGTGCAAAGATGTGTAGGTCTGTTGAGCATATGAATAAATCTTGTCATTCTGAGTGCAAAGATGTGTAGGTCTGTTGAGCATATGAATAAATCCTGTCATTCTGAGCACAAAAACTTGTAAATCTTCACTCTTTCTGATTTATTTTTATGTCTTTACTTCTGCATTTTTAGTATTTTTTGGATTGTTTACTTCAAATTGCCAGCCATCCACTTACCCAAAGACCAGTTGAGTCATTGTACTAAAGGAGAGATGGCTTGAGCTGCTATTGTTTTGGTTTTTAACTGCACTCTGCCACACTAGTCAGTCGATGCTCCCTCTCTTTTTTACACTTTGCTGACACAGCTTTTGTCTACACTTTAGGAGGTGATGATAACTTTCTTCAGGTTATCAAACATGAAGAGTCATTAACCCAGGTTTTATTCAGCCCTTCCGGTCCTCCTCCAGGTTACGACCCACATCAGCCAACTGCCTTAGGTACCGTACCTGTTTACTGATAAGTGAACATGGGCAGCATGTGGAAGGAGATTAACCTATACATCTCATTACATCTGGGAATCAAACCTGGGTCCTGAGCTACAATGCACATACTAATGAACTGAAGCACTCATGTGGCACACACTTATCACTATTTTAGAGAGATTTCAAATTTAAATACGTTAAGTTTTCTTTAGTAATTTTACACATGTATTTCAAGCAAGGGACTGTGTTAAGTGAGATATACATGCATAGGCTGTAAAGAAGCTTTAAGCCCTTGCAGTTTTGCAGGTGCCAGTAACAGTGTTGGATCTTTTGGTGCCATAGTGAAGACAGGATGTCTGGAGAAGGGTATTAAGGAAGTTTTGAGAGACAAGAGCTTGAGCATTAAGGAGGTATGAGTGAGCATATTAGACAGAAGAGTGTAGAAGAGTGCTTTTTGGAATTTAATGTAAACATTATAATACCTATTTAAGGGTTCAGGAAAATGGGTTAGCTGAACTCGAGTTTTTAATGGGGTAAGTGCAGTGTATATACATTAAAAATTGGGTGGGATTGTTGCAGTTTGGAGAACCCTCATTGGATTGTGATTAAGGATGGGACCATACCAAAATTTTTGTTGATAACATTACTTAATTTTAGGCTGATACTGAAACCACACAAATTAACCAATACCCACTGATACCAATACTGTGAACATCCCTAACTGTGATGTTTGTCTGGTAGACAGCTAGGGAATAAGTGAGGGGTTACATAGTTTGTTGTTTTCTTTGAGGAAAAGTGTGTGATGTGTTAAATATATATGCACTTGGAATATTTTTTTTTTTATATTTTATTTAAAACATGACATTACAAAAATATAATATATAAAACTCATTTAAGGCTATAAATTAACACAATCCTACCTACAGCTAACATTACACACCACACTTACAACTCCGTGTGGGTACACCCCCCCCCCCCCTCCCTGCTCCCTCATCCTATCACTTAACCCAAACCTGTTGGAGCTACCCAACAGAATTACATGATATGAACAACACTTTTATATACACATCCCTCGAAATGGTACTTAATAATCGACTACAGACCATGCAATTCATTGCACTGAACATATTATACAGACATATTACCCCCCCCCCATGGTTATCCAACCACCCCACTATTTACAACCTAACATACTATAAACAATGAATGTTGCCTAATCTAATGTCACACAGCAATGATCAAAACATTAATTTATGTAATTGTCCTAATGGTTCAGTTACATAACAATATGTATTACACAACAATGGTGATATAGAAAAGTCACAAAGACATACAAAATGACTACAAAGCCATAGGTATAAACTTAGTCTCAAAAATCCAACACATGTAAGCTTCTACACATTTAAACATGCAATTCCAGTGTTAAAAACAATAACACAGCTTCAACTATGACATTCAAGCTCTATACAGCTTATATGGACATAACATAGTGCTATTGACAACAGTACAAAAAATATAACCATGACATAAGTAACACATAAAGACTGTGCCTAGCATGCACCTAACCACAAAAACCTATAACACCACTGTTGCCCAACTTTATTTACACTATCTGACGTACATTAAACTCTTTACTCTCAAAACAAAACTGAAAATTGCAGGTCACCAGTGACGAACAATAATGCACAGACATTAATACAAACATATCACAGCATATCTCTGGACACCGTGCATGATCACAGCATCAACACTATGCAGTGCAAGGCACCTAGAAAACAAGTTGGAGCAAATACATGCAATTATTATAGCAAATCTCCAAATTACAATGTCTTTACCGTAAATCAATATTACCACACACAATATGTATAATAAGTGTATAGTCCATGTCACACAAAAAACTGGCCAGCTCCACAGGTGCTAGCACCCGTGGTCCACATATTATTCACTCACGCATCACTCATCCAACACTCACGCAAACATTTGTTGTCATCCATTACCAGGGAGGCGACCCTGTTTTCACCCATGACTTCCCTACCCCAGCAACACTTTCCAATCATACCCTCCCCTCCCTCGTATATTACAAGTCTAATAAAACCTGTAACGTAAGTTGCCTATATCCCTCTGAAAAATCCTTCACCCACCTCCTCCCATAAATTTCCTTATTTCTACATACCGTTTTATAGAACGTTACCGCTAACACCCTCCTCTTCACCTCAGTAACCTGTTTCCCCCGCAATCCCCACACTATATAGATATAATCTGCCATAATGTATCCCACAGCTCTGATTACACTTTCCTCCCAACCCCCCACGTCGAGACTTAATGCTCTCAATACAGAAATTCCTTTACCTCCTATCCTATTTATCACCCTATTTAACCACCCCTTGACACTCCTCATTCCATCACAAAAATATACTACATGAAAAGCCGACTCCTCCCCACCACATATCCCACACTCCCCCCCGACTCGTCTATCCCGTAGAACCACACTCGACGGTAAAATGCCGTGCAGAAAACGATACATTACATCCCGAACACGAGGTTGCAACCTCATCCTACTCAACCTATTCCATATACTTCCCCATGCATACATGGGGAAAATTCCCTCTACAGGCGCTACAACCCTCCCGGCTAACAATCTACACAACCATCCTATTTTAACCTTTGCTGGCTCTCGATCCCACGCCATAGCCCTCAAAACAGTTTCACACTAGTGCAACTCAACTCCTGTATACATCCGTTGCAATCTGTTATGGATCCTGGCCGAACCCCCCCCACCCACACTTTCCCTCATCACCTCCCTTTTAATGAAGACACATTTGACCCTCTGCTTTAAGTCCAGCAATCCCAGCCCCCCTTTACTAACAGGTAACATTACCACATCCCTTTTAATCCAATCACAGCTCGAACCCCACAAGAATTTAAAAACCTTCCTAAGTATGTTCGTTATTGCTGGCCCAGTTAATGGGAACACGGCTGCCACATGCCATACTTTGCTATACAGTAAGATATTAATAACAATGGCACGCTGCACAAGGGTCAAATGATAAGGTCGCAATGCACCCAAGCGTCCCTGAATCCTTTCTACCATCCTAAGCGAGTTTTCCATGCGTGCCACAGTTAAATCGTCTGCATAAATAAGACCGCAAATTTTTAACGAATTCACCTGCCTCCTCACAACTGCACTACCCCAATCAACCCTACCCGCCCAAGCTCCTAACCCCATGACCATGGATTTATCTGAATTTACTCTCATACCAGTTGCCCCTGCGAACATTTGTACTACCCCGTCTAATGTGTCCATTGACATCCCCTCCCTGATCAGAACAGTTGTATCATCCACATACCCAATTAAAACTGGCCAAACCCTCGCAACCTCACACCCTGGTCCCTCTACGTGACACATACGCTGCTCCATCAATCTATAAAAGGGGTCCTGTACGCACGCAAACAATAATTGTGACATAGGACACCCCTGCCTAAGTCCCCTACCCATTACAATCTTCCCACCCAATCGACCATTAATCTGTACCCTCGCCATTGCACCTCCATACAACGCCTCAACCCAACCCACTATTTCTTCCCCAAACCCCTGACCCCTGAGGATGGCTTTCAATGCTTTCTGATCCACTCTATCGTATGCCCCTTGCCAATCGAGTGTCACCAAACCTCCCTCCCTCCCCCCCCTTTTGCCTCCACGAAATCCCTAAGTAACCCATGCCCCTCCACCATAGACCTCCCTGGCAAACCAAACTGAGTTTTTGATACTACCCTCCCCACCACACACTTGACCCGATTTCCCAAAATTTTCGCAAACAATTTATAATCTGCGCATAACAACGAGATCGCCCGGTAATCCCGAAGCGTATACTGCCCCTTACCCTTCGGTACCAATACAACGACAGCCGTTACCTGCTTCTCACCCAGCTCACCTCTCTCCTTCATGCAATTTAATAACCTAACCAGAAAATGCCTCAATAATTCCCAATGCTGCTGATAAAACTCTGCCGGGAGTCCATCAATTCCCGGTGCTTTGCCCTTTCGCATTCCACTTAAAGCCCTCCATATTTCCCCCTCAGTTATTTCCCCACCCAGTGCTTCCCTATCACTGTTACGCAACTGACATACCACACTCCCACGCACCTGTTCTAAAACCCCATCCTCTACCCCTTCTCGTTGCCAGTACTTCTCATACCACTTGTCAGCAAACGCCCCCATTCCTTCCATAGCTTGTATGACCTGCCCCTCCCTGTACCCTCCTATCGACTCATGAACCTCCAACCATGGAATAGTCATTGCCTGCTGTCTTTGTTTCTGCCTACGCAATACGCACGATGAAGGTCTATCGCCCCATAGCACCTCTTCCACCCCCGCCTGTACCCGCACCGCTTGGAACCTCTCATCCTGTACCTCACGCAGCCTCCCTTTAATTACCATAATATCATCCATTGGATAAGTGCCCGCCACCGCCCCCCTCGCATAACAACTCCGTAATCTATCCTCCAAATAGTTAGCAAGCCCATATTTTAAAGAATTGATACATTTCCCTTCCTTTACGTAATATTGCTTAATCCGTTCTTTAACCACACCATCCCACCACATCACCACATCCTCTACCCCATTTGTCTCCGCACGTAACCCCTCCCACAGCGTTGCAAATCCCTCTATTCCCTCCTCATCACCTAACACACTTGGAAATTTCCAATAACCCCCAGATATACCTGCTAGTGACTCCCACGCCACCTCTGCTACTACCGCCCGATGATCCGAATAAGCTACTTCTATTGTACGGAAAAATGTCAACCCAACCCCTTGAGATATATACAGCCTATCCAACCTAGCAGCGTAACCCCGTCTTACAGAAGTGTGCTCTACCTCCCACGCCCCTCCTCCAACCGCATCCCACAACTGAATATCCCTCAAAAGATCTCGCAAGGCCGCCGACACGTGCCCCGCCCCTTTTGGTTCCACGTCAGCCCTCCTAATAACGCAGTTCCAGTCCCCACCAACGACGGCCACTGCAGGTAAACCACGTAAGAAGAAAACTAGTTCTTCACATAAAAAATCCCTTTTTACCCTCACATCATTTTCTGCTGGTGCATACACACTTACAAAAGATACCCTCTGCCCCATCCACCACCCATCCACGCGCAATACTCTTCCCCCCCCTCCCCCCTCACTTCTTAGCAACACAAACGGGCTTGCCTCCCTGATCAATATACCCACACCACCTTTCAGACGTGCAGATGGCAGAGTCATGACCTGAAACCCCTCCACCTCGAGCACTCTTCCCTCCTTGAAATTGTGTTCTTGCAGGAACACTACATCCACCCTATATTTATACAGAAACATTCGAAACCATTCCTTCTTCACACTATTACACAGTCCATTTACGTTCACAGTCATACACCTAAGGCCTCTTTATAGTTTCCAACCCTTCCTCCTCTCTTCATCCCAGGGCCTCCTGCCCCAGAGCCAGCACAAGGCTTCACACCATCAACCCTCCCCCCTTTTTTGCGATGCCTCTTATCGTGACTACTTCGACATTGCTCTTCCTTCCTCCCAGACCTCTGCGCCGGCGTCAGGACATCATCTGAGTCTGACGCCGCCGCTCTCTTCCTCGTGATGCCCTCTACATCCATGTTATCTTCTGAGGTTCCCTCACGATGTACCTCAACCTCCACCACGCCTCGTTCCACAGCACACGGCGACAACTCACTCTTACTAGTTGGCCCGTCAACCCTGCTATGGTTTTTATCATTACATTCCTCTAGAGGCAACGCCGTGCCTCTCACCAGCTCAGGAACAACATCCTCTGCAGGCGGCGTCAATGTCCTTAACACTTCCTGAAGCTCTTCCTCTAGAGCCTGCACTTGCACTTCTGCACTTTTCCCTTGTCTAGTAACAGATCCTTTTACATCACAGCTTACCTCACACATGCCAGTCTCCTCTTTGGAATCCTCCACCTCTTCACTCCACAAGCGCCCAAGCCCTTGCTTTCGCGTGGGGCTCTCAACAGCTATCACGCTGGTAACTGGTGCTTCACCAGTTTGTGCTGGCGCCCTTCTCAGCTTCACGCACTCTGCCGCCATATGGTCGTACGCCCCACATATTCTGCACGTACATCTCTGTCCGGCATACGATACCATAACTTGCGTCCTGAAGTCCTCCAACACAACGTAAGATGGCATGGGATGTCTCAGAGTCATCTTCAGGGAAAAGGTACCCTCCGGACGGCCCAAGGAAGCACCTGCCGTCCACTTGCCCTTTTGTGCCAGATGTACGGTTCCATATGTCTCAAAAACACTCCTGATGTCAGCCTCATCTGCCTCAAATGGGACATTACGTATCTTAACCCATGTAAAGTGGCGAGATACGTCGATCAAACGCACCTTCACAGCTGGAGTAGCGTCAAGACTCACGTCTTGGAATCTCGTCACCAAAGACTCGTACACGGACGTGGAATTCAGTTTGACGAAGATTCTGTAAGCCCCATTCAGGGCTATACCATACACCTCATCGTCCTGGATTCCATAGGTCTCCCTAATGATTGTTGGGAGTAAGACTTGCGCTGAAGAGGGTGAAATCGCCCCACGAAGCAGCTCAATACCAATGGTATTTACGCGCCTCCTCACACTTAGCGCCATGTTGATACAAGGTAGCTCGCCTGAAAACAGCAGAGGGGTGCAGAGCACAACCGCACTCTACCGTGGTCAGGCAGCGAATGTTGACTTTTAGTTTGTAAGATTGATACTTGGACTATTAAAGGTAAAGTTTTGTTGTCATGTTCCTAGCACCCATTCTACAAAAACCGATCCATTGGGCTGTTTGTGTTACTTAATACCTGATTTGACTTAGGTACAGTGGTTTATTGTTAAAAATTAGGGGCTATCAACTTGTAATCATTCAATTTCATAAACATATAGTGTAAGTATATTTTGGGTTAAAAATCCTGCCTTACACTGATTATTAGAACAAATGAAAATGAGGGGACTGAGCAAATCTCCTCTCAGTGATATCATATAAAATGACTAATTGGTTAGCAGGATAATTTGTATTTCATAATTTAATTTCTCTTTTACAATACGATTGTTATATGCAATAGTGTACAGTAATTATATTGTTAGATATTAAATGGGTAGGCTATCCATTTTTCGTCTACATACATCGGCAAAACTGGATTTCTTGCTGCTGTGAACATTGAAGGATGAACCAAGTTTTGCATAACTAAAGTAGTTTTATAATCCCAGTTTTGCTGGGTTTTAATTGATAATGAAGTTTATGTACAGCTAATGCATGATATGCTCACATGAACACATGCACGCATGTTATTCCCATAATATATAATGCAATTCTTTATTTGAGGGAGCAGAAGTGGACGAGATAAAACAGTCAAGGGAGTCGATGGACAACTGGAGGAGTTGGCAAAGCGAGCAGAAGAGGCACGTGAAGGGGTACTCCATGCTTTGGGATCACGCTACATAAAGCTAACTAACTCTTTATATGATACCAGTCATCTCCAAGAAAGTGTTAGTGCTGCCTTACATGATCTTACAAGTCTTCATGACTCTATAGATGAAGAGGTAAAGAAAAAATAGCTTATATTGATGAGATTGAAGGAAATGTACCATATTGCTGTGATCTTTATTGGTAAATATAATTTAAATTTGGTATCAAGTATTTTTTGTAAATCTGTTAATTTGTCATGTGATTTATATTTTGATGACATGATTCTCAGGTGGCTAATGGTGTTAAAGGCAGTATTGGTGAGTTTGGAGCATTGGTTCGCCGGTGGAGAGAAGTTCTTGTAGGATTAGAAGCTGCTAGCACTCTTCTTAAAATTCATACGCTTTTGGATGAAGCTCACCAAGCTCAGCTTAAACATGAATTTCTCACAACTGCAGAAAATCTGGCAAAGGTGTGATAAAATCATGAATGTCTGAAAATTAACAATGTTTTGTATCCTATATCTTTGTTGAAAGTGTTCTGCATAATACAATATTATAGTAAAGTTTTTATTGATTACAGTTGTAGATGAATGGTTACATGAATTGATTACAGTATCTGCAGCAAGCTGAACAGCAGTAAATTAAATGTTTATGTATTTTGCAAAGCACTAAACTCATATGGACCATTCAGTGATTTTATTATATAGTATGGGTATTTTTTTTTTTTTTTAACAAGTTGGCCGTCTCCCACTGAAGCAGGGTGACCCAAAAAGAAAGAAAATCCTCAAAAAGAAAATGCTTTCATCATCATTCAACACTTTTACCTCACTCACACATAATCACTGTTTTTGCAGAGGTGCTCAGAATACAACAGTTCAGAAGCATATACGTATAAAGATACACAATGTATCCCTCCAAACTGCCAATATCCCAAACCCTTCCTTTAAAGTGCAGGCATTGTACTTCCCATTTCCAGGACTCAAGTCCGTCTATATAAAAATGACCAGTTTCCCCTGAATCCTTTCACTAAGTATTACCCTGCTCGTGCTCCAACAGCTTGTCAGGTCCCAAATACCATTTGTTTCCATTCACTCCTATCTAACACGCTCATGCACACTTGCTGGAAGTCCAAGCCCCTCACCCACAAAACCTCCTTTACCCCCTCCCTCCAACCTTTTCAAGGACGACCCCTACCTCACCTTCCTTTCCCTACAGATTTATACTCTCCATGTCATTCTACTTTGATCCATTCTCTCTAAATGGCCAAACCGCCTCAACAACCTCTCTTCAGCCCTCTGACTAATACTTTTATTAACTCCACACCTTCTCCTAATTTCCACACTCCGAATTTTCTGCAAAATATTTACACCACACGTGGCCCTTAGACAGGACATCTCCACTGCCTCCAAACATCTCCTCACTGCAGCATTTACAACCCAAGCTTCACACCCATATAAGAGTGTTGGTACCACTATACTTTCATACATTCCCTTCTTTGCCTCCATAGATAACATTTTTTGTCTCCACATACACCTCAATGCACCAGTCACCTTTTTTCCTTCATCAATTCTATGATTAACCTTGTCCTTCATAAATCCATCCGCTGACACGTGAACTCCCAAATATCTGAAAACATTCACTTCTTCCATACTCCTCCTCTCCAATTTGATATCCAATTTTTCTTTTATCTAAATCATTTGATACCCTCATCACCTTACTCTTTTCTATGTATGTGTATGTTTATATATGTAAGTACGGTATTTATGTATGTACAGTATGTGATGTTATAAGTATACGTATCTTCTTTCAACAAACTGGCTGTATTCCATTGAGGCAGAGTGACCAAAAAAGAAAAACGCAAGTTTTTCTTATGAAATTTTGAAATTTATATAGGAGAATGGGTTACTAGCCCCTTGCTCCATACGTATATATAACATATTTATATTTTTTGCAGGTTGAAGTTTTATTACGGGAAGCATCAGAAAAGGAGGTGGAAGGGGAGTTAGAAATCTTAGCAACTGTACAGGAAAAAGTAATTGTTCGAAGGACGCAGCTGGTGTACACAATTGGAGAGGTAAGAAATTGCAAATGTGCTTCAGGTATATAAATGGTCTTGTCTTATAGTTGAGGTTTTATTGCAATATACAGTGCTGTTATATTGCTTGTTTTTTGTATTTGTATTTTGTTCAGAATAACTTAGTGCAATAAAAGAAACACCCCTCCCTCAAGGGAGGTTCCTTAATGCTGTTGAGGGGGCTCTTGATCTTAGGAATTACACCTATGTTCAGATTCCTTGAATTGAATCTGAATACCTTCCATTTCTCCAGGTGCTTCATAACCCCGATGGATTTAGTGCTCCCTATGAATATATTATTTATTATTATTATTAACACATCGGCCATTTCCCACCAAGGCAGAGTGGCCCATCATTCACTCCATCATTGTCTTGCTAGAGGCGTGCTTACACTACAGTTGTAAAACTGCAACACTAACACCCCTCCTTTAGAGTGCAGGCACTGTACTTCTCATCTCCAGGACTCAAGTCCGGCCTGCCGGTTTCCCGGAATCTCTTCATAAATGTTACTTTGCTCACACATCAACAGTAAGTGAAGTCATAAAAATCATTTGTCTCCATTCGCTCCTATCTAGCACACTCACGCATGCTTGCTGGAAGTCCAAGGCCCTTGCACACAAAACCTTTTTTACCTCCTCCCTCCAGCGTTTCCTAGGCCGACTCCTAGTTTGGCTTAGGGGCCGGCCAGGGAGTAATAATTGCTGATATTAATAGTGAATGTGTTTCTTTTTCAGGTCACCCTACCTTGGTGGGAGATGATAACTGTGTTAAAAATATTAATGGTGTAAAAAAGGACCAACTACCTGTATACATGTATGTATACAGTTTTGGAAATCAGTTAAAAAAAATTGCTATTACTGCATTCAATTTATAATAATGATATTCTTTTTAACACTCTAGATATCTTCTACCGAGGCTGGTTACCCTGCCTCAGTAGGAGACAAGTAATTTATACAGACTGGGTTATTAGCCCCTGTAATAATAATAATAATAATAATATAAAGTAATTATGTAAAATATCATTTTCATTTATTCGAGTATAGGTTAAGGTTTTTATAAATAAATTTCTCTAGCTTATTGATTGAAGCTTGGCAGATATAGTTGTCCTCCTTTGCTAAAGGTAGGGTTCATGATGAAATAAGATAGTCAGAATGTTATTGGATTAGACCAATCTATCTTTAGACTTAGCTGAAAGGCAGGTAAATTCATTTATTACTACAAATTATGGCTTTTCTATTTTTTCTCTATAATACAGAATTCTCTGCACACTGCTTAATTTAATGGAGACCCAGGCAGTTTTAAACTTCCATTGAGCTTCCACTCAACGGTAGTACAAGGTCTCGTCTCTCTTGTATAAGAAGCCCACTTCAATACGGTACATACTTGTGACTGGTCTCGAGTTTTCCAACTCCCACACTTTGACCAGGGACCAAGCTTCTCTGGTGCTTGCCTGGTCAACCAGGCTGTTGTTGGCAGCTTACTGGTCCAAATATCCATCACAGCCTGTTAAACTGTCACTTGGCAGAAGTAGTGATCCACTTTTCTTCCAGTTAATTATACCTGCAGTATTTCTGATAGCTGCTAACAACAGGTTGAATAGTCGAGCCTCATACTGTGCCTATGGCTTCTGTACTTTTCATCAAGTTTATTTTACATTTCTACTATATCTCTCACTCCAGTACATTACAGCCACTCCTCACTTTACAAGAGAGTTCCGTTCCTAAGACCACGTCAGTAAACAAATTCGTCGCTAAACAGAGTGTACTATAATGGTAGTGGGTTTGAGTCAACCATCTTTGGTATTGTTTTAATGTCACCTTTGCACCGTTTCTAACATTTTTAGTATATTTTTAAATGTTTATACAGTAGTGTACTGTATATTTTAATATACAGAATAGAGGAAATCAGCTCTAATATACATTATTTAGGTATGCATACTAGTCAGAGAGCCCGTCTTAAATCCAAGTCATTAGTAAACGAGTACGTCTCTAAGTGAGGAGAGGCTGTGTAGTGTTTAGGTTTGGAATAGGCCCTCCAGTACCTTCCATGTATATATGATCATGTATCTCCTTCCTCTGCTCTAGAGAATATATATTCAGTACATATTTTTTTTTTTCTTTTTGGGTCACCCTGCCTCGGTGGGAGATGGCCGATTTGTTAAAAAAAAAAGTATTTACATATTTAATATGGTATTTGAAGGCTGGAGGCAGTGGAGATGAAGTGTCTAAAGGCAATGTGCAATGTGAATATAATGCAGAGAATCATAGCTTGAAGATTAGAAGGAGATGTAGGGTTTCTAAAAGTAGTATCCAGAGGGCAGAGGAAAAGTTGTGAGGTGGTTTGAATATTTAGAGAGGATGGAACAAAATAGAATGACTTTGAGGGCACATAAATTTGGAGTGGAAGGAACGCAGAGTAGGTGTCATCTTAGGTAAGGTTGGAGGAAAGGGTAAAGGAGGTTTTGTGTGCAAGGGGTTTGGACTTTCAGCAAGCATGTGTGAGTACGTTAGATAGTAAGTGGAGACGAATGGTTTTTATGATTTGTTGGAGTGTGAGCAAAGTAACATTTATGAAAGGATTCAGAGAAACTGGTTAGCCAGGCTTGAGTCCTGGAGGTAGGAAGTACAGTGGACTCCCGCATAACGATATTATTTCAATCCAGAAGTCTGTTTGGGTGCCGTTATAGACCGAATTTGTTCCCATAAGAAATATTGTGAATTAGATTAGTCCATTTCAGACCCCTAAAAATACACCTACAAAAGCACTTACAAAAATAAACTTACATAATTGGTCGAGTTGGGAGCTGATCGTTATCCGGGGGTCCACTGTATAGTGCCTGCACTCTGAAGGAGGGGTGTTGATATATTGCAGTTCTTAAACTGTAGTGTAGGCATGCCTCTGGCAAGACTGATAGAATGAATGTTGATGAAAGTGTGTCTTTTTTTTTTTTGGGGTCACCCTGCCTCAATGGGAAATAGTTGATGTGCTAATAAAAAATAGTTACTGTTTTTAATTACAGTGATATTATATAGGTAATAATTTATGTATGTTAACCCATTTTAACCATTTTTTTTAGCATGTCAGCCGTTTCTTACTGAGGCAGGGTGACCCAAAAAAAGAAAGAAAAAACTTTCATCATTCAACACTTTCACCATCACTTGTACACTGTCTTTGCAGAGGCACTCAGATACAACAGCTTAGATGTCCCTCCAAACTGCCAGTATCCCAAACCCCTCCTTTAAAGTACAGGCATTGTACTTCCCATTTCCAGAACTCAAGTCTGGCTAACTGATTTCCCTGAAAGCCTTCACAAAACATTACCCTGCTCACACTCCAAGATCTCATCAGGTCCCAAAAACCATTCGTCTCCATTCACTCCTATCTAACACGCTCATGCACGCTTGCTGGAAGTCCAAGCCCCTCACCCACAAAACCTTCTTTACTCCCTCCCTCCAACCTTTTTGAGGATGACCTCTACCCCACCTTCCTTCCCCCTACAGATTTATACAGTTTCCAAGTCATTCTACTTTGTTCCATTCTCTGTAAATGACCAAACCACCTCAACAACCCCTCTTCAGCCCTCTGACTAGTACTTTTAGTGACTCCACACCACCTACTAATTTCCACACTATGAATTCTCTGCATAATATTTGCACAACACATTGCCCTTAGACAGGACATTTTTGCTGCCTTCAGCCACCTCTTTGCAGTAGCATTGACAACCCATGCTTCACACCCATATAAGAATGTTGGTACCACTTTACTCTCATACATTCCCTTCTTTGCCTCCATGGATAACATTATTTGTGTACACAGATATCTCAGTACACCACTCACCTTTTTTCCTTCATCAGTTCTATGGTTAACCTCATCCTTCATAAACCCATCCTAACACGTCAACTCCTAAGTATCTGAAAACATTCAATTCTTTCATACTCTCTCCCTCCAGTGTGATATCCAATTTTTCTTTATCTAAATCATTTGATACCCTCATCACCTTACTATTATTTATGTTCACTTTCAACTTTCTACCTTTACACACTGTGTCATACTAAAAAAATTAGAGGATTTAATAGGCTATTGTGGCTAGGGGCCAGTGAATCCAGAATGAGTCCTCCCTGTCACCCTGCCTCATTGGGATATGGCTGGTTTGTTGAAAAAAAAAATGAGTTATATATTTGAATTCATCTTGTACGACTTTCTATTAACACAGCCTTCACAGATGTTGATACTGTGCAAGATGTCAGTGTAATAAATGTTTAAAGACATTTTGCCCACCAGGGGATTTATAAACCTAATACAGTGGACCCTCGACATTCGATACTAATGCATTCCTGAGAGCTATCGAATGTCGAAAATATCGAAAGTCAAATTAATTTTCCCCATAAGAAATAATGGAAATCAAATTAATTTTCCCCATAAGAAATAATGGAAATCAAATTAATCCCTGCAAGACACCCAAAAGTATGAAAAAAAAAAAATTTACCACATGAAATATTAAGTTTAATGCAATAGAATAATTACAATAACAACAATAACAATAGAATAATTGACACTTATCTTTAATGAAGATCTGGTGATGATTGATGGGATGGGAGGAGGGGAGAGTGTCGAAGTTGTTACTGTTTAGAAGGGGAATCCCCTTCCATTAGGACTTGAGGTAGCAAGTCCTTTTCTGGGGTTACTTCCCTTCTTCTTTTAATGCCACTAGGACCAGCTTGAGAGTCACTGGACCTCTGTCGCCGTTCCTTTAAGATTTGTCTAAAATGGGCCATAACACTGTCATTGTAATAGTCACCAGCACGGCTTGCAATAGCTGTGTTTGGGTGATTTTCATCCATAAAGGTTTGCAGTTCAACCCACTTTGCACACATTTCCTTAATTTTTGAAGTAGGCACAATGGAGTCCAGAACTGGCATAGGCTTCTCAGGGTTAGCCCCAAACCCTTCAAAATCTTTCTTAATTTCCATACTAATTCTCACCCTTTTTACCACAGGGTTGGCACTAGAAGCTTTCTTGGGGCCCATGGTGACTTATTTTGCAGAAACAAGCACCAAAAACAGTGATAATATGGATAATATGGAATGTACTGAATGTATCCTTAGATGCGCGCACACTGGCTGGCTTGTAAACACTGGCACACACGGGGCAGTTCAGGCCACATGTGGACACGTCTCGTATGAATCGTATCGAATGTCGGGTTTTCCATCGAATGTCGAGGCGAAATTTTTGCATTAAAATGCATTGAATGTCAGATTTATCGAATGTCGATGCCATCGAATGTCAGGGATCCACTGTACAAAAACTTTATTTAGTGGAACATGATAGGATGTAGTACAGTGGTAGGATTGACATGTAATGAAGACGTAATAGTAGTAATAGCAGTGCCCAAGTAGGTGTGGGCAGTGACATTCCAGTGGACATGTGATTTTACCTGATTACTCTGTCTTGGCATGTTAAGGTTAATTGATTCAAAACTTAAGAGGCATTATTGGTTGCAATAATAAGCAAAGATTCTAGTCATGCATTTCTGGAGTTTGTCTTTTAATCATTTTGTTGTTCCATTTCATGATTTGTCTACTTAAACTTCTATATACAATGTACGCCTTTTTCATGTTCTCTCTCGTACATGCACACTATCTGTGTTCACTGGCTGCTGTCGCTGACACTGCTGCCGTTACTACAGCTGCTGATGCCGTCACCCCCACTGCTGCTGCTTCTGTTTCTGTTGCTGCTGCTTCTACTTCTGCTTTATCTTATTCTGCTGCTGGTGCTTCTTCACTCTTCCATATGCCAACTTTACTATCTCTACTACCTTCTGTTTCCCTAAAGTCTCCTTCTGTTGACTAGTGATAAAATCCCTGGTGGGACTTGATCACCAGGTTTAGCACAGGTGTGGCACATGTCTTATTCACCTTGCATTTCATGCTGTTTATGATTGTAGTGTTTCTAATTTTCCATGGTACTGCCTTATCAAGTGTGAAAGGCTGTGTTACTGCCGGAACGAAGGTGGAAATTTTCAAGAACCGGTTGGATTGATACTTGCTAGCAGTGCTAGATCAATCATGTTGTGATGGCTTTGTGTGCTTGTGGGGTGCTGGAAGCAAATGTATAGTTGACAAAGCAGTCACAGATGAAGTTTGGCCTAAAGCCAAGTTTCAAGAATACAGATCCTAAAACCATTGATACATATGTCACAGTAATTCAAAATTTTCTTTCATTTGTAGATTTGGGGTGAAACTGTCAAATGGGAGGAAGAGCGTTTAAAAGATGGATCATGTTCAGTGACACTTTTGATTTGCACTAGCGTGAATCAATCATCAGAAGACAGCCTTGAGAAGTTAAAACAAATGCTAGGAGCTTTCTACCTACTGGGTGAACTCCAGCGCAGAATTGTAGGACTTGGCAAGAATCTCATGAAGCATTTTTTTGGGTAAGGTTTATTTTTTTATACCACATAAATACTTTTGTTTCCCACAAAAGTATTTATATGATCATAAGAAAGTAGATACAGTATTGTTAAAACTATTTTCCTTGATAAGTTTTGCCTGATGAATTTTAATAATGGAATAGGAAGAATATGTATTTGTCTAGACCAGGGCTACTCAATTGGTGGCCTGCGGTCCAAATCCGGACCTTCTGAGTGTTCTAGTTGGACCGCGGGCTTCAGGAGAAAGCTTAGTTAAATAACAGCTGTTACCACTTTCAGGATCAGGTGGTACACAAGAGTGGGATTAATACATTATTCTTTCTCAATGGAATGCATACACTGAATGGAATACAGTATTCTGTCATGGCTAAATAGTGATATTTTCTTCCATTCAATGGCAATTCATATAGGTAATTATCACTTATGCAATAAAGTTGACTTTTTTGGCATTTTGGAAAAAGAGTTTTGGTCGCATATGGGCTGGGAAGTCTGGCGACCCTGGTGCAACTTTGAATTTTGGGAAAGGTGCATTTGGGTTTGTACAAGGTATGATTTTGGATTTTCTCATTTTCTCTTTAGCAAGTTTGATTTTAATTTGCTGTGCCCACCTCTTTTATGAATAATTACGTTGGTAGGGTATTTAGTATTGAATCATGTTGTGATCAAATTCTTCACATCAATGTTTAATCAAATTTGTTAAAAATTTTCCTCATTCTGGCTCTTCCTAATTTATGTAGAGTGGATATAAAGCATATTTTATTTTAATAAATACAGATAAATTTCAGTAATAAATACATATGATAATACAGAGGACAACTGCTTCACTATTATTTTATAGTCTAAATATGACTTACAGTTTTTGGGCTTTTTAATGCTCCAGATATATATTTCCATATCAAATGATATCTTTTACTAAACTAGTTATGTCTTTTTAAAGGAGATGTGGCATGTTCAAAAAGAAGTAAGTTTGATGATGAAAAGCATCAGTTCTAAGCTGTTGCCTCATATGTAGTGAATCAGTTGCCTTAGTGAAGAGCAATAATATGAAATGCCATTCTTTTTTTTTTTTTTTTTAACATAATGAAACTTTCTTTCAACACACCGGCTGTATCCCACTGAGGCGGGGTGGCCCAAAATAATAAATGAAAGTTTCTCCTTTTACATTTAGTAATATATACAGGAGAAGGGATTACTAGCTCCTTGCTCCCGGCATTTTAGTCGCCTCTTACAACACGCATGGCTTACGGAGGAAGAATTCTGTTCCACTTCCCCATGGAGAGAAGAGGAAATAAATAAGAACAAGAACTAGAAAGAAAATAGCAGAAAACCCAGAGGGGTGTGTATATATATGCTTGTATATGTATGTGTAGTGTGACCTAAGTGTAAGTAGAAGTAGCAAGACGTACCTGAAATCTCGCATGTTCATGAGACAGAATAAAAAGACACCAGCAATCCTACCATCATGTAAAACAATTACAGGCTTTCGTTTTACACTCACTTGGCAGGACGGTAGTACCTCCCTGGGTGGTTGCTGTCTACCAACCTACTTCTTTCTTTCTCTCAACACACTGGCCGTATCCCACCGAGGCGGGGTGGCCCAAAAAGAAAAACGAAAGTTTCTCCTTTTACATTTAGTAATATATACAGGAGAAGGGGTTACTAGCCCTTTGCTCCTGGCATTTTAGTCGCCTCTTACAACACGCATGGCTTACGGAGGAAGAATTCTGTTCCACTTCCCCATGGAGGTAAGAGGAAATAAACAAGAACAAGAACTAAGAACGTGTGACCTAAGTGTAAGTAGAAGTAGCAAGACGTGCCTGAAATCTTGCATGTGTATGAGACAGAATAAAAAGACACCAGCAATCCTACCATCATGTAAAACAATTACAGGCTTTCGTTTTACACTCACTTGGCAGGACGGTAGTACCTCCCTGGGCAGTTGCTGTCTACCAACCTACTACCTATACATAATGAAACATTATGTAAAAAAATGTATTCAAACCTTTGCCTACATTGGTACTTGTCCAAGTGGACCTTTGCTCATAGTAGTTGAGCAGCCCTGGTCTAGACCTTTCTTAACAGTGGAAGGTATAGACCTTTACATTTTTTTTTTTTTCAACAAGTTGGCCGTCTCCCACCGAGGCAGCCGACTTGTTGAAAAAAAAAAAAAAAGTGTGGAACAAAAATGTGGAGTTTCAGTTTCTTTCAAAAAAATCAGCTTATCTGAAATAACTGCAGAATGCTGATTCTGATCTGCCTCAAAATCTGAGGCTGATATATTTCAATTAGGGAATTCTATGGCCTGATCTTGGGCTATGTAGATGCTAGTTTGTTAATATTATTAAAAAATATGAACTTTTCCTATGCAATATGTGATATAAATGGTTTAGAAAACTGACAAGTTGAAGAATGAGACGTTTATGCAACATTTGGCAATCTTTATTGTTGAAACATTTCCACAATAAAGATTCCCAAATGTTGCACAAGTGTTTCAGTTGTCAACCCATGCAATATCTTAAGAGTGGAGCTTCTGAACAGCTTTAAGTTTAAGGTGCTAGTGTATTTTGCTTGAGGAAGGTATATACAATGCAGCCTCTCCTCACTTAACAATGGAGTTCTGTTCTTAAGACCATGTCAGTAAAGCAATTCATCGCATACTATAATGGTAGTGGGTGTGTGTCAACCATCTTTGATATTGTTTTAATGTCACCTTATCACCATTTGTAACATTTCTGGTATATTTTTAAATGTAATAAAGAGAATAGAGGAAATCAGCTCTAATATACATTATTTAGGTATTCTTATTGGTCAGAGAGCCCGTCATACATCCAAGTCATTGGTAAACAAGTACTTCGCTAGTGAAGAGATGCTGTATTCTTATTGGACTGTATAAGTCCTAATTTGCAAATTTTATAAAACAATTTGAGATATTGGCTTCTATGTTATAACTAACTAATGCCTCTTCTGACTAGCTTTGAATTTTCATAGCTGGTATTTCTTAGTGGAAAATTTGGATTTATTTTGGGCTGTGTACATGCCAATTTGCTATTTTTATTGAAGAGAATGGGACATTACATGTAGTTTCCATCCAGTAACTTTTGAATGCCTTCACGGATTACTTTCAAATTTGGAATGTTGATATTTAACTGCATTAGAGACTTATGCCACACTCAGTACTATTTTTTAATGTACATTGAGGCACAAGAGGCCATATTTATGGTATGTGGGGGCCACATTTATGGTATGTGGGGGCCACATTTATGGTATGTGGGGGCCACATTTATGGTATGTGGAGGCCATATTTAGAGTATGTGAAGGGGCCATATTTATGGTATGTGGGGGCTGTGTTTATGGTATGTGGGGGAATACCCTTTTCATATTACACAGGAACTGAAACAAGTCTGGTAATTTACATTATTTCAGACCCATCATCAATTGTAATGCTGAATTAAGAGAGATAGAGCGCAGTGATGGTTATGCCCTTCAAGTTACCCAGCCAGGAGGTTCAGTCAGCAAAGCTCCAGCAACTGTGGTGTTTAATCGCTTGCAGCAGGTTTGTTATCCTGATCTTGGTGTTCCAGTATTAGAAACAAATCTGTGCACCTCTGGCAAAACAGTGATAGTGTGAATGATGGTAAAAGTGTTTCTTTTTTTGGTCACCCTGCCTCAGTGGGAGATGGCCAGCATGTTAAAAAATAACAAGATAAAAATTAACACCATATTAATGGTAAATATTATACAAAGGTGTCTGTCTTGCTGCATATTTAGGTTTTTAACTTATTTTTGCTGTTTAACAGTCCTTTGGAATGATGTAATGAAGCAATGCAAGAAAGCTAAGCTTCTTTTTTGTAGAGAATAGATGAAGCAATATTTTGGACTACCATTTTTCCTCTTGATAGGTAATGTGAAAAAAATTGTTTAGGTGTTTGGAATGCTACATACAAGCTTGTTGAGTATCAAGATCCACACAGATGGCAAGGAAGGTGAAGCAGTGTCCCTGATGCAGCTTCTTGGTAAAAAGGTGAGTCACTGAACAATGTCACTCATGTATCCTTCTAGTACTGTACTTGTTAATCTTTATTATTATTGTTGTACCAAAGTACATGTCAGTTATTGCAACAAAGTTTTTAGGTGAAAGTTGGTATTGGTGTGCAGTACTCTTATTACTACATGGTTTTGCAAAAAAAAAAAATATATGTATATATAAAAATTCATTGATTCTATGAAGATTACAGTGTATTTAGAAATTAATCTTGGAATGATGTAATTTCAGATTGGTGCGGAATTTACAGAATTACTCATTAAAGATTGCTTAGCGGAAGCAGTACCTTATAGTAGAGCGCAGTTGAAAGACTACGAAGAAGTCAAACATACTACGGAAGACTTCCAAAAATTTCTTTGTAAAATGGGTGAGGCCTGTAATCATTTGATTTGTATTTACTAAAACCTTACAAATACAGGTACTGTAATTAGATTTTAGCACTGTATTTCTTGGTATATAACACTTTTTTTTCTTTTTGAGGATAGTTTCGTGATCTGAATGAATAATTCGGGTTGAATTTTTAAGCTTTATTAGACATAGGTATCCAACCTTTTATTCCTTCTATGAAAACTTGTTAGACAAAATTGCAGGAAACTAAACTCACTTTGGAAAACAGAAATTCCAGTCTACTTTCTGATTATCTCCAAGTTTTATTGAAACACCACCCAAAGCCCACCATCATAACCTATGATGGTGGGTTATCTGATGCCTGGCAGAGGTAGTGGGCTTGTTTCCTTTGCAAGACTTAATATAAATAATTTCCCTGTTTTCTTACTGTCACTGTCTCACTTCTTTCATAAACTCTCTATATCTCTCAACAGCTTATCACCTACAGTATTTCATACACTGGCATCACTTAACCCATTCTGTCATTTACCTTTTCCAAATGTGTGTTTCTAATTAGTAAAATTTGTTTGACATTGGCTTAATCATTCTTTCATTTGCTCATATATGGATAGATAAATTGTATGCTTTATATGATTAAGTTTTATATTTTATGTAAAAGTAAAGCATGGTCATGGCGACTATACTGTAATTCATGAGCAATATTATAAACGTGAAAGAGTTATACCAATTCAAGCAGTATGATAAATTACAAAGAATATGGCAGTAATTAAATATCTTGGATATTTGTAACCCTGCCTCGGTGGGTTACGGCCGGTTGTTGAAAAAAAATATTTGTAAAGTATTCTAGCAGGGTTATTAAGATATATATGTTTCTAGATCAATGTGATGTTGAAACTAATACTGTTAATAAGTTTTATTTCCTCAGGGTTTTATGATGTACAGGAAAAGTCAATAATAGAATATGCTGCCAATGTTGATGTTGTGTTTAGCAACAAAGCTTGTGCACATATATTAGAACAAGCTCGAGGACTGATGGAGAGACCTTTACACGTCACAGTGTGTATTACTCCAATACAAGTAGATGGCTCCCTCATTATACAGGTAATGTACCTCAAGAATATGTGGGTAATGATGATATTTCTGTGCTTTGAAATCATGCATTTAGTGTAATATTAGAGCTTCTCAAAAACTTATAATTTAAGCCAACAAGATAAACAATACAGTAGACCCTTAATTTTTTTAATAAGTCTATTTGTAGAATAAGTTTATAGAAATAGCTGGGCACTTCAGTATATGATGTGGTTTTAAGGGAACATCTTTTAAAATACAATATTGCATAAATTATAAATATGTTAAGATCTGTGCCTACCAATTCTTAATGTAAATATATATTACTTAAAATTTAATGCTTTCACTGTCTCCCATGTAGATGCATGTTATTGAGATCAGTAAATGGGTTATTGACATGAGAAAATGGGTCTGTTTGGTGGGTGTGCACAATAAAAAAAATATCCTGTTGGTTGCAGTGCATGATGGAAAATGCAAGCCTCTGGCCTTGTGTTTTGTTTAAAATGTGTATTTTGAGGTATTTTCTAGGATGATTTTTATGGTTTTATTAGCTGTTTCTTGGTATCATTTGATAAAACTGAGAACATATTAGTGAAATAGAGATGATTCTGGTCTGTTTCAGACTGGAAGTATCTTGAAATAAGCCTTGAGGGTGAGGTCAGGTGTATCATATCGACGTCTTTATTTTTCAACCGATTACGTTCATTTTTGGTGTACTATTAGAAGCTTATATTAAAGATCCTGTGCTGAAGTTTCAATCATATCGGCCAAAAAGTAAATGAAATATGCAAAATTTACGAAAAATTGCATTTGGCAGGGGGGTCCTACTCAGTGGTACTTGGAAAAGTGGTTTTGACACTTGCTGCTGATAGAACACCTCTAATTCCATCACTGTAAGTGTACCAATTCTAAAATAAACCTTATCTTCATGCTAAAAAAAAATAAGTTTCATAACTTTTTTTGTCATATTGGAAGATGTCGGTCTTGTTGCCCACATAAATCTAAAAATATTTTGGCTAGTTCAGAAAGGTACACTCTACCTTGTAAAGCAATCATTCTCCAATGTTTGTTGTGAAAATCAAGTCAATTCAATCATAAATAAAGATGGAGTGCCCCTAAATAGGTAAATAAGTTACTTTCGAGATATAGGCCGAAGCGCGCGGCACCCCAGCTGCCCGGGAAATAATTTTTTTCCCCGAAAAATTCGCTTTATTTTACAATTTTTGCGTGACCTACGAGTGTTTATTACAGTTAACCATTGTAAATTCGTTTTCTCTCATCACATGTACGAGAGAATGAACCTTCAGGGGATACACCGATAGAAATTTTTCCCTCTTGGGCATCATATTATGCTATATATTATTTTTTACGGTGTGCTTTTTATGTTTATATGCTATTATTATATTGCATATGTCATAATAGATCAATTGTGATAGATAAATAAGCCTTATAATTGATATTAGCGTGGGTATGGAATATTTATGGAACATTTTGTTGGCTGGAGGTGTCGGCCATTTTGAGTATTATACCCAGGGTACGTGACTGGTTACTTGATCATATTAGCTCCGCCCACTCTGGCATGATCTCAGATGGTGAATTTGTATTATATTAGACATAAAGATATAAGAAAACGATAAAAATAACACGGGGAAAAACGTAAACAAAGCCGAGTCAGCGCTTCTTACGCAATATGACGCGTCAGCACTGTCACCATGCCTGTTATAAATGGCTGTAATTCCTTTTAGAAACATCGTACAAGGATAATAATTATACCAGAGTGTAGCCAGAAAGTTCAGCTATTTTTTGGTAACAATAACTCCATTTTCATATTTTTTCGAATTTTTTTTTTGCTCCGCGCGCATGAACCTGACCGCTCCCTTGAAGTGGAGGAAATATTCACTTTTTGATGTTTTTTTTTTCTTCTGAGGAATAGTAGGGTCCTTTCCCATCTATCCTCTTGGCTTCTGCAGAACTTCATGAACTCTAGGAATGTAACCAGATCTTTTGCAGTTGGAAGCCTGTTAAAAAAACTATTATAAATTATAGAGTGCAATTTAAGCTGACTTTAGTCCTTGAAATACAGTTTCATATACAGTTATAGCAGTTTTACATGCTTTTAAGCTGGTTATTAAAGAATTTCCTAGGTAGTAGGTTGGTGGTCAGCAACCGCCCAGGGAGGTGCTACCGTCCTGCCAAGTGATTGTAAAACGAAAGCCTGTAATTGTTTTACATGATGGTAGGATTGCTGGTGTCTTTTTTCTGTCTCATAAACATGCAAGATTTCAGGTACGTCTTGCTACTTCTACTTACACTTAGGTCACACTACACTAACATGTACAAGCATATATATACACACCCCTCTGGGTTTTCTGGTATTTTCTTTCTAGTTCTTGTTCTTGTTTATTTCCTCTTATCTCCATGGGGAAGTGGAACAGAATTCTTCCTCCGTAAGCCATGCGTGTTGTGGGAGGCGACTAAAATGCCGGGAGCAAGGGGCTAGTAACCCCTTCTGTATAAATTACTAAATTTGAAAAGAGAAACTTTTGTTTTTCTTTTTGGGTCACCCTGCCTCGGTGGGATACGGCTGGTGTGTTGAAAGAAAGAAAGAAAGATTAAAGAATTTGATTGTATACCATGGAGCACTTTGAATTTTAGAAATTGTATTATGTCAGTGGAAGAGTTTGAAATGGAGCACTTTCTTTTGCATCACAGATGCAATAAAACTGCATTGTGTGATCAGTGAAAAGACCTCAGTACTCTCGTTGTTATATGGGCAATGATGGCACATTTCAAATCACTTGTGTTCTCATGATTTGAATAATGTTGTGTGTTCACAGTGCCTTTCAAGGCAGGAGAGATAACAGAGCTGGAAAGTGTACAGAGGTTGTATACTATCTTCATAGAACTAATAAAAGATCATAACAATTGGGAATGCATCAGACCACTTTGCTTGTTCTCTTTGAAAAAGAGAAATCTTATTTTTTCTTCTTTTAACAAACCAGCCATATCCCACCAAGGCAGGGTGGCCCCCCCAAAAATCAAAAGTTTCTCTTCTTAATTTTAGTAATGTATACAGGAAAAGGGGTTACTAGCCCCTTGCTCCTGGCATGTTAGTCACCTGTTATGACACACATAGCTTACAGAGGAAGAATTCTGTTCCACTTCCCAATGGAAATAAGAGGAAATAAACAAGAACTAGTAAGAAAATAGAAGAAAACCCAGAAGGGTGTGTATATATGTGCTTGTATATGCAAATGAAATGTAGTGTAACCTAAGTGTAAGTAGAAGTAGCAAAACGTACCTGAAATCTTGCATTTTTTTTTTTTCCTTCTTCAACAAACCAGCTGTATCCCACCAAGGCAGGGTGGCAAAAGAAAAACGAAAATTTCTCTTCTTAAATTTAGTAATTTATACAGGAGAAGGGGTTACTAGCCCCTTGCTTCCGGCCCAGTGAAGAGCAGGGGAGCCATAGATACTCTATAGAACACTGTCAAAATCTGTAGCTCAAACTCTTCAGCATATTCCTAGCAGATATCAAAAGGACAGCTGCATAGCTTCAAGTGCTGGATCAGCTAGATTATGATAGCTATGTGGGCCTACATGCTGCTAGGATGAACAGCCTGACTGACCAAGCAGTCAGCAGGAAAGCCTGGCCTAAGGATGAACTCTGGAGGTAGAATAGCCCTTGAAGCTGGTATTACATTTTTTCAGGAAGTTAGATAGCTATTAATATTAAAACTGTTTCCATTGTATTACTTATATGCATTTCATTGTTTCTCTCTTCACGCTTCCCGTCCTCTACCCTTTTAAATAGACACTTGTGTATAGTGTATACTATACTGTTTAACCTGGTTGCAGGATGAGACTGGAAAAAAGCTTGAGAAAAGCACATTGAGATTGGAGAAGTTACTTGCTGCAAAGACCTTTAATCTTCCCAAATGTCAGATTAGGTAAGCTACATTATACTTATGAACTGGTAGTGAATAAGTGGACAGATACATAGTATATTGAACTACAGTGCTTATATGCACTTAGATACAATTTTTTTAACCTAACATCTTGTAACTGCCAAGTTTTCTTGATGTATTACACAGTTATAAGTTTATCTTTTAACACATTGGCCATCTTCCACCAAGGCAGGGTGACCCAAACAAGAAGAAACACTTTCATAAAGTTTTTCTTTTTACATTCAATAATTTATTCTGGAAAAGCAGTTCCTAGCCCCTTGCTCCTGGCATTTTTGTTACCTCTTACGACATGCATAGCTTAAGAAAGAAGAATTCTCCACTTCCCGATGGAGGCAGTTATAAGTAAAGAACTCATATTTCATCTTTTTCGGACATCAGTGCTTCTGTTTGTGAGCTGGTCGAGCTCATATACGAGACAATGGAGGAAGCCTGCACCAGTTTACCTCAGTATGCTGGAAGACTGTTCTACACTGTACGCAACATCCTTACACTCTACTGTGAAGCTGTACCTACAGCCCATGCCTATGCACTAGCAACATTACCACAGCAAGCAGGTATGTTGTAGTTCAGATTAATAACTTCATTTGCTTTAGATATTGAACTATTGTGTCTTAATTTATGAAAATGATAACATTCTAACTATACAGGGATAACAGGAAGTTTTGCATATGTGATTTATGTCAGTGTTTTGGTCATACTTCTTTAAATTCAATATTGCTCTGATTACCTTAATATTGACATTTAAAGAAAGGAATCAGCACATTGGGTGCCAAGCAAATATGCAGGATCACATAAGCAATACATTAGGGATCATGAGATGAGCAGTTATGTGGCAATTTAAGAGATTGTATGCCAAATAAAAAAATACAATACACACACAAAAAAGATGTTATTAATCAAAGTTATCTGCAAAAAGGCCTGCAGTTAAAATTTTGTATAATCAAACCACACAAATTACAGAACATGGGAATTCTGGAGTTTCACTAATTAGAATTTCCTTTATTTTTGTCCTGAGGTTAACCATAAACTTTCAAGGAAGTGCTGTACTGCATGTCATATCTGCACTCTACCTTGGTGGGAGACAGCCAACGTGTTTAAAAAATATATGCAGTGGAACCTCGGTTTTCGTATGCCCCAGTTTTCATAGGATTAGGTTTTCGACGACTTTTTCTGTTGAAATTTTGTGCCAGTTTTTGTACATCACTTTGATTGTCATAGAGTTGAAAATGATCCGTACCAAACGTGTCCGCCTGCGCGCCCGCATCGTCACTTGGCCACTCAAGGGCCCACACAAAGCATCACATGCGTTTGTGACTCAGTCTGCCTTTGTTTCTGGTTGAGTGAATCCATGGGGTTGGATGTGAGTGGCCATGATGTGGAAGAGTTGGTAGATGACCACAGGGATCAGCTAACCACTGAAGAGCTGCAAGACCTTCAACTGGAACAGCAACAGGCTGCAGACGAGGAAATTACTTCAGAGGAGGAGGAAGAAAGAGAGGACAATGTGCCTTCTTCAGTGATTAAGGACATGTGTGCAAGGTGGAACGAGTCGTAAAGTTTTGTGGAGAAATATCACCCTAACAAAATTGTTGCAAGCCGTGTCTGCAGCATGTTCAATGACAATGCCTTGTTCCATTTTAGGCAAATCTTAGAGATGCCCGAAACAGACCTCTCTAGACAGATTTTTTGTGCAACAGGGTTACAGTGACTCTCAAGCTGGTCCTAGTGCCAGTAAAAGACAAAGAAGGGAAGTAACCCCGATAGGGCCTTGATACCTGAAGTCCTTATGGAGGGGGATTCTGCTTCCAAACAATAATCTCTCCTCCCTCTCCTCTACTCACCGTCTTCCATACTCCAACAAGTCTTCAATAAAGGTAAAAGTGATGTTAAATGTTCATTTATCCATTTCATTAGTTGCTTAGATTTATTTCTCATTGTTTTCTGTATGTAAAACTATAGTTATTCTCTATAAAATATATATATTTTTTTTTAATATTTTTGGGTGTCTGGAATGGATAAATTGGATTTACATTATTTCTTATGAGAAATATTGTTTCAGTTTTCATACAATTTGGTTTTCGTCAGACTTTTTAGAATGGATTAATCACGAAAACTGAGGGTTCACTGTATATCGTTTTTCATAATGAATGTTGCCTAGTATTATAAGTAAACAACTTGTCTTCTGAATAGGATGGGCATTTTCACAGGTATTACTGTTGTAGATTTCTCCCCATTCTAAAGATCTTCAGTACAGCAGTTACATATTTGTTATTGCAGGTTAGGCTAACCTTAACTAACTTTCACTATATTATATTATTGCTAACCTAAACAACAAAATACAGTACTATTATAGGTCATTTGTGACTATTATTCGATTTGAGATTTTTGTATAGCTGTAGGTGGCATGTGAGCTCAGTTATGATTAGCATCTCTAGTAAGGACAACTGTGTGGTTTGGCTTTGTTCTTGAATTTTTTTGTTACTTTTTTTTTGGACACTAACTTAAGCATCTCTCCAAAGTGACATGAAAAACACTTCTGTATGCTCAGAAAATAAAGCCTTTTATTGAGAATGATGTGCAGCTCTGACACTTGCTAGCCATTTCGGGATCAGTCTTTTGATCTTTTAAAGCTGGGCTTCATTTGTTTGTCATGCTGCAGCAGCAAGCAAGTGGAACTACACCAAACTTATTACATACATTCCTTTACACCAAATTGTACAGTATGTGTAATTGTGTATATCTAGTTGTTAAGTCATACAGTATATTGTATAAATTTTCAACTTTATACCCCTCTTTTTCACAGTTTTAAGTGTCAAATGCTGTAGTATTATATACTTTTTAGGATATTGGTTTTTGGTTAGTATCTCAAAAATGGGACTTGTGTATATGAAGTATGTTGTGATTCTCAGCAATTTTTTTTTATCCTCTTTTGGGCAAGCTCAGTAACCCATGCCTTCAGACTCATAACACATTTATAAAAGTAATAAATGCAGCATTCATTTATTAACCCGTAAACGGTCCAAATGTATATATATGTTTTTTCAACATTTGAAAGTATGTAAAAAAAGTGGATCTCCTTTTTGTTTTTCTACATTTGAAAATGTGTAAAAAACTTTGATCTACTTTTTTTTTTGTTATACAGTGGACCCCCGGTTAACGATTTTAATCCGTGCAAGAGGGCTCATCGTTATGCGAAATAATCGTTATGCGAATGAATTTTCCCCATAAGAAATAATGGAAATAAAATTAATCCGTGCAAGACGCCCAAAAGTATGAAAAAAAATTTTTTTTACCACATGAAATGTTAATTTTAATACACACAAACTGAAAAAGGCATGCACAATTAAATGACACTTACTTTTATTGAAGATCTGGTGATGATTGATGGGATGGGAGGAGGGGAGAGAGTGTGTTAGTGTTTAGAAGGGGAATCCCCTTCCATTAGGACTTGAGGTAGTAAGTCCTTTTCTGGGGTTACTTCCCTTCTTCTTTTAATGCCACTAGGGCCAGCTTCAGAGTCACTGGACTTCTTTCGCACAAGATATCTGTCCATAGTGGCCTGTACCTCTCGTTCCTTTATGACTTGCCTAAAGTGTTTCACAACATTGTCAGTGTAATAATCACCAGCACGGCTTGCAATAGCTGTGTGAGGGTGATTTTCATCCATGAAGGTTTGCACTTCAAGCCACTTAGCACAGATTTCCTTTATCTTTGTAGTAGGCAACTTCTTCAATTTCTCTCTCCCCTCCTCTGAACCAGTTTCCTCAGGTCTGGCCTCTTGCTCTTGAAGTTGATCTATCAGCTCATCAGTGGTTAGTTCTTCATTGTCCTCCTCCACCAACTCTTCCACATCCTCCCCACTAACCTCCAACCCCAAGGACTTTCCCAATGCCACAATGGATTCCTCAACTGGCACAGGATTCTCAGGGTTAGCCTCAAACCCTTCAAAATCCCTTTTGTCTACACATTCTGGCCACAGTTTCTTCCAAGCAGAGTTCAAGGTCCTCTTTGTCACTTCCTCCCAAGCCTTACCTATAAGGTTTACACAATTGAGGATATTAAAGTGATCTCTCCAAAACTCTCTTAGAGTCAGTTGAGTTTCTGAGGTCATTACAAAGCACCTTTCAAACAGAGCTTTTGTGTACAGTTTCTTGAAGTTGGAAATAACCTGCTGGTCCATGGGCTGCAGGAGAGGAGTGGTATTAGGAGGCAAAAACTTCACCTTAATGAAGCTCATGTCCCCATAAAGTCGCTCTGCCACGTCTGTAGGATGACCAGGGGCATTGTCTAACACCAGGAGGCACTTAAGTTCTAATTTCTTTTCAGTTAGGTAATTTTTCACATTGGGGGCAAATGCATGGTGTAACCAGTTATAGAAAAATTCCCTAGTGACCCATGCCTTACTGTTTGCCCTCCACAGCACACACAAATTATCCTTGAGGACATTCTTTTGCCTGAACGCTCTGGGAGTTTCAGAGTGATACACTAATAAAGGCTTCACTTTGCAATCACCAGTAGCATTGGCACACATCAACAAAGTAAGCCTGTCTTTCATAGGCTTATGTCCTGGGAGTGCCTTTTCCTCCTGAGTAATGTAGGTCCTGCTTGGCATTTTCTTCCAGAACAGGCCTGTTTCATCACAATTAAACACTTGTTCAGGTTTCAGTCCTTCAGTTTCTATGTACTCCTTGAATTCCTGCACATATTTTTCAGCCGCTTTGTGGTCCGAACTGGCAGCCTCACCATGCCTTATCACACTATGGATGCCACTACGCTTCTTAAATCTCTCAAACCAACCTTTGCTGGCCTTAAATTCACTCACATCATCACTAGTTGCAGGCATTTTTTTAATTAAATCCTCATGCAACTTCCTAGCCTTTTCACATATGATCGCTTGAGAGACGCTATCTCCTGCTATCTGTTTTTCATTTATCCACACCAATAAGAGTCTCTCAACATCTTCCATCAATTGCGATCTTTGTTTCGAAAACACAGTTGAACCTTTGGCAAGAACAGCTTCCTTGATTGTCTTTCTGGTGCCCACAATAGTAGCGATGGTTGATTGGGGTTTCTTGTACAGCTTGACTAGGTCGGCTATACGCACTCCACTTTCATACTTATCAATTATCTCTTTCTTCATCTCTATAGTAATTCTTACCCTTTGAGGTGTAGGGTTGGCACTAGAAGCTTTCTTGGGGCCCATGGTCACTTATTTTCCAGAAACAGCACCGAAAATACTGTAATAATACGAAATATTCCGAGTGTATGCTTGGATGTTACCGCGGAGGCTGGCTGGTAAACAATGGGACGGAGCGGCACATGTGAGGCTGGCTGAGGGCACATTGGACGCGTCTCGGACGAAAATCGGTATGCGGGTTTTTAATCGGTATGCGCGGCAAAAATTTTGCGATAAAAGTAATCGTTATGCGGAAAAATCGCTATGCGATGCCATCGTTATGCGGGGGTCCACTGTATTTGAAAATATGTAAAAAAAACTTAGATCTACTTTTGTAGCACTACACATGTGAACGTAGATCTGCTTGGACCGTTAATGGGTTAAGATTATAAAAAAAATTACTGAAATATAATGGAATCCTATCTGCAGTTAAGCTGTCAATAAATTATATCTAATTTATACGATTTATTTTGTCTTGTGTGTTATTCCAAATTCGTACTTTGAAATAAGTACTGCTTATATTAATTATGTAATAATTTTCACAGCTGTAGTCCACAACAACACCATGTACCTTGCTCATCATGCACTCCTCCTGGGCCACCAGTACAAAAACAGATTACCACAGGCACTCAGAGACAACACAGTTACCACTGTTGACTTGGCTCAACAGCTTCGAAAGATGGCTACTTCCACATTTTTGAAGGCTTTGAAAGGACATCGTGCCGCTCTTATTGATTCACTCAGAGAATCAGCTGGTTGGTTTTCAGTATTGTTCACACTTGATAATTTTTTTTTGGGGGGTGGGGAAGAGGCAGGATCTTGTGTGTTATCAGTTATTACATTCACTGTTGATGAAATTGAGACACATGTGCAACATCTGGGTATCTTTATTGTAGACGTTTCGCCAACCAGTGGCTTTATCAATACAAATTCCAGGACATAACTTGAAGACAGGAGAACTATGTACAGAAGATGAGGTAATCAGTCCCTCAACCTAGCAGTAGGTGCGAAGAGCACCATAGTCGTGGAGATTTTGAAGCAGAAGCAAGGCGCCTGATGCTTATATAGTAACGTCAGGTGGAAAAGGGACGGGTAGCAGACGAGAGCATAGTCACTGGTAGGCGGGATTCCCCAGTGGAAGTAGGTCCTACCCAAAGAGATGGGTTAGTTGTAGCAGTAGGTGTCGTAGTCGTGAAGGTTATGTACGTGTCCTCAGAATCAAGATTCCATGATGCTGCAGTGTCTGACAGGTTGTACAAGTATGGTATACAATACCGACAAGATGAAATTGAGACACATGTGCAACATCTGGGTATCTTTATTGTAGACGTTTCGCCAACCAGTGGCTTTATCAATACAAATTCCAGGGCACAACTTGAAGACAGGAGAACTATGTACAGAAGATGGTGCTCTTCGCACCTACTGCTAGGTTGAGGGACTGATTACCTCATCTTCTGTACATAGTTCTCCTGTCTTCAAGTTACGTCCTGGAATTTGTATTGATAAAGCCACTGGTTGGCGAAACGTCTACAATAAAGGTACCCAGATGTTGCACATGTGTCTCAGTTTCATCTTGTCGGTATTGTATACCATTCTTGTATTACATTCACTGGGGGTATAAACTTCAAGATTATTAATTTTTAATATGCAAGTCATATTATAGTTATCATAAGCACCATTTTCCACATTATAGGGAGAGTGAATATGAAAAAAAGGGGTTCAAGACATTTAAAATGACACCCATCCATCCATCTGCATTGCTTTTCCCTCTTAGCAACATCACCAAGAATCTGTACCACTACCACTCTACAGCAAATCATCCATAAATTATTTTAATTGCTTCATAGACAATTTGTGAAACATTTTTCTCCTGAGGTTTCATGGGTAAATTGTTAATCATTCACCCCATCCTAATAAACTTCTTCCACTTAGCTTTGCTCCTACTACTAAAGAGATGTTTATAGTCAGTAAATGCTTTCTCTCACACTCATGCTCAGGACCAATTATGTCTCTCTAATCTTTTTGACTTCTGTCTATTGGAAGGCTTTAAGGTACATAATAAACCTGGCAAGACAGTGATAGTGTGAATGATGGTGAAAGTGTTTCTTTTTTGGGTCACCCTGCCTCAGTGGGAGATGACCAGCATGTTAAAAAATAAACCTATAAAAATGTGTCACTGTATTTGCCCATATTCTTGGTCTTTCCACTTCTCTAAGCCTTAAAATACACTTCAGAGCATCATCCTCTCATCTCTTCATGACTTCATTATTGTCTGTTTTTCTAACACCACATCAAAATCTTTATCTGAAAAATTAGAATTACTTTGGATCTATATAGTGAAGCTTTGAAATTAATGTAGGACATAGAAATTGCTGAAATAAGGATAGCATGGTAGGGTTTGCACAAAATTAAACCATGTCACTAATCATAAATATTTATTCCTAAGTGCTAAATAGTTAACATACTTAATCTAAAAAATATTTCAGGTAAATTTTTTCATTTGTTTGAGAGCGATTTTCCTTTGAAATAATAATAATAGATTAATTATTTCATGTCTTTTGTTAATGATATTGACTACTGGAAGAGTGCAATGTGAAAATGCATTTATAACTTCATACATATAAGAGTGTTAGTTAAACCAATGTTCTTATATGGGTGTGAAGCATGGGTGGTGAATGTTACAACTAGGAGAAGGCTGGAGGCAGTGAAGATGTTGCTTTTGAGGGCAATGTGTGGTGTGAATATAATGTAGAGAATTTGTAGTTTGGAAATTAGGTGTGGGATTACCAAAACTATTATCCAGAGGGCTGAAGAGGGATTGTTGAGGTGGTTCAGAAATGTAGAGAGGATGGAACAAAATAGAATGACTTCGAGAGCGTATAAATTTAGTGGAGGGAAGGCGGGGTAGAGGTTGGCCTAGGAAAAGTTGGAGGGAGGGAGGTATGGAGGTTTTGTGTGCGAGGGGCTTGGACTTCCAGCAAGCATGCGTGAGTATGTTAGATAGGAGCGAATGGAGACAAATGGGTTTTAGGACTTGACGTGCTGTTGGAGTGTGAGCAGGGTAATGTTTATGAAGGGATTCAGCAACAGTGGCAGGCTGGACTCGAGTCATGGAAATGGGAAGTACAGTGCCTGCACTCTGAAGGAGGGGTGTTAATGTTGCAGTTTTATAACTGTAGTGTAAGTGCACCTCTGGCAAGACAGTGATAGAGTGAGTGATGGTGAAAGTTTTTCTTTTTTGGGCCACCCTACCTTGGTGGGAAATGGCCAATTTTTTTTTTTTTTTTATCACACTGGCCGATTCCCACCAAGGCAGGGTGGCCCGAAAAAGAAAAACTTTCACCATCATTCACTCCATCACTGTCTTGCCAGAAGGGTGCTTTACACTACAGTTTTTAAACTGCAACATTAACACCCCTCCTTCAGAGTGCAGGCACTGTACTTCCCATCTCCAGGACTCAAGTCCGGCCTGCCGGTTTCCCTGAATCCCTTCATAAATGTTACTTTGCTCACACTCCAACAGCACGTCAAGTATTAAAAACCATTTGTCTCCATTCACTCCTATCAAACACGCTCACGCATGCCTGCTGGAAGTCCAAGCCCCTCGCACACAAAACCTCCTTTACCCCCTCCCTCCAACCCTTCCTAGGCCGACCCCTACCCCGCCTTCCTTCCACTACAGACTGATACACTCTTGAAGTCATTCTGTTTCGCTCCATTCTCTCTACATGTCCGAACCACCTCAACAACCCTTCCTCAGCCCTCTGGACAACAGTTTTGGTAATCCCGCACCTCCTCCTAACTTCCAAACTACGAATTCTCTGCATTATATTCACACCACACATTGCCCTCAGACATGACATCTCCACTGCCTCCAGCCTTCTCCTCGCTGCAACATTCATCACCCACGCTTCACACCCATATAAGAGCGTTGGTAAAACTATACTCTCATACATTCCCCTCTTTGCCTCCAAGGACAAAGTTCTTTGTCTCCACAGACTCCTAAGTGCACCACTCACTCTTTTTCCCTCATCAATTCTATGATTCACCTCATCTTTCATATGTGTTCATAAAAACACTTTGGCCATCTCATTAATAGACTAATAGGGAAAAGGAGGTGTACAATAATGCTGATTGTCTGCAACTCCTGCATTATAAAATTAGTATTTCTTGATCGTCTAGTTGTCTTCTGTGGTGGACTTGGTCCACTGATGCAGAAGACAGCTGGAAACTAAGAATACGTTGATTGTAACAGGTATAGCCTTTCCTCACTTAAAGACAGAGTTCCATTCCTGAGACCACATCATTAGTATTATGGTAGTGAGTTTGTGTCAGCCATCTTTGATATTGTTTTAATATCACCTTTACATCGTTTATAATATTTCTGGTATATTTTTAAATGTTTATACAGTAGTGTACTGTATACAGGTCTCCCTTAACATTCGTGTTTTCCACTTTCGTGGGCTTCGAACATTCGCGAATTCCCAGCTGCCCAATCATATTTAAAATATGTCATTACATATGTTAGGAATTGTGGTGGTGACAGAGTTTGTTTGGAGACAGGACAAGATAGTCCTTCAATATGACACTAATATCAACTCTGCAGCTTGTTTATCTATCACAATTCATCTAATATGACACAATAAACAATATTCATAACATAGAAACATGACATATACTCTAAAATGAATAAAATATATCATTAAGTATGTCACGAGTGTTGCTGTGTTGTTGTTGGGTGTGTAAGGGCCACTGAGAGCATAAGCCATACATATTGGTGGTGAAGGCGGCAGCAGAGATGGTGGTGTTCTCAGTCGCCCTATATATTGGAGGAGTTAGGTTCGTGCTGTCCTTTTTCTATCGATTAATCGCTTAACTTGCTACACTATATTGCTGGCTGGCGCTATAGCCTTTATTGACTCCTGCTGCTTTAGTATCGTACATATCATAGAATCACCGAAGAAGGCACATTCTCCCCTCTCTCTCCCCTCCTCCACTTTGGTACTCTGCTATGAGTTATTTTTTGAATTCTATAGTCTTTCTCACCTTCTTTACCAAAAGGCTGGCACTAGTATAACATTTTACAATGTTTTCACATGTTTAATGATTGTTCATGGTTCAATAGGTTAAGGAAGCAGTATTCTTAGGCTAAGTAAATGCTATTATTTTATTTCCCTACATATATTGGGGGACCAAACATTCATGGTTTTTCAACATTCGCGAGGTTCTTGATCCCCTAACCCTCGCGAATGTTGAGGGAGACCTGTATTGAAATAAACAGAACGGAGGAAATCAGCTCTAATATACATTATTTAGGTGTAAAGGTAGAAAGTTGAAAGTGAACATAGAAAAGAGTAAGGTGATGAGAGTATCAAATGATTTAGATGAAGAAAACTTGGATATCAAATTGGGGAGGAGGAGTATGGAAGAAGTGAATGTTTTCATATATTTGGGAGTTGACGTGTCAGCGGACGGATTTATGAAGGTTGAGGTTAATCATAGAATTGATGAAGGAAAAAAGGTGAGTGGTGCATTGAGGTATATGTGGAGGCAAAAAATATCTATGGAGGCAAAGAAGGGAATGTATGAAAGTATAGTAGTACCAACATTTATATTGGTGTGAAGCTTGGGTTGTAAATGCTACAGTGAGGAGGCGGTTGGAGGCAGTGGAGATGTCCTGTCTAAACGCAATGTGTGGTGTAAATATTGTGCAGAAAATTCGGAGTGTGGAAGTTAGGAGAATTTGTGGAGTTAATAAAAGTATTAGTCAGGGCTGAAGAGGGTTTGTTGAGGTGGTTTGGTCATTTAGAGAGAATGGATCAAAGTAGAATGATATGGAGAGCGTATAAATCTGTAGGGGAAGGAAGGCGGAGTAGGGGTCGTCCTCGAAAAGGTTGGAGGGAGGGGGTAAAGGAGGTGTTGTGGGCGAGGGGCTTGGACTTCCAGCAAGCGTGCGTGAGCGTGTTAGATAGGAGTGAATGGAGACAAATGGTATTTGGGACCTGACGAGCTGTTGGAGTGTGAGCAGGGTAATATTTAGTGAAGGGATTCAGGGAAACCGGTTATTTTATATAACCTGACTTGAGTCCTGGAAATGGGAAGTACAATGCCTGCACTCTAAAGGAAGGGTTTGGGATATTGGCAGTTTGGAAGGATATATTGTGTATTTTTTATACGCTTTTTTTTTTTTTTTTCAACAAGTCGGCCGTCTCCCACCGAGGCAGGGTGACCCAAAAAAGAAAGAAAATCCCCAAAAAGAAAATACTTTCATCATCATTCAACACTTTCACCACAGTCACACATTATCACTGTTTTTGCAGAGGTGCTCAGAATACAACAGTTTAGAAGCATACACATATAAAGATACACAATATATCCCTCCAAACTGCCAATATCCCAAACCCCTCCTTTAAAGTGCAGGCATTGTACTTCCCATTTCCAGGACTCAAGTCCGACTATATGAAAATAACCGGTTTCCCTGAATCCCTTCACTAAATATTACCCTGCTCACACTCCAACAGATCGTCAGGTCCCAAGTACCATTTGTCTCCATTCACTCCTATCTAACACGCTCACGCACGCTTGCTGGAAGTCCAAGCCCTTCGCCCACAAAACCACCTTTACCCCCTCTCTCCAACCCTTTCGAGGACAACCCCTACCCCGCCTTCCTTCCCCTATAGATTTATATGCTTTCCATGTCATTCTACTTTGATCCATTCTCTCTAAATGACCAAACCACCTCAACAACCCCTCTTCTGCCCTCTGACTAATACTTTTATTAACTCCACACCTTTTCCTAATTTCCACACTCCGAATTTTCTGCATAATATTTACACCACACATTGCCCTTAAACAGGACATCTCCACTGCCTCCAACCGTCTCCTCGCTGCTGCATTTACCACTCAAGCTTCACACCCATATAAGAGTGTTGGTACTACTATACTTTCATGCATTCCCTTCTTTGCCTCCATAGATAACGTTTTTTGACTCCACATATACCTCAACGCACCACTCACCTTTTTTCCCTCATCAATTCTATGATTAACCTCATCCTTCATAAATCCATCCGCCGACACGTCAACTCCCAAGTACATATATCTGAAAACATTCACTTCTTCCATACTCCTCCTCCCCAATTTGATATCCAATTTTTCTTTATCTAAATCATTTGATACCCTCATCACCTTACTCTTTTCTATGTTCACTTTCAACTTTCTACGTTTACACACATTCCCAAACTCATCCACTAACCTTTGCAATTTTTCTTTAGAATCTCCCATAAGCACAGTATCATCAGCAAAAAGTAACTGTGTCAATTCCCATTTTGAATTTGATTCCCCAAAATTTAATCCCACCCCTCTCCCGAACACCCTAGCATTTACTTCCTTTACAACCCCATCTATAAATATATTAAACAACCATGGTGACATTACACATCCCTGTCTAAGACCTACTTTTACCGGGAAGTAGTCTCCCTCTCTTCTACACACCCTAACCTGAGCCTCACTATCCTCATAAAAACTCTTTACAGCATTTAATAACTTACCACCTATTCCATATACTTGCAACATCTGCCACATTGCTCCTCTATCCACTCTACCATATGCCTTTTCTAAATCTATAAATGCAATAAAAACTTCCCTACCTTTATCTAAATACTGTTCACATATATGCTTCAATGTACACACTTGATCTACACATCCCCTACCCACTCTGAAACCTCCTTGCTCATCCGCAATCCTACATTCTGTCTTACCTCTAATTCTTTCAATTATAACCCTACTGTACACTTTTCCTGGTATACTCAGTAAACTTATTCCTCTATAATTTTTACAGTCTCTTTTGTCCCCTTTCCCTTTATATAAAGGGACTATACATGCTCTCTGCCAATCCCTAGGTACCTTCCCCTCTTTCATACATTTATTAAACAAAAGTACCAACCACTCCAACACTATATCCCCCCCTGCTTTTAACATTTCTGTCATGATCCCATCAGTTCCAGCTGCTTTACCCCCTTTCATTCTACGTAATGCCTCACGTACCTCCCCCACACTTAAATTCTTCTCTTCTTCACTCCTAAAAGATGGTATACCTCCCTGACCAGTGCATGAAATTACTGCCTCTCTTTCTTCCTCAAAATATTCTTGCCATCTACCTAATACCTCCCTCTCCCCATCTACTAACTCCCCTACTCTGTTTTTAACTGACAAATCCATACTTTCCCTAGGCTTTCTTAACTTGTTTAACTCACTCCAAAATTTGTTCTTATTTTCATTAAAATTTCTTGACAGTGCCTCTCCCACTCTATCATCTGCTCTCCTTTTGCACTCTCTCACCACTCTCTTTACCTTTCTTTTACTCTCCATATACTCTGCTCTTCTTATAACACTTCTGCTTTGTAAAAACCTCTCATAAGCTACCTTTTTCTCTTTTATCACACCCTTTACTTCATCATTCCACCAATCACTCCTCTTTCCTCCTGCCCCCACCCTCCTATAACCACAAACTTCTGCCCCACATTCTAATACTGCATTTTTAAAACTATTCCAACCCTCTTCAACCCCCCCACTACTCATCTTTGCACTAGCCCACCTTTCTGCCAATAGTCGCTTATATCTCACCCGAACTTCCTCCTCCCTTAGTTTATACGCTTTCACCTCCCTCTTACTTGTTGTTGCCACCTTCCTCTTTTCCCATCTACCTCTTACTCTAACTGTAGCTACAACTAAATAATGATCCGATATATCAGTTGCCCCTCTATAAACATGTACATCCTTGAGCCTACCCATCAACCTTTTATCCACCAATACATAATCTAATAAACTACTTTCATTACATGCTACATCATACCTTGTATATTTATTTATCCTCTTTTTCATAAAATATGTATTACTTATTACCAAATCTCTTTGTACACATAGCTCAATTAAAGGCTCCCCATTTACATTTACCCCTGGCACCCCAAATTTACCTACTACTCCCTCCATAACATTTTTACCCACTTTAGCATTGAAATCCCCAACCACCATTACTGTCACACTTGATTCAAAACTCCCCACGTATATACTTCTAAACTGTTGTATTCTGGGAACCTCTGCAAAAAAAGTGATTATGTGTGAGTGAGGTGAAAGTGTTGAATGATGTTGAAAGTATTTTCTTTTTAGGGATTTCTTTCTTTTTGGGTCACCCTACCTCGGTGGGAGATGGCCAACTTGTTGAAAAAAAAAAAAAAAAGGTAAGAATACTGGTCAGGGAGCCCGTTGTAAGTCTGAGGCATCAGTAAACGAGTACGTTGCTAAATGAGGAAAGGCTGTACTACAGTACAATACTGTACAGTAGAACCCCGTATTCACTGATTCGGTATCTGCAGTTTCAGTTATCCACGGTTTACTGTGACCCAAAATACCTCTTAATTTTGCATAATAATGCCCCTAAAGTGCAAAAGTAGAGAAGCTAGCAGTTCTTCAAAACCTAATTGAAGCCTTAAAGTGCTTCCCATCAGTGAAAAAGTGATAATTTTCCACTTACTGTGCATAATTTAACAATTAAACTTTATAATGGGTATGTATAGAGCTTATAGGGTTTACTACTATCCACGGTTTCAGTATACATGGCAGGTCCTTGGTATGTGGTCATCAGGGCTGCGGTTGTATGGCATGGGCCATTTTAACTTATCAGTCATATATCAGTACAAAGTAAAGATTTTTTTTTAATTTTGTATGCTTACCATGATTTGCTGATCCTTTTTTGTTCTATAGTTGCACTTCAAAATAACAAATTTAATTACAGGTTTAGACGCAATTGGGTGTGATACAAGTGGAGCTAACAAGGCACAGCAGGGTATGCGACAGGTGATTCACCAACTTCAGCTACTTCACAGTGTCTGGCAAAATGTACTTCCTCATAATGTATATACTAAAGCCATAGGTAAATATTTCACATAATTTAATTTTTCTCCAAAGTGGTGCATTGTTACTGTATAATTGAGAAAAATTTTGTTTTAGTTTATTTCTTTCTAGAGTAGTTTTCCATTGTTACTTTTGCAGAATAAACCTACTTGGTGAGTTTTTTCTCTTAATAATTAAGTGTTAGGCTATTCTGCCAGTATGTGGCTTAATATTTCTCAAAGGGATAAAAAAGGAAAAGCATTATACTTTTATGGGTCATATAGCACTACATAAACATGTGATTTCTGATTTATTCACTGGCTACATTGACAGGTACATTGGTGGGGTCAGTAGTAGAAGAAGTGGTAGCTCGTGTGGTGAGTTTAGAGGACATATCAGCTGATGCAGCTCTTGCTCTTATTAATCTCCTCAATCTTTTGAAGGATAATGTGCCACCACTCTTTCAGGTAAGATCTACATTTTCTCTCAGTCTTGAACATTAACAGTAATGGTTGTTAAACAGAAATTATATAATCTTTAGATACAATATTAAAACTACTGAGGTTAATGTTAATCATCAGTAGTAATTCCTGCTTCATTTTTGCAAATATTCAGGGTCTGAAATCAAATAAAAAGGACAAAGTTAGTTGTGTCAGTGGGCTCCTATCAGAAGCAAATGCCATGTTTTGGGCATTTACAGAAACACACAAGGGTTGTTTTGGACATAGAGGTAGAAAACTATAACATGTATAGATGTGATAGAATTAATAGGTGACAGGGAGGAGTAGGACTCTATGTAAAAGATACTTTCTGTTGCACAGAAGTGCTGAACTCTACGAATGATATAGTAGAAATCCTTGGCATCAAAGTTGAAAATAGGAATTTGGTAATTATACTAGTGATAAATTAGACACATGTGCAACTCTTGGGTATCTTTATTGAGGAAACGTTTCGCCACACAGTGGCTTCATCAGTCCATACGTAGGAGAAACTTGAAGAACAGGAGGAGAATGAGGTAATCAGTCCCTCAACCTTGAGTCGATGTGTTCAGTCCATCAATCTTGAATAGAATACGGCATATCAGCGGAGAAGCAGCTTATAAACCGTATGGCAGGAGAGGTGCAGCAGTCATAGGTCGTGTCAAGCGAAGAATTCCTAAGTATTAAGATCCCAAGAAGTTGCAGTGTCTGACAGGTTTGTAGATGAATGGTTCAGAGAACCGACACGTTGATAGACACACAACATAAATAAACCACATAACATAAACCAAGAGCTATCAGACATATCCTGGGAATCAGACATGAGTGCCCTAAATCCTCACCAGTGCCTAGAGAAGCTGAATGCAGAAGCATGTACCATTGAGGAAGCCCAGAAGAAAATCAGATAGAGAGAGGAGATGGTACAGAAGAAGAAAATGGGTTACTGAATTGCTTAAAAACACAAATATGTTGCAACAGTGGAAAGATAGGCTTAGCCGAGAGATCAGTGAATTAGAGCAAAAGCTTAGGATGTCATACCTAACAGAAGAAGCACAAAGGGAACAAAGGGCCATACAGGATATTGCAAGAATCCCAAAATATTTCTATTCCTATGCAAATCCAAGCTGTAGAATTGGACCATTATTGAGAGGAAATTCGTATACTGACAATGAACAGGAAATGAATGAAATCCTGAAAGAACATTATGAGTTGGTGTTCAGCAACCCACTAAACGACAGCAAGGTAGAAAATGCAGAAATATTTTTCACTCCAGCAGAAGGCCGTGCAGACCAACTAACTGACATTAGTACAAATCCCATAGATATTTGAATAAGAAATGGACAACATGCCCACTCACTCAGCACCTGGACCAGATTCATATAATGCTCTATTTATAAAGAAGTGCAAAGTACCACTAGCACGAGCCCTCAGTATTCTTTGGAGAAAGAGCTTACATTTAGGTGAAATACCAGAGGCCTTAAAGAGTGCAGACATAGCTCCTTTGCATAAATTTTCAAATTCAAATTCAAAGTTTATTCTCTATAAGGATTACAATGCTGAGTTTACAGAATTTGGTTATTGTGTGGTTTACATGTAGTAAAATAATGATTACAGAGTGTACCACTAGAACACCTAGCATGGCTAGGCATTTCGGGCAGACTTAGTTTAATTCTTAATTTTAAAATATTACAAATTATGAGGTAAGTTGGTATTATGGCTAAGTGACTAAATACTAGTTTGTGAGTTTAGCAATGTGAATGCTTTTGTTTTGGCACAGTACATAGTTTCAGTATTGGAGTATCACAGGATTCATTATTTTAAGATTGAGATTAATATTTCTGTTTATGGTCAAATGGGTGAGTGAGTGTAAGTGTGAACCACCAGGTGGTATTCGTGTAGTTAGTTGACGGGGTGTATCAAGGAGATAAAATGTTTTCTAATGGTAGTTTTGAAGGTGATGAATGTGTCTGCAGTTCTAGAGTTCTCAGGTAGAGTGTTCCAGATTTTAGGGCCTTTGACATACATTGAATTTTTGTAAAGATTTAGTCGGACACAGGGAATGTCGTAGAGATGTTTGTGTCTGGTGTTATGCCTGTGGGTTCTGTCACAACTATCAAGAAAGTGTTTTAGGTCAAGGTTGATATTAGAGTTTAAGGCCCTGTAGATGTAGATTGCACAGTAGTAAGTGTGGATGTACTGAACAGGGAGTAAGTTTAGATCTATGAAGAGTGGGGGGGGGGTGTGTTCCCAGGGATGGGATTTAGTGATTATTCTTACTGCAGCTTTTTGTTGGGTTATTATTGGCTTTAGGTGTGTTGTTGCAGTTGATCCCCAAGCACAAATAGCATAGGTGAGGTATGGATAAATAAGTGAGTGGTATAGTGTTTGTAAGAAGGGCATTTTGCGGCACGTAGTATCGTATCTTGGAGAGGATCCCGACCATTTTGGATACTTTTTTTGGTTATATGTTGGATATGGGTGCTGAAATTCAGGTTGTTGTCAAGGTATAGGCCTAGGAATTTGCCCTCATTATGTCTGGTAATTAGAGTGTTGTCAATCTTAATGTTAATTTGTGCATCTCCTGCTCTGCTACCAAACATAATATAGTAGGTTTTGTCAGTGTTAAGCGTAAGTTTATTGGCTGTCATCCAAGTCGATATTTTGATCAGCTCCTCGTTAACAATGGTGTTGAGGGTGGCAAGATTAAGGTGAGAGATGACATTCTCAATAAGCCACACCAACAACGGTGGTACAGCAGCAGCAGCAGCAGCAGACGATGCTACAGCAGCAGCAGCAGCAGCAGCAGCAGCAGCAGACGATGCTACAGCAGCAGCAGCAGACGATGCTACAGCAGCAGCAGCAGACGATGCTACAGCAGCAGCAGCAGACGATGCTACAGCAGCAGCAGCAGCAGCAGACGATGCTACAGCAGCAGCAGCAGACGATGCTACAGCAGCAACTGACGATGTTACAGCACCAGCAGACGATGCTACAGCAGCAGCAGCAGCAGCAGACGATGCTACAGCAGCAGCAGCAGCAGCAGACGATGCTACAGCAGCAGCAGCAGACGATGCTACAGCAGCAACTGACGATGTTACAGCACCAGCAGACGATGCTACAGCAGCAGCAGCAGACGATGCTACAGCAGCAGCAGACGGTACTACAGCAGCAGCAGCAGCTGACGGTGGTACAGCAGCAGCAGCAGCTGTACCACCAATAGTAGCGATGGTTGATTGGGGTTTACTATACAACCTGGCCAGCTCGGAGACAAGCACTCCACTTTCATACTTATCAATGATCTTTTTCTTCATCTCCAAAGTAATTCTCACCCTTATTGCTGTAGTATCTTGGGGCCCATGGTCACTTATTTTCCAGAAAAAAAATCACCAAAAACACTGTAATAATACGAAATGTTCCGATTGTATGCTTGGATGTTACCGCGGAGGCTGGCTGGTAAACAATGCCACCGGCGGCACATGTCAGCAAACAAAGAGAATGGGCGTTTATGCACTGTAGTAGTTTTGTCAGGATAAGTTTATTGGCTGTCATTCGATATTTTGATCAGATCAAGATTGATGTCGTGTCGTCAGCAAAGAGAATATGATACGTTTGGAAGATCATTGATGTATATGAGGAAGAGCAGGAGGTAGTAGAGTACTAGCTAAAAATTAGACCAGTACCCCTAACTTCTCACATCACAAAAATCTTCGAAAGAGTGATGAGACAGCAGATTACAAATTTCATGGACCAGCACAGCCAGCATAAACCGAACCAGCATGGTTTTAGAGCAGGACGATCATGCTTGTCACAGCTGCTGAACCATAATGACAGAATTACGGAGGCATTGGAAGACAACCAAAATGCAGATGTCATATAGTAAACAGATTTGCAAAGGCGTTTGACAAATGTGATCACGGAGTGATAGCGCACAAAATGAGGACCATGGGCATTATGGGGAAGATAGGCAGATGGATTTTCGGGTTCCTAACATACAGAACACAAAAAGTAGTAGTAAACAGAGCAAGATCCAGCATCAGCGAGGTCACAAGCTCGGTGCCCCAAGGCACTGTCCTGGCACCTCTGCTGTTTCTCATCCTCATGGCAGACATACATGTAGATAAAAACACCCGTCACACTTTTGTATCATCATTTGCAGATGACACTAAATTAAGCATGAGAGTCACTACGGTAGAGGACACTGAAAAATTACAGGAAGACATAAGCAAGGTTTTCCAGTGGCCAGTGAAGAACAACATGACATTCAATGATGATAAGTTCCAGCTGCTTAGGTATGGAAAAAAAAAGAACTCAAAAGGAACAGTATATACAAAACTCAAGTGGGTCACCAAATAGAATGAAAGGAACATATAAAAGACCTGGGAATACATAATTATGTCAGCTGATCTTTCTTTTAAGGAACATAACAACACAAAGATCACGACAGCCAGGAAGATGATGGGGTGGGTATTGAGAACTTTCAAAACAAGGGAAATAATGCCGATGGTGACACTTCAAATCGCTAGTGCTCCCCATTTAGAATATTGCTCAGTGTTGATGGTCCCGTTCAAAGCAGGTGAAATATCAGAGCTGAAACAAATACAGAGATCGTTTACAGCTCACATTGAACCAGTAAAGCACCTAAATTACTGGGAATGCCTTCAAGTCTTGAACATGTACTCATTGGAGTGGAGGAGAGAGAGAGATAGTACATAATAATACATATATACCTGGAAAGTACTCGAGGGCCTGGTCCCAAATATGCACACTACCATAACAACATGCTGGAGTGAGAGATAAGGGAGGGAGTGTAAAATAAACCCAGTGAGGAGCAGGGGTGCGGTGGGGACAATAAGGGAACACTGTATCAACATCCGGGGTCCCAGACTATTCAACATCTTACCAGAAGCTATCAGAAACATGGCTGGAACAAGTGTAGAAGCCTTCAAGAGGAAACTGGACAAGTATTTTCACCAGGTGCCAGATCAACCAGGCTGTGATGGTTAAGTGGGGCAGCAGGCCTCCAGCAGCAACAGCCTGATTGACCAGGCAAGAACCAGATGAGCCTGGCCCATGGCCGGGCTCCGAGAGTAGTTAAACTCTTGAAACTTTTCAAAGGTAAGGTATGATATTTGAGCGGTGATGTACAAGTGTTACCAAGACATACAGAGGAAGTTCCATACATAACTTTCACTTGAATGCGGGAAAAGACATACAGTACCGTGCAATACATGTATATTATAAATATAATTTGTCTCCATGGGGAAGTGGAACAGAATTCTTCCTCCATAAGCCATGCATGTCATAAGAGGCGACTAAAATGCCAGGAGCAAGAGGCTAGTAACCCCTTCTCCTGTATACATTACTAAAGTTATGAAGAAGAGAAACTTTTGTGTTTCTTTTTGGGCCACCCTGCCTTGGTGGGATATGGCTTGTTTGTTGAATGAAGAAATATAAATTGTACTTTTTTAATTATTTTGATATACAGTATTTTATGTTGTTATTGCACAAAGTAATATAAAGAAAAGGTAAGTGTCTCATTAAACTTGGGGTTTAAGATCAGCATCAGAGTTAATGTGCATGTTTCCTTTATGATAGCTAGTTTTAACAAATAGTAATAAATGATATTTTCCCTTAGATATTACACATTTGCACTTTAATAGTTTTTGTTAATGAAACTTTTTTATTATGATAGTGTATATTAAATTGAAGATGCAATCTCAAGTAAGAATGTTCATTAAGTGATTTTGAAACCTTTTTCATTACTGTAGTCTGAATCATGTGTTTCTGAAGGAGTCAGGGGTGGAGAGCCAATTATTGTTCAGCCCCTTGTTAATTCTTATGCTTTTGTTTTGCTGATTCATGTTGAATTGCCAACTCTCATTCTATGTCCTTGCTACTGCTTTCTTGCTTTGTGTATATTTCATGATGAGGCAGTATTTGCTTATTTTACACACATACAGACAAGTGTAATCTCTTGCCTCTTGTTCGATTACAGAATTTACACATTAACCCTTTCACTGTCAGTCACATAGATCTACAAATAATTCATAGCATCTTCAAATTTGCTGTGAATGGCAAATTTTGTCCTAGACATGAGAGAATGTCTGTGGTGGGTGTGTAAAGTATAAAAAACAAAAATCCTGCCTCACCCAGTGAGGCACTTGGGTTAAAATAGCTACTTTATTTTTTTAGGGTGGTTTTCATGATTTTATGACTGTCTTATTGTCAGGAGAGTGAATTAATACTAGTGATATTGAAAAGATATGATTAATAAACAAAGGGAAGGTTTCTCTAGTGGCTGGTATGCCTACAAAGTTTGTTTTGGAATGTTTTTAAATTGGAATTTGTTGAAAATAGTGTAAAATGGGCCAAATTACTGACTGCTGGGTGTTTAATAAGGTAGTTCAGATGGCTGAATGGGCATTTTTGTGTGTGATCAGTGAATGGTACCAAAAAATAGGTCTCACACTGGTGAAATTGCTCTTGCGTAAAGTGCTCCTGACATCTAACTTTGTGCCTGTGTAATTCTTAAAGTATTACATCAGATTTTGCATTTATGGTGTCATTACTTTTGGTACAAGATTTGGTACCATATTAGAAGATAAAATAATTTTTTAATGGTGACGAAGAAGTGGGTCTTGACAGTGAAAGGGTTAAGTATTTATTTTGACTCTTATGCGTGAAGATATAAAAGTATAAAGATAGAAACCCGAACAGAAGGCATAACACTATTTAAGTCATAAATAACTACTGATTTATCCAAATTACAGAAAATAACTTTGTAAGTTTGTTTGGTATGTAATATTCTTTCTTTTTTTTTTAAAGGTGGAGGGTGAAACGAAAACAAATCCAGGAGATGTAATAAGGCAAGTGCGGTTGTGGGGAAAATTCTGCGAGTTAATTGTTATTTTAGGGGCTAGTCTTAGAGACATTTTAGATCGGTGGGCTGAGGGTAAAGGTCCATTAGCTAATGAGTTCACCCCAGATGAAGCAAAGCAGCTTATCAGAGCTCTCTTTCAGAACACTGATCGCAGAGCTCAGGTTTTAGCCCGGATAAAGTGATTTTCATATATTTTAACTCCACTTCCCATTTTTGTAAGATCTTTAGTGGTAAATATTTTCAACTTTTTTACATTTTTGTATACATGGTTTTTCTGACTTATACCATCTTGTAGTGAAGAGCATATTTTGATGTGCATGCATAAATTTTGTTTCAGTACTGAAGATTAAAGTGTTGGATAATTATAAACACGAGTATAAAATGGTGTTGAACCATGTGAAGTATAATTTGAATGTTATTCATAATTCATTCAAACTGTTTTTTGCAGTAAAATTTATAATAATTTTGAATTGCCCAAAGCATTTTTCCATATGAACAATAATTTGTGCCTTTTTCCAAACCTGTGATAACACACTTGGGTTGAATGAAAGAAAAAATAGCTTCTACACTAATAAATAAGTAGGTAAAAAATTATTTATTACATAATCAAATAGGCCAAAACCCTCAAAATTGGTACTGTATTTTATGAGCTGTTTAAGATTTATATACTATTTGACAAAAATGAAGTGGCTTTAAATACACACATTAGTAGTAGTTTGAACTTAGCACAAAAGATCTTTACAAAAAAGTACTAAATTTTTTTTTTTTTTACAAAATTTTCTTCCTCTGAAGATTTGTATATACAGTATCATGTAGAGGACTCGGGTCATCAGTGATTCGAGAAACCTGCATCATGCACATTAAAGGATTGTATGTGATGCAAGTTATCATGGCGAGATATAGATTTGCGACTTACGGTAAAAAAAAAAAAAAGACTAACCATAGATGTAAAAGTAATAAGGTGTATATTACTGGAAAGGTGATACATGACTAAACATTGGCAGGACTAGTTCTTGTGTACAAGAAAATAAAACTACAAGATAATTAGTGAAAAAGATACAAACAAAGGAAGCCTTTATCAGTTAATTTGCTGAAGTGCTAGCTTTATTAAGAAAACTATAGTTTCTAATCAGTGAAACCTTGTCCAGTAAATGTTCACCTTACACAGTGACTTTTACCAGAGTTAAGAGCAGACCAGATTATGTTTAGTTAGGGATCCCTAGAGGTGAAAATTTTTCCATGACAGCTAATTATTACCGAGTGGAACAAAATTTCGGAGAAACTGATGAATGCTATGTGAAACTTCAGTGCACATTTGTCATGTACATCTAATTTTAATTATTTTTACAGCTGATCATTAATTTAGTTTCTGAGAATCCCAGGAGCATGAGTATATTCCAGTGGTCTTGAAAAGCATTAACAACGCAAATATTTAAAAGTGTATCATGCCTTTGCTTATACTGTAAATATAAAATTATTTATATTCTTTATGTGGTTGTTTAATATATTTATAGATGGGGTTGTAAGAGAAGTAAATGCGAGGGTCTTGGCAAGAGGCGTGGAGTTAAAAGATAAAGAATCACACACAAAGTGGGAGTTGTCACAGCTGCTCTTTGCTGATGACACTGTGCTCTTGGGAGATTCTGAAGAGAAGTTGCAGAGATTGGTGGATGAATTTGGTAGGGTGTGCAAAAGAAGAAAATTAAAGGTGAATACAGGAAAGAGTAAGGTTATGAGGATAACAAAAAGATTAGGTGATGAAAGATTGAATATCAGATTGGAGGGAGAGAGTATGGAGGAGGTGAACGTATTCAGATATTTGGGAGTGGACATGTCAGCGGATGGGTCTATGAAAGATGAGGTGAATCATAGAATTGATGAGGGAAAAAGAGTGAGTGGTGCACTTAGGAGTCTGTGGAGACAAAGAACTTTGTCCTTGGAGGCAAAGAGGGGAATGTATGAGAGTATAGTTTTACCAACGCTCTTATATGGGTGTGAAGCGTGGGTGATGAATGTTGCAGCGAGGAGAAGGCTGGAGGCAGTGGAGATGTCATGTCTGAGGGCAATGTGTGGTGTGAATATAATGCAGAGAATTAGTAGTTTGGAAGTTAGGAGGAGGTGCGGGATTACCAAAACTGTTGTCCAGAGGGCTGAGGAAGGGTTGTTGAGGTGGTTCGGACATGTAGAGAGAATGGAGCGAAACAGAATGACTTCAAGAGTGTATCAGTCTGTAGTGGAAGGAAGGCGGGGTAGGGGTCGGCCTAGGAAGGGTTGGAGGGAGGGGGTAAAGGAGGTTTTGTGTGCGAGGGGCTTGGACTTCCAGCAGGCATGCGTGAGCGTGTTTGATAGGAGTGAATGGAGACAAATGGTTTTTAATACTTGACGTGCTGTTGGAGTGTGAGCAAAGTAACATTTATGAAGGGATTCAGGGAAACCGGCAGGCCGGACTTGAGTTCTGGAGATGGGAAGTACAGTGCCTGCACTCTGAAGGAGGGGTGTTAATGTTGCAGTTTAAAAACTGTAGTGTAAAGCACCCTTCTGGCAAGACAGTGATGGAGTGAATGATGGTGAAAGTTTTTCTTTTTCGGGCCACCCTGCCTTGGTGGGAATCGGCCGGTGTGATAATAAAAAAAAAAAAAAAAAAAATGTATTCAGTGACAGTTCTAAGTGCTATATCTTTTGACTAAATACAGTGGAACCTCAGTATGAAACTGAGGTTCATTCCAGAAGGCTGTTAGAATGCCATTCCATTTCAGTATTGAACAAGTTCTTCTCAACCAATTTTCTGTTTGGTTGGCTGTTATCACTAATCTTAGGCTCCATGGCGAGTTGTTTATACAAATAATACAGAAAAGCACCAAAAAAATGCAAAGAAACACGAAATAGTTTACAGCGAAGTTCTGACAGGTCGTATTTGTTTGGTCGAATGCTGAGCTTTGTTCGAGTAGGGAACTGGTCATATACCGAGGTTCCACTGTAATTTAACACTAGGGCATAACTGAAAGATCTGTTGACTAGAGAGAGGAGGGGGTGTAGGGCTGACCTGTAAATTAGGCCATATCAAACTCTGTACCTGGATATTCTGCTGAAATCTCTCTCAAATTTTTATTTATTTTAAGGGGAAAGCTCCAAGCCTGTAAGAGTTGTACAGTGCCCCAGGCCTGGGAGGCATTGAGGTTCAGTCTAAGAAATGAGAAAAGTCTAGTGCCCCAGATCAAGAGCCCCCTCACCAGCATCAAGGCACCTCCCTCGAGGGTCTGTATTGAATTTAGGAAGTCATAGCCTCTTCATGGACATTTAAATAATTTAGAATATATATTTTGATGCTGGTGAAGGATTCTTGATCCACAGATGTGGCTCCATCCTTGCATTGGACCTAATTGCCTCCTATTTTCCGTACTTTGTATAACTCGCATGGCTTTAGTGCTTTCCATGGAGGAGTAATATTAAATCTGATTAATGTAAAGTGCACAAAGTTGTCATTTAAATCATAAATCCTGTTTAATGTCAGATTCTTTGGTTGCTCTTGTTGTAGACTAACAGAGCAGCAGCTACTCGTGAAACAATTACTCCAACTTATATAAAAAAAAGAAGGAAAATAAATTAAAATTATTTAACTCTTCTTTATTATAAGGCTCCCTGAAAGTAACAGAAATATTTGAAGTTAATTTAACATTTGAAAGCCTAAACATCAGACCTAGAGTGATGCTATTATGATTTGTTTTCGAGGTTGTCTCCCCGATGGCAGGAGTGGAACCTACCTGGCACTCATTATATACTAAAAGCAATAACAAAAATAGTAAGTGATACTTAAATTTTGTTGATTATTGGTGTAATGATGGACTGACTGCCATTGGTTGACTACTTTCCCATGAATGTAATGTAATTAACTTAAAGGTATGCTCAGCTGTGCCTTCATATAAGATTATGTTAGGTAAAAGGGGACATGTGCAACTGACATTTTGTGCAAATGTTTCACTCTCCAGGAGCTTTGTCAAGCCATGATAAAGTTCCTGGAGAGTGAAAAATTGCCACAATAAAATATCACATTGGCTGCACTTTTGTCCTTTTACCTAACACTGTCAGTAATTCCATCAACGTTATTACTTTTAAGATTGTTTTGCTCGCAAGTTTTACCATGATGGGAACAAACCCTACTAATGCATGTATTCCATCCAGCAAAATGTAGTAGTATGAAGACAACTGCCACTAGGTCAGGTGCTGGAATGGAGTTTGGGATAATGTCACAAGTAGGCATCTGTCTATGTAGAATGAGTTGTACAAAGGGTCTGCATTACTAAAGACACCCTACTTCTGTGCTGTGGTATTGTGTGATTGACTTATTTCCAGACATTTCATTTTTTCATCAGTAATAGACAGGGTTGTAAAAAGTGAATGCTAGGGTGTTGGGGAAAGGTGTGGGATTACAAGATGAAACTAATGCAAGCTGGAAGTTGTCACAGTTGCTTTTTGTGGGAGTCTGAAGAGAAGTTGCAAAGATTGGTGGATGAATTTGGGAGATGTAAAAGAAGGAAATTAAGAGTAAACATAGGAAAGAGCAAAATGGTGAGAGCAACAAAAATTTAGGTAATGAAAGACTGGATATCATACTGAAAGAAGGGAGTATGGATTAAGTGAATGTGTTCATATATTTGGGAATGGACTTTTTGGCAGATGTCTGTGAAAGATGGTGTAAACCATAGAACTGACAAGGGGATAAAGGTAAGTGGTGCACCGATACATCAGTGGAGACAAAGAATGTTATCTATGGATGCTAGAGAGAATGGTATCAACACGTACATGGGTGTGAAGCATAGGTTGTGAATGTTGCTGTAAGGAGGAAGCTGGAGGCAGTGGAGATGTCATGTCTGAGGGCAATGTTTGTGGTGTGAATATTATGCAGAGAATTCAAAGTTGATTAGGAGGAAATGCAGGATTACTGAAAGTACAGGGTGTCCACAAAAACACTCCCTGATTTCAAACAGAGATAACATGCAACTTAATTGTAATAATATTTCACAGTTGGTAGTTTCAAATGCAGGATTTCATTCAGTTTCATGTGGTACAGGGTAGCATTAAAGGCACAATGTGCGCCCCTCTGGCTGCTCGGCAAATGTTGATGCAATACTCCAGTTCAGTTCAGTCCAGACACACTGCAGCATATCTGAAGTTATCATACAAACTGCTTCAGTGATCAAATATTTCAGCTCCTCCAGGGTTGCAAGTAATGGTGGTACGTAAACTGTGCTCTTCACGTACCCCTAAAGAAAAGTCACAAACAGTTATGTCAGGTGACCTCTGCAAGTGGCCTGAGGGGTCACCGGACCTGTTGACGACTTCTTTTTTTGGGGGTACATGAAGAGCACAGTTTATGTACCACCACTACCTGCAACCCTGGAGAAGATGAAAATTTCAGTCACTGAAGCAGTTTGCATGATAACTCCAGATATGCTGCAGAGCGTCTGGACTGAACTGGACTATCGCATCGATGTTTGCCAAGCAACCAGAGGGGCACACATTGAGTACCTTTAATGCTACCCTGTGGCACATGAAACAATGAAATCCTGCATCTGAAGCTACTAACTGTGAAAGATTATTACAATCAAGTTACATGTTATACCTGTTTGAAATCAGGGAGTGTTTTTGTGGACACCCCATATGATCCAGAGGGCTGAGGAGGGATTGTTGAGGTGATTTGGACATTTAGAGAAGATGAAACAAAACAGGATGACTTGGAGGGGGTTTAAACCTGTAGTGGAGGTACAGCAGGATAGGGGGCCCTGCCTAGGAAAGGGAGGGGGGGTAAAGGTGGTTTTGTATGCAAAGAGCCTAGACATCCAACAGGCATATGCATGTGTGTTAGACAGGAGTAGAGACAAATGGTTTTTATGACAATGAGCTGTTGGACTGTGAGCAAAGTGACATTTATGAAAGGATTCAAGGAAACCGGTTAGTGGGTCTCGAGTCCTGGAGGTGGGAAGTGCAGTACCTGCACTCTGAAGAAGTGGGGGATATTGCAGTTTGGAGGAGCATCTGAAATGCAGTTTTGGCATGCCTTTGGTAAGATAGTGATGGAGTGACTGATGGTGAATTTTTTTTTTTTTGTCACCCTGTATGTATGTATATAGTTTTGATTTGTTCCTCTGACTTGATAAAACTCTGAAAGCTTGCTTAAAGGTTTATTGTGTTGCATTTTGTTACCATAATGTCCTCCACCCAGTAATGATTACAGGTGTAATGATAGGAAATAAAAAATAACGATTTAAGAGCATATTGTTTTGTTGCCAAAGCTCAATGTACTAATTAAATTTTATCATTTACAAATTTATTCACAAGTACAGAAGTTAAACAAATAAAAATTGAAGCACAGAATGGTACTCATGGTCAAGGCTCATAATTACAGTACAAATACAGTGGACCCCCGCATAACGATTACCTCCGAATGCGACCAATTATGCAAGTGTATTTATGTAAGTGCATTTGTACGTGTATGTTTGGGGGTCTGAAATGGACTAATCTACTTCACAATATTTCTTATGGGAACAAATTCGGTCAGTACTGGCACCTGAACATACTTCTGGAGTGAAAAAATATCGTTAACCGGGGGTCCACTGTACTATAGTATGTATCCCAGGACTTCACTTACCTATATAACTATTATAAATTTCAAATGCTTAACTATTCTTTAGACCTATATCCAGAGCGTGTGTGTGTGTGTGTGTGTGTGTGTGTGTGTGTGTGTGTGTGTGTGTGTGTGTGTGTGTTGAATGCTTGACAACACAAAGAATTTTTACTAATGAAAGAGACTAATATAAAAAGCCGGAGGTTCCACAATAACCCACGTGGGTGGATGGGATGCCATCCCCAACCATATTGCCTCCTTTCTGGTGTGTTACCTGAAGGGACTGTAAATCCACAAAGATTACCTGTAATGAAGTCTGTAGTCCATTGTGATAGCAAGAGGGTTACTCATCAGGTACCTCTACTTCTCCACTGTCAACAGCAGCCTGCAATTCTTCTGGACCCTGGCCATCTATGGTACAACCAATGCTTCTGGCAGTACCCAGAATTTCCTTGATGGTACCAGCAAGAGTTTTGGCTTGGGAGCGGGGCCTCATGATGCGGGCAATATTGATCACCTCATCAAAAGTTATATTGCCATTGTGTTTAACATGTTTCACCTGTTGAGAAATTTACTCATTAATAGTCACTTGTGTTAATTTACATTAAATTATATTTTTTAGTGAATGCCATTTAAAAATATATGATACAACCAGAAAATACAGTATGCAAACATATTTGCAACCATCTCAGACCACTAATTACCCAACAAAAGGCTGCAGTTAGAATGATAACAAATTCTCACTACAGGCAGCACACTCCACCAATATTCAATACACTAAACCTACTCACCATACAAAACATCCATACTTATTACTGCACCTATTACATACATAGAACACTTAACTCTGATATTAACCCTCCCCTCAAACATCTCCTTGCCAACCTCAACAGAACACATGACCATAACACAAGGCACAGATCACTCTTTGATGTTCCTCGTGTCCATCTCACACTATGCAAAAACTCAATGCACATAAAAGGCCCTAAAATCTGGAATTCATTACCTGTAAATATAAAAGAAACACAACCTGTTTATAAATTCAAGTCTCTTCTCAAAGATTACTTACTCACCCAAAACCAAATAAATACTGAATAACTGAACATTATAAATTGTATATCTTAAATGTTTCTCACAATTATATCACATAAATGTTAAACCTAAAACCCAATCTAACTTTATTATTTTTTAAATACACTACCTAACAGAATCACTACCTAACTGAATGCAACCATATGACCTGTCTTTGTAATACTCACTTGTGCTTTATAGTTATCTGTTTACATTAATGTTTTATCACTGATTTCATCATTGCTTAGTAGCAGCGCTGTATAGTCCTTGTGGCTTAGCGCTTCTTTTTGATTATAATAATAATAATAATCATTGCTTAGTTAATCTTAAGTTAATTTTAAGCCAGCCCGTAATGCTATGCATAGTATAAGTGGCTTTGGCATACTGCTCTTATCTGTATTTTTTTTGTACCTCTGTATGTGTGCACAAATTGGAAATAAATAAAAATAAATAAATAAATAAATAAATAAAAACTTCAATGAAAATATCTATGCTGAAAATATTTGAATTGCAATACAGTACCTAAGTGGTTTATGAATTTTAACTACTATGTACGCTCTCATGATCTCCGCAATCCTTCCATTTATAGAATGGTCACTGATATTAGTAGACATTCTTTATTTGTTCGCCACCCCTGTTTACTCCGTCCCTTCTCTCTTCGCCTTCATTCGCTCTTGTCTTCTCTTCAATTACCACCTTTCTATGTACATGTAGCATCTCACTTTTCCCTACCCCCCTGGGAAGTTCCAGCTGTTCGAGTCTGTTCTTTCTCTCTCCCTTGCTCAAAAGCCCAACTGTCTACGGTTGCTTACCGCTCTCTTTTTCTTGACCACTTTCACTCTCATTCTCATGCCATTGCTGTGTACACAGATGGCTCTAAGTCTTCTGACGGCGTAGGATTCGCAGCAGTGTTTCCGGACAGCGTCGTACAAGGGCATTTACTATCTTCGGCTAGTATTTTTACTGCTGAATTGTACGCCATCCTTACAGCACTTATCCGTATTGCATCTATGCCTGTGTCATCATTTGTGGTTGTCTCAGACTCCCTTAGTGCTTTACAGGCTATACAGAAATTTGATACACCTCACCACTTAGTCCTCCGTATCCAACTTTGGCTACGCCGCATCTTTACCAAGCATAAAGATATTGTTTTTTGTTGGGTCCCTGGTCATGTTGACGTACAGGGCAATGAACAGGCAGACACTGCTGTGCGGTCAGCAGTACATGACCTACCAGTTTCATGTAGAGGTATTCCATTTACGGACTATTTTGCTGCAATATCTTCCCAACTTCACACCCGTTGGCAACAACGTTGGTCTACTATGCTCGGCAACAAACTTCAGTCTATTAAACCGAGTATAGGTTACTGGCCGTCTTCTTATCACCAGTGTCGAGGTTGGGAGACTACTCTCTCCCGTCTTTGCATTGGCCATACTCGTCTTACTCATGGATATCTCGTGGAGAGGTGCCCTGCTCCTCTCTGTGAGAATTGCCAAGTTCCATTATCAGTCAGCCACGTTCTGTTGGACTGCCCACTTTATCAACGAGCACGCAGAATTTACCTCCGTTGTCGTCTTCGCTCTGCTGCTCTCTCTTTACCTTCCCTTCTCGCTGATGGACCCACCTTTCATCCAGACTCTCATTGACTTTTTGACAACAACTGACTTACTTCACAAATTCTGATACCTTCAGCCCTTTCTACTTCAATCTCTTGCTACCCTCTACCCCCGTACTCTCCCCTGCCCCGCTGTTTTCTGTAACCTACTGATCATCCCTCCTCCCTTCTGCCATCCAATACCCTCGCTTCCTTCCCTACCCTGCAGCGCTGTATAGCCCTTGTGGCTTAGCGCTTCTTTTTGATTATAATAATATGAATTTTAACATTGCCATTATGAAATACGAAGGAGGAAGCCTCAAGAAACTAGATTACCTTTATAGTGGGGAAAGGAGATACTGGAGATTGTGCTAGAAACTACTAATCCCATGGTCACTGTTGCAATGTTTAGCAGCATAACCAAAATTGCTCATAACTGCTGCTTACTCCCATCAACTGGATGTCTGGCAGATTAGTAGCTAGGAAATATGAACCTGCAATCCACTCAGCAGTATCAGTACTGCTAGTGCTTTATGCCACCCATCCAAGTAAAATATTACTGATTGCTTTTTCTTCAATTTCCTATCCTTGACTGTGAATGCAAAGTTAGCTATTTTCTATTGTGAAAGAGGCTAAAATCTACATGCAGTTGCCCTCAGTCAAACTGTAGCTTAGTGGTGAGCAACCTGTTTCTGTTTCCCAATCTGTCAAGAAAGAAGGTTGAAACTCCATTGAATTTTACCACTTTTGGTGCTGCCTTTGAATGTGTTCCTGCTGTGTACACTACTTAGTCATTCTATTAGAAATGTGGTCCCTGACAGCTTAGAGATTGAGATATTAGAAAATACTGTATCTTTTAAAGTGCTGAATGGCCCAATTTCTAATATAATGCTGTATGAACCTAATGGGTTTAGCACTTGGTTTTTGATTATAATCTAATATAACAATAACTTCTTGAATAGTCTACTATCAGAATCGAGTCCAGCAGAGGTATGCCAGCAGTCACTTCTGCTATGTCCAACAATGGGGCCAATGGCTACCCCTTCACGAGTGCCCTTAGCCACCAGCATCCCCCCCCCCCCACTATAGGACCAAAATTGAACAGGTTATTGAAAGCTCTCTTGCCAACTATAACTTTATGCTCAGTTTTTGATAACCTCCATTCTCATTCTATTGCAGTGGTCACTGTTGGTTGTAAATTCCCTGATGTTGAGTATGCAGCAATTTTCCTTGAAAAAAAAAATCCTACAAGGTCATTTACTAATCTTGACCAGTATTTTCGCAACAGAGTTGTATGCAATTCTCTTGAGACATCGTACATTTGGCATTGATGTACACCTTGTTATTCACAGTTGACTCCTACAGTGCATTACAGGCTATCCAGACATCTGACTTCATCCCATCATCCTCCTTGCAGTTCTAACCCCTCCCCTACTCTTCAACAGGTTTACTGTTTTTTTCTATGAATACAATAAACTTAGAAATATATTTAACTATATACGCACCTTCTTTCTGTCTCTGTGTGGTTCCTTGAGGGCGCGGATAAGGAGCGCTGCAGCTGAGGGCACCACCTCCACTTGTGCCTGACGGTTTTGGATGGTGAGCTGCACTGTCACCTGCAAACTCATTTCAAACATTTTTAAGCATAACACCCAAATGCTTCTCATTCAAATGAAATGCATTACTTTGTGAGTTCTGTCAAAATGAAAGCACAGTATAAGGGAGGTTCCTTGATGACTCGATGCCAGTGTGGGGCGCTTGGCCCAGAGAATTGAATCTGACCTCCCCTTCTTTGGACTGAACCCGATTGCCTTTCATTCCCTCAGGCACTGTATGACCCCTATTGGTTTAAAGCTTCCCTTTCACCATAAATGTAATAATTTATGTCTTCTAGTGGGTTTAGTTGAAGTTTTTCATGAAAATAAATTCTCTTATGTGCTAAACATTATTATTTTTTTTTTTATCAAACTAATATGTAGGAGTTTTAATTTGCTTTTGATGCTCAGCAATAGCTACTGAAGTGAAACTTCATAATTTATAAACACAAAGGTAAACCAATTTGATGAAGTCTCATAATCTAAGGAATTAAAGTTACTCTTCTCTTCCTTGGATGACACACTGCCACCCATTCCCAAAGCACTGTATGATCATTCTGGATTCAGGGATTCTTAGGAATTAGTGTGTGTGTGTGTGTGTGTGTGTGTGCATGTGTGTGTGTGTGTGTGTGTGTGTGTGTATATATATATATATATATATATATATATATACTGTATATATATACACAGTGGACCCCCGGTTAACGATATTTTTTCACTCCAGAAGTATGTTCAGGTGCCAGTACTGACCGAATTTGTTCCCATAAGAAATATTGTGAAGTAGATTAGTCCATTTCAGACCCCCAAACATACACGTACAAACGCACTTACATAAATACACTTACATAATTGGTCGCATTCGGAGGTAATCGTTATGCGGGGGTCCACTGTATATATACAGTGGACCCCCGCTTAACGATATTTTTTCATTCCAGAAGTATGTTCAGGTGCCAGTACTGACCGAATTTGTTCCCATAAGGAATATTGTGAAGTAGGTTAGTCCATTTCAGACCCCCAAACATACACGTACAAACGCTCTTACATAAATACACTTACATAATTTGTCGCATTGGGAGGTGATCGTTAAGCGGGGGTCCACTGTATATATATATATATATATATATATATATATATATATATATATATATATATATATATATATATATATATATATATATATATATATATATATATATATATATATATATAAACCCTTGTGTTATTCTCAAAACTGAAGGCAATTTTATGGGTACAAGAAAGATTTTCCAATGCAGTATAATTTTCTCCACTTACGTGAATTGGTTATGCGATGTCCTATTTCTTTTGGTAATTCTGCACATGCAATATATACACAATATGTAATTATGGTGACCAGATCTATTCAGCAGCCTCTCCTGCTACTCTCTCTAGCCTTAACCCCATCCATCACCAAGGATTACGTTTATGCCTTGGTGCTTTTTGCTCTTCCCCTGTTGAGAGCCTCTATGCAGAAGTGAATGTTCCATCCTTGTCTGATCGCCGTGATGCCCATTGCCTTCGCTACTATGTACACTCTCACAATCTCTGCAATCCTTCCATTTATAGAATGGTCACTGATATTAGTAGACATTCTTTATTTGTTCACCGCCCCTGTTTGCTCCGTCCCTTCTCTCTTCGCCTACATTCGCTCTTGTCTTCCCTTCAATTACCACCCTTATATGTTCATGTAGTATCTCGCTTCTCCCTACCCTCCTGGGAAGTTCCAGCTGTTTGGGTCTGTTCTTTCTCACTCCCTTGCTCGAAAGCCCAACTGCCTACGGTGGCTTCCCGCTCTCTTTTTCTTGACCACTTGCACTCATTCTCATGCCATCACAGTGTACACAGATGGCTCTAAGTCTTCTGACGGCATCGGATTCGCAGCAGTGTTTCCAGACAGTGTCGTGCGAGGGCATTTACTATCTTCGGCTAGCATTTTTACTGCTGAATTGTATGCCATTCTCGCAGCACTTATTCGTATCGCATCTATGCCTGTGTCATCATTTGTGGTTGTCTCAGACTCCCTTAGTGCTCTACAGGCTATATGAAAATTTTATACACCTCACCCCCTAGTTCTCCGTATCCAACTTTGGCTACGCCGTATCTCTACCAAGCATAAAGATATTGTTTTTTGTTGGGTCCCTGGTCATGTTGACGTACAGGGCAATGAACAGGCAGACACTGCTGTGCAGTCAGCAGTACATGACCTACCAATTTCATATAGAGGTGCTCCATTTCCGGACTATTTTGCTGTAATAGCTACCCACCTTCACATCCATTGGCAACAACGTTGGTCAACTCTGCTCGGTAACAAACTTCATTCTATTAAACCGAGCATAGGTTACTGGCCGTCTTCTTGTCATCAGTGCCGAGGTTGGGAGACTACTCTCTCCCGCCTTTGCATTGGCCACACTGGTCTTACTCATGGGTATCTCATGGAGAAGCACCCTGTTCCTCTCTGTGAGCAGTGTCAAGTTCCAGTATCGATTAGCCACATTCTGTTAGACTACCCTCTCTATCAACGAGCATGCAGAATTTACCTCCAACGTCGTCTCCGCTCTACTACTCTCTCTTTACCTTCCCTTCTTGCTGATGGACCCTCCTTTAATCCTGACTCTCTCATTGACTTCTTGGCAACAACTGATTTACTCCACAAACTCTGATGATACCTTTCGCACTCCCCTCAGCCCTTTCTACCTCAATCTCTTGCTGCCCTCTACCCTTTCACCATCCACTCCCCGCTGTTCTCCGTAACCTATTACTTATCCATCTCCCTTTTGCCACCTGATACCCCCACTTCCTGCCCTGCAGCACTGTATAGCCCTTGTGGTTTAGTGCTTCTTTATTATAATAATAACAATATGTAACTGCTTACTACATTCATGAGGAAGTGCTATGGAGAGACAGTGGTATAAAATACTTATACTGCAATTGTGTCTTTTTACAAATCGTGTATCATTCTTTATAAATAATGGTTTGCCCACAAAGTGGGCTTTATTAAAATCATAAACCCAAACCTAGAGGGAGGGTGAGTACATATATGGGAGAATGGCAAGGTGCAAAGAGGCAGGCTAGAGATCAGACAAATGATGGGTGTGGGAGGTTATCTTGGGTCAGCAGGTCCATGCCAACGTTTCTCAGAACTTTTACTGTATGGGAAGATGATCTAGAAGCTTTCTGACAAGAGGCTCAGCTATGTTATAAAATCAATAGTTCTGGCATAAATTGTTGGATGCAATGACAATGTTTATTCTAGGATTCTGCCTCGCTGGTGTCCTCTTCCTTGGCAAAAGTAGTCACTGTGAAATGCTGGCATTATTCAAGACGATTTCTGCTGACATTGTTCAGAAATGATTTTGTGATCTCTGGATGTATCATATACTTATATTTGTTACAGTCATTGCAAGGGATAGTGTATACTCCTGCAGTGGTTTTGTTTTGTTAGTGGTATCCCTTCCTGGTGATTCCTTTGACAGTAGCCGAGGCAGTATTACCTGGAGTTTACCTGGAGAGAGTTCCGGGGGTCAACGCCCCCGTGGCCCGGTCTGTGACCAGACCTCCTGGTGGATCAGAGCCTGATCAACCAGGCTGTTACTGATGGCTGCACGCAAACCAACATACAAGCCACAGCCCGGCTGGTCAGGTACCGACTTTAGGTGCTTGTCCAGTGCCAGCTTGAAGACTGCCAGGGGTCTATTGGTAATCCCCCTTATGTATGCTGGGAGGCAGTTGAACAGTATGGAGGTAGGTCTGACAACAGAATTGTTAGAGAGGACTGTGAATGCTCTTTCAGCAGTATCTAGTCTGGGTGAATTAATGATTTTATGTGAATGGCCTCTGCAATCTCTAAGGTTAAGGGTAGTGAAGTTTAGAGAAGACTTGTTTGAGTTAAGAGCATTCTTTAAGGGAATTTGCTACTGCAGATATGAGAGCACACAGGAAGAGGCCAGTGATGATACCATGTATAGTTATGGTGTCACCCTGGAAGTAAGACAGTGTGTTTTGGTTGGGGGGGGTGTTATGGAAGACTTGGAAACATAGTTCATAGTCAGATTTGCAAAGAACATTGAGAAAAGGAAATGCACTGTCAATTTCCTCTTTTAGAGAAGAGTGGATTGAAGGTTTGACCTGGTTGAGCTTGTGTTGGGGTGTAAGGATGTCGCATCTTTTAAAAGTTATGACAAGTATGCATACTCATAGATGATGCAGTGTTACTACACTCCACAATAATGTTAACCAGGTCAAGCCTTCCATCCAATTTACACTTAAGATGAAGTCAATGGCACTTTACCTTTTCAATCTACCATAAACCCCAACCAATACAAACAGCTCCACTTCACTAAGCCATGATACAAAGATTTAACCTGGCATCATCAGAGGGTACTTCCTATGTGCTCTCTGTATCAGCAGTTGTGAATTCCTATCACTGAATCACCCAAACAAGACACCTGCAAAAGAATATTCACAGTCCTCCTCTATTAACAACTCTACTATCAAACATTCCCAATACTGTCTTCAACACTAAATTCTAAGCAGCCATCACTGCTACTATAATCAAGGACATCACACCTGGGATAACCAAGAACATAAAACTGCAAGAATATACACGATCCTATACAATGACCAACAAAATATATGTAGGCAAGACATATAGACCTCCACAAAGGCATTTCTGAACACCAATAAGCCAGCAGAGTTAATGACTTTTGTAATGCTTGTATTTCACATGAAACTAGTACCACCACTTTATTAATTTCTATGGAGCACCATGCATTATCAAAGAGGACGACACCCAGAGATGCAGAATCCTAGAATCGACACTCAGTGTATACAACAATTTCAACCAGAAGAGATTTTACAGCATAGCTGAGCCTATTGCCAAGCTTACAGATCATTATCCAACGTTACAGAAGTTCATAGGAGCACTAGGTTTAGCGCTTCCTTTTTATTATTATAATAATAACAATCAGAGGAGCACTTCAATGGACCTCCCAATCCAAGTCATGCACCCTACACCCACCACTTGTCTCTCCACCTTACCACACACACACACACACTCCCCGTATATATTCCCTCCTCCCTCCCTCTCTCAAAGTTTATCTGTTTGTGATTTGATAAAGCCCACTGTGTCGGCAAAGCCTCAATAATGAATTACAATATACAGCATTTGTGTTTTTTTATTACCAGGAAGCACTAAACCCATAGGGATCATATTTGTATGACCCTTTTGGTTTAGCACGTAGTTATGATAATAATAGGGATCATATAGTACCTGGAAAATGGAAGGTAATCTGGTTCAATCCAAGCTAGGATGATAGGTCTAATTCCTTGTATCAAGAGCTCCACACTGACATGAGGGGACCATAGGCTATCAGTGTGGTCCACAAAGCATACTTAAGATTCTTATGTGGAATTAAGGACTGAAGGCCTGACAGCTTAGTACAGCATGAAGACAAAATAAAAAAAAACTTACTTTGAGGATGAAGTATGTATTGATAAGGAGTGAGCACTAGTATTGGTACCTTGAGTCCCTTCCAGGCTGTGGTGGCCTTGCAGATGTCTTCACCGACCTTCTTGGGAGAAAGACCGAGAGGACCCACCTTGGGAGCCAGGGAGGACGTGGCTCCCACCTCCCCTCCCACAGCTCGCAACTTCACTGTTCAATATACATATTTTGTGTCAATTAAAGGAATGGGAATGCCATGAAGCTACATGAAGCCTTTGATGCCACCGAACTTACGTAACTGGAAGATTGAATCTGAAGAAACAAATTTGAAAAAAAAAAAATGAAAGTGATATATGTCTTTGTAGATACACACAAGACAGTGAACAAGCCTGTATTAGAGCAGACTGAAAACAGGTTATGGGATAACCATATAAATTAAACGTTTAAAAAAATAGACATTGTATTTTTCCCTACAGCAACACAAAATGTGACACAGCAATGCAGGAAGACAGGGAATCAACCAGACATACAAGTGTAAACATTATTATTATTATTATTATTATCAAAAAGAAGCGCTAAGCCACAAGGGCTATACAGCGCTGCAGGGCAGGAAGGAAGCGAGGGCATCAGGTGGCAAAAGGGAGATGGATGAGTAATAGGTTACGGATAACAGCGGGGCAGTGGATGGTGAAAGGGTAAAGGGCAGCAAGAGACTGAACTAGAAAGGGCCGAGGGGAGTGCGAAAGGTATCATCAGAGTTTGTGGAGTAAATCAGTCGTTGTCAAGAAGTCAATGAGAGAGTCAGGATTAAAGGAGGGTCCATCAGCAAGAAGGGAAGGTAAAGAGAGAGTAGTAGAACAAAGACGACGTTGGAGGTAAATTCTGCGTGCTCGTTGATAGAGAGGGTAGTCTTAACAGAATGTGGCTAATCGATACTGGAACTTGACACTGCTCACAGAGAGGAACAGGGTGCCTCTCCATGAGATACCCATGAGTAAGACGAGTGTGGCCAATGCGAAGGCGGGAGAGAGTGGTCTCCCAACCTCGGCACTGATGACAAGAAGACGGCCAGTAACCTATGCTCAGTTTAATAGAATGAAGTTTGTTACCGAGCAGAGTTGACCAACGTTGTTGCCAACGGGTGTGAAGGTGGGTAGTTATTGCAGCAAAATAGTCCAGAAATGGAACACCTCTATAGGAAATTGGTAGGTCATGTACTGCTGACTGCACAGCAGTGTCTGCCTGTTCATTGCCCTGTACGTCGACATGACCAGGGACCCAACAAAAAACAATATCTTTATGCTTGGTAGAGATACGGCGTAGCCAAAGTTGGATACGGAGAATTAGGGGGCGAGATGTATCAAATTTTCGTATAGCCTGTAGAGCACTAAGGGAGTCTGAGACTACCACAAATGATAACACAGGCATAGATGTGATACGAATAAGTGCTGCAAGAATGGCATACAATTCAGCAGTAAAAATGCTAGCCGAAGATAGTAAATGCCCCCGCACGAAGCTGTCCGGAAACACTGCTGCGAATCCGACGCCGTCTGAAGACTTAGAGCCATCTGTGTACACAGCGATGGCATGAGAATGGGAGTGGAAGTGATCAAGAAAGAGAGTGGGAAGCCACCGTAGGCAGTCGAGCTTTCGAGCAAGGGAGTGAGAAAGAACAGACCCGAACAGCTGGAACTTCCCTGGGGTGTAGGGAAAAGTGAGATGCTACATGAACATATAAAGGTGGTAACTGAAGGGAAGACAAGAGCGAATGTAGGCGAAGAGAAAAGGGACAGAGCAAACGGGCGGCGAACAAATAAAGAATGTCTACTAATATCCGTGACCATTCTATAAATGGAAGGATTGTGGAGATTGTGAGAGCGTACATAGTAGCGCAGGCAATGGGCATCACGGCGATCAGACAAGGATGGAACATTCGCTTCTGCATAGAGGCTCTCAACAGGGGAAGAGCGAAAAGCACCAACGCACAAACGTAATCCTTGGTGATGGATGGGGTTAAGGCTAGAGAGAGTAGCAGGAGAGGCCGCTGAATGTAGGTGAAGCAGAGTTCGACGATCAGCTCCCCAGGAAAGATGAGCAAGGGTTTTAAGAAGGTTTAGCCGGCTGTGACAAGTTGCCTTCAGAGAGGTAATGTGAGGTTTCCAGGATAACCTATGGTCAAAGAGAAGGCCTAGAAACCTGACTGTATCACGTTGAAGGAGGAGGTCTTGCTTCTCCAGGAGGAGATTAGGAGGCTGAAGGTCCACCTCAATGGGTCTGGGAGAGAGTGTGAGGTGGCTGGAGTTGTGGGGAATGAGGCTTCTAGCAGTGAGGTACAGTCTGTCTCTCGCTGTGAGGAGGCTGTAGGTGGGGAGGTAGCAACGGCTACCAGCAGTGAGGTGCAGTCCAGCACCTGCTACAAGTGGCGAGTGGTAACCAGTAATGGGAGGAGAGTCAGAATAAGGAAAGTTAAGAGTGAAGACCTGAAGGTAGGAAATCGCTTCTCTGTTCTTCAGGATGAATGTACTTCAGTGGCCAGTGAAGGTAAGGGTACTACTGCCCCTGCTAACAGAGGTAAGTGCATTCTTGTGGTTGGTGACTCAGGTAAGATATATTGACCGTGCTTTTTATAATAGGAATAAGATGAGAGATAGAGAGTGCCTCCCTGGAGCTGGTGTTGGGGACATAGTTAACAGGCTGGATAATATCATGTCAGGTAATGGGAACAAGCCTATTATCTGTCTCAGTGCTGGTGGAAATGATATTGGGAAGGGTAGGAGAGAAGAGCTGCTAGATAAGTACAGGTCAGCTATAGATTTCATTAAGTTTAAGGGAGGGGTCCCAATCATATGTAGCATCTTGCCTAGAAGGGGAGTAGGAAATGAATGGTTGTCTAGGGCAATTGGTGTAAATTGCTGGCTAGACAGATACTGCAAGGAACTTGCAATCCCATTCATTGACAACTGGAACAACTTTTATGGCAAACATGATATGTATGCAAGGGATGGGGTACATCTCTCTGGGGCTGGGGTGGTAGCACTTGCAAACTCAATTGAGAAGGCCATTGGTGAAATGCCTATGATTTTAAACTGATAGAAGATAGAGGTATGGGTGTGTGTGGGAAACAAGCAGGTTGCAACACTAGGGTTGGAAACAGTAAATGTATAAAAGGCATTCAGCATGAAGTTATAAATAAAGACAATAGATCAGGTCAGCAAACAAAGGGGGACAGCAGAGGCCAGCAAGGGACTAGCTCCCTTGAGGTTTACTATACTAATAGCAGGAGTGTAAGAAATAAGATAGATGAGCTAAGATTAATTGCAAGTGCAGGAAACAGATATTATTGCTATAACAAGAGACCTGGCTCAATCTGAAAGATAGAGATGCCCTCTGAATGTCACATACAAGGCTATAAATTATTCCACACTGACAGGGTCAACAGGAAGGGTGGTGGAGTAGCGATGTATTTCAGAGACAATTTAAATTGTTGTGTTAGACAAGATATAAAATTAGAAGCGTCGGCCACTGAATCTGTTTGGTTACAGCTTCTCGAGGGCCGAGAAAAACTAATTTTGGGTGTGATTTACAGGGCCCCAAATCTTGATAGGGAGTGCAGTAAACTTCTATGGGACGAAATTCGTAAGGCATCTACATACGAAAATGTTGTGCTAATGGGAGATTTCAACTATAGACAGATTGACTGGAGCAATTTGACAGGAAATTTAGTCAGGTGACTTTCTTGATACGATCCAGGATTGTTTTTTAAAACAGTTTGTGACAGAGCCAACTAGGGGAAATAACCTCCTTGACTTGGTTCTTGCCAGTAGGGAAACACTAATTAATATCTTGAGGTTAATGATGAGCTTGGGGAAAGTGATCACAAATCACTCAGTTTTAATATATCATGGAATTCCCCTAATAATGGCAATCAAGTCTCCGTCCCTGACTTTCGCTTGGCTGATTTCATAGGACTGAAAAATTACTTAGGTGGGCTGAACTGGAATGACCTGACTAAAGGGTCAGGTAGGTGGTGATGGTTGCCGATATGACGCTTTCCAGGGCATAGTTCTAGCTGCTCAGTCAAATTATGTTCCAAATAGGGAAATCAGATCAAACAAAAATGATCCTAAATGGATGAACAATAGATTAAAATATCTGATTGGTCAAGAGAGGTATATATAGGCAAATCAAAAGAGGAGAGGGGCAATTAAGAAATCGATATATTCAGTTAGAGAGAGAAATAAAAAAGGGAATTAGAAAAGCAAAAAGAGATTATGAGGTTAAAGTTGCAAGAGAATCGAAGACTAACCCTAAAGGATTCTTTCAGGTATACAGAAGTAAGATCAGGGACAAGATAGGCCCACTCAAAAGTTCCTCGGGTCAGCTCACTGACAGTGATAAGGAAATGTGTAGAATTTTTAACGCATACTTCCTCTCAGTTTTTACACAGGAGGATATCAGCGATATTCCAGAAATGATAAATTATGTAGAACAGGACGATAATAAACTGTGCACGATTAGGGTCACAAGTGACATGGTCCTTAGGCAAACAGATAAATTAAAACCTAACAAATCCCCAGGCCCTGATGAACTGTATGCAAGGGTTCTAAAGGAATGTAAAGAGGAGCTTAGCAAACCTTTGGCTAATCTTTTCAACATATCACTACAAACTGGCATGGTGCCTGATAAGTGGAAAATGACAAATGTGATACCTATTTTCAAAGCAGGTGACAGGTCCTTAGCTTCGAACTATAGACCAACAAGCCTAACCTCCATAGTGGGAAAATTTATGGAATCAATAATTGCCGAGGCAGTTCGTAGCCACCTTGAAAAGCATAAATTAATCAACGAATCTCAGCATGGTTTTACAAAGGGGCGTTCCTGCCTTACGAATTTATTAACTTTTTTCACTAAGGTATTTGAGGAGGTAGATCATGGTAATGAATATGATATTGTGTATATGGACTTCAGTAAGGCTTTTGACAGGGTCCCACATCAGAGACTATTGAGGAAAATTAAGGCACATGGAATAGGAGGAGAAATTTTTTCCTGGATAGAGGCATGGTTGACAAATAGGCAGCAGAGAGTTTGCATAAATAGGGAGAAATCAGAATGGGGAAGCGTCACGAGCGGTGTTCCACAGGGGTCAGTGTTGGGATCCCCTGCTGTTCACAATCTACATAAACGACATAGATGAGGGCATAAAGAGCGACATCAGCAAGTTTGCCGATGACACCAAAATAGGCCGTCGAATTCATTGTGACGAGGACATTAGAGCACTCCAGGAAGATTTGAATAGACTGATGCAGTGGTCGGAGAAGTGGCAGATGCAGTTTAATATAGACAAATGCAAAGTTATAAATGTTGGACAGGACAAAAACCATGCCACGTATAAACTAAATAATGTAGATCTTAATATTACGGATTGCGAAAAAGATTTAGGAGTTCTGGTTAGCAGTAATCTGAAACCAAGACAACAGTGCATAAGCGTTCGCAATAAAGCTAATAGAATCCTTGGCTTCATATCAAGAAGCATAAATAATAGGAGTCCTCAGGTTGTTCTTCAACTCTATACATCCTAGGTTAGGCCTCATTTAGATTATGCTGCACAGTTTTGGTCACCGTATTACAGAATGAATATAAATGCTCTGGAAAATGTACAAAGGAGGATGACAAAGTTGATCCCATGTATCAGAAACCTTCCCTATGAGGATAGACTAAGGGCCCTGAATCTGCACTCTCTAGAAAGACGTAGAATTAGGGGGGATATGATTGAAGTGTATAAATGGAAGACAGGAATAAATAAAGGGGATGTAAATAGTGTGCTGAAAATATCTAGCCTAGACAGGACTCTCAGCAATGGTTTTAAGTTGGAAAACTTCAGATTCAAGAAGGATATAGGAAAGTACTGGTTTGGTAATAGAGTTGTGGATGAGTGGAACAAACTCCCAAGTACAGTTATAGAGGCCAGAACGTTGTGTAGCTTTAAAAATAGGTTGGATAAATACATGAGTGGATGTGGGTGGGTGTGAGTTGGACCTGATAGCTTGTGCTACCAGGTCGGTTGCCGTGTTCCTCCCTTAAGTGAATGTGACCTGACCTGACTAGGTTGGGTGCATTGGCTTAAGCCGGTAGGAGACTTGGACCTACCTCGCATGGGCCAGTAGGCCTGCTGCAGTGCTCCTTCGTTTTTATGTTCTTAACCCTTTAAGTAAGGTGCCTTAATGCTGGTGAAGGGGTATTTAAAAAATTTAGTCACTTTCCTCAGATCAAGCCTAATTGCCAACCATTCCCTGGGGGGCTACAAGACTCCTCCGGGTTTAGCTGCCTTTCTGAGATTTTATGATAATTTATGGAGAGAACATCAATGAGCTTTGTTCTTATTTCCTATGCTTATGACAGGATGATTCAGTTTTCGGGGGTCAGATTGGTATACTCCAGCAATTTTCTTGGTAACGTAAATACTGTCTGTATATCGTTGTGATCGTCGTGGTGAAGGAATTACCTGGAGAGGGTTTCAGGGGTCAACGCCCCCGCAGCCCGGTCTGAGACCAGGCCTCATGGTGGATCAGGGTCTGATCAACCAGGATGTTACTGCTGGCCGCACGCAAGCTGACATACGAACCACAGCCCGGTTGGTCAGGTACCGACTTTAGGTGCCTGTCCAGTGCCTTCTTGAAGACAGCCAGGGGTCTATTGGTAATCCCCCCTTATGTATGCTGGGGGGGGGGCAATTGAACAGTCTTTGGTCCCAGACACTTACTGTGTTGTCTCGCAGTGTACTCGTGGCGCCCCTGCTTTTCATGGGGGAATGTTGCATCTCTTGCCGAGTCTTTTGCTTTCATATGGAGTGATTTTCGTGTGCAGGTTTGGTACCAATCCCTCCAGGATCTTCCAAGTGTATATTATCATATATTTCTCTCGCCTGCATTCAAGGGAATACAGATTAAGGACCTTCAGACGTTCCCAGTAGTTTAGGTGCCTAATCGCACTTGTGTGTGCCGTGAAAGTTCTTTGTACACTCTCCAGGTCTGCAATGTCGCCAGCCTTGAAGGGGGCCGTTAGTGTACAGCAGTATTCCAACCTAGAGAGCACAAGCGATTTGAAGAGAATCATGGGCTTGGCATCCCTAGTTCTTAAGGTTCTCATTATCCATCCTATCATTTTCCTAGCGGATGAGGTAGATACATTGTTGTGGTCTTTGAAGGCGAGATCCTTACGTGTTCTTTTAGTTCATTAGGTCTGAAGCCTATCAATTCCACTTAGGCCATTAATTAAAGCTACAATTCACATTTACACTTTTTAAATCGTATTAGATGAAGACAACAGTAGTCCTCCTTGAAATAATAGTGTATGCATACAGCTATAAACCTCCTGGTGTATATACCATTGTTTCCCTTACTATGTTAACCTTAAATCTGTCTATCGAGTACGTGGTTCATTACGGTCTCAATGTATTTAAATCCCTAAAAGAGGTTTGTGTATACACAGATATATCTCATGGTGTATATGCCGTACGCTCTCCTGCTGCTCGAGTCACTATATTTAGCTGTCCCACGCGGCAGGCTGACATGTGCCTGCCAGCGAGCATCCACACGTAGCCATACCTCCCACACTAACTTATCTCTGTAACCATGCATTTTCAGAGGGTAATTTTTGATGACATAAAAGTCATGGGCTGACCTGTGCATGCAATTAGGTTATACTCAAGTATATATGGCGGGAAACTAATCTTTTATGTCATATTAATGTCCCGTGGCTCGGTTGGTAGTGCACTCATCTCACGGGTGGAAACGTTGGGCATATGTCCTTATACCTGCTGTCCCTGACCACCTAGCAGTAATTAGGGACCTGGGTGTTAGTAGACCGTTGTGGGTGGCATCCCAGGTGGTGGCAGTATACCTTGGATAGGGCTGGGCTTTTCAAATGAATTGAGGTACGATAACAGCTCTTGGCCTGTATAAATGGTGCACAAAAAAAAATCATATGACTTCTAAATACTCTCGATTGTTTTAAAACAGACAGGTATTATGTCTATATGGACTGCAATTAAGAGCAGGCACAAAAGTTCAAACACTAAACACTACTAATGGAAATAAATCACGCTAACTTTGGTCAATTATCCAAACCTATAAATACATAATTTATTACCAATGCACATCTATCACAGTCCCTGTAAGACCCATTGTGCAAGTTTATGATACTATCTATAAATTTGTTTTAAATTTTCTGAATAAAACTTAGTTTAAAACAACTTTTTGGCCGTTTGGTTAATTGTCCAATGCTGATGCTATAACAACGCAATCAGCATATATTATCTTCGCGTAAAAGGTTTTAAATTTAACCTAGAATTGTCCAATAGAGTCTTCCACTAGAATGCTGTTACCCACATTAGCCGACTAATTCTTAGATACAAATATATATTTACTGTGCAGTAAATATAGTCAAGTGTAATTTTATGTCTAAATCACCACCTACCTGAGAATCGCTTCTCAGTTCTGCCGTCTGAGAGCCTAAAGTTTTACCACTGTTTTATCCCATAATATATTACTCACCAATCTTTATTTCTGTGGGATCAAACTTGGGCGCCATCTTAGGAGCAGGGCAGAGCTAGAGAAGATGTGATCACTGTCAAGACTGGTCTGAGAAAGGCAGAGTGGTGGCTGCCAGCCAATGTTGGCATCCAACGTGGGGGGCAGTGCGGGGGTCAGGAAGTGAGCAATGTAGGGAAATATTTAAGTGAATCAGTCGCTGATGAAAACTTGAACCCTGCATTATGAAGAGTAATCAACTTTAAGAAAGCTTGAATGAGATATAGGCAAACTCCTGATCGTAACCAAAAAAGTTAGTCCTGGGCGGGTGGAGACGACCTGGACTCTCATATACCTTATCGGACCTCTTCGCCTTTGCCCAAGTATATAGTCTCTTAACCTGAAATGGCTTGTTGCACATGCGAAACGTCTAAATGAAGTTTCCTTTAACCGCAATCTATGCCCATTATTTACAAACTGTTTACACACACGACCCCTTCAATCACATACAAGTACAAATAGTCGAGTCCTAGAGCCTGTGCCGTTTCTTGTATACGTGAATAACTTGACAGAAGGGATAGTCAGAGGTATCCCTGTTCGCAGACGACGTGAAAGTACGGAGAATACAAGCGGACGAGGACCAGGAAAGGCTACAAATGGATCCGGATAGGCTGCAGGCCTGGTTTGACAAATGGCTCCTGAAGTGTATCTCCGCCAAGTGAAAAGTTATGAAACTTAAGGATGGACAAAGAAGGCCACAAACTGAGTACACGTCCGGGGGTCAAGGCTGCAAACATCACTCAAGAAGGGCCTTGGGGTGAGTATCATACCGAGCATATCCCTTGAGGAGCACATCGACCAAATAACTGCTGCAGCAAATGAGAATCTGGCAAATATAAGAATAGCGTTTCGACCTCTAAGTAAGGAGTCATTCACCACAATGTACATCGTGTCCGTCAGGACCATATTGGAGTACGCAGCGTCAAGGCAGCCCTTTGCTGAAGTAGTTCCAGTCAGGATCAGAAATGTTACTTTTGGTTTTAATGAAAGAAGGGTTAAACTAAAACAAAAGCCATTTACATTACTTAGATGTTACATATCGCATAAAAACATTTAAAAATAAAGTTCTAAACCAATACATAGAACACTTAACTCTGACATAAACGCTCCCCTCAAACATCTCCTTACCAACCTCAACAGAACACATGACCATAACACAAGGCACAGATCACTCTTTGATGTTCCTCGTGTCCATCTCACGCAATGCAAAAACTCAATGCACATAAAAGGCCCTAAAATCTGGAATTCATTACCTGTGAATATAAAAGAAACACTGTTTATAAATTCAAGTCTCTTCTCAAAAATCACTTACTCACCCACAACTAAATAATACTGAATAATTGTATTATCATAAATTGTACCTCATTATTGTATCTCATAAATGTCAACCTGTGACCCAATCAAACTTTGTTACTATTTAACTTCATTACCTAACAGAATACTCCATTCTACTGATTACACAGCAACACAGTAAATGACCGTATGACCTGTCTTTGTAATACTCATTTGTACTAAATTGTTATCTGTTTTACAATAATTTTTGTACCACTGAATATATCATTCTTTGTTAATCTTAAGTTAATTTTAAGCCTGCCCATAATGTTCTGCATACAAGGGGCTTTGGCATGCTGCACTCTAAAAATTGTATTCCTTGCACTTCTCTGTATCATGTTCAAATAAATAAATAAATAAATATGGGTCATTGAATGCTACATGGTAAGAGAACAGGGGGTGATTTCGTTAAGGATTACAGATGTGGAAGGTTATTAAGTGTGAAGGGGGAGTCATTATTATCCTGGGGAGCGCTAAAGCAGTAGGGATTATATAGTGCCTGTGGGGAAGGGCGGAAGGCATTCAGACTTAATTCAGGGAATGGGAGCACAGATTCAATTCCCTAGATCAAGAGCCCCTAAAGTCAGTGCCGGATCAGCCGGGCTGTGGCTCGTACATTGGACTGCGTGCGGCCAGCAGTAACAGCCTGGTTAATCAGGCCCTGATCCACCGGGAGGCCTGGTCATGGACCGGGCCGCAGGGGCGTTGATCCCCGGAATAACCTCCAGGCCCCTCGCCTGCATCAAGGAACCTACCTCCCTTGAGGGGAATGGGGGAGTCATAGTTGGCGTAGTAAGTTTCAGTTAAAAGTCATAGTGAGTATGTATTAAACATGGGACATTCAGAATAGAGGGCAGAATATTTTCATGGGGAAGTGCAAAACCCGTAGGGATCATGAGCAAAGGAGGTAATTAGTTTGTTCCAAGGAAATGGAATGTTGCTCGTTCCATACTATGAAGAAGCGCTAAACCCATAGGGATCATATAGCTTCTGGGGAAAGAAATCATGTTTGATTCAAGGAATATGAAAACAGGTCCGATTCCTAAGATGAAAAGCCAGTTAATATTGAGTTCAGGTCCTGGTCTGAGTTGATCGATAATTTATTCTTTAAAATATCCAATATTAGAGAGTTGGGTGGGTTAATTTTGTGGAAATAAGAAACCTAACTTAAAATAGCCTAACGCCAGTGGTTTATATGGGAATGGCACATCTTTGTTTACTGTCGATGCGTCTTTGTTTACGTTGCTGTGATTGGCCAGACGTGTTACAAGACTCGGCACTAGAGCAAAAATGCACGATAGCAATAGTTTCCAGGGTATACGATAGATAACATACTTATATTGTATCTATCACACTGAGTTCAGATCAGGACCTGAACTCAATATTGACCTAATATACCATCACCTGTAGCCCTGGTCATGGGCCGGGCCTCGGGGGCGTTGATCCCCTGAACCCCCCCCCAGTACACCAGCATCAAGGGAAAGGGCAAGATAGGAATACAAAACTGGCCGACTTCTTCGACTACTACTATACTACACTACCTTCTATAATAATCTATTTCTGCAAAGCACATGATACAACTGATACAGACCTTAGTTTACACTACTGACATATTTTATAGAAAGCACCTAGTTATGCAGAACATTTCTGCATAACCAGGATGCGACCCACAATAGCCAACTAACACTGTGACACCCAAGTACCTACTTAAGCTATAGGAAAAATTCACCCAAACAATTATTTCCCCTTCGGGGATACCAAATTCTGGCAGTCGCTTCAAGGTACCCCCTTCGAGGATACCTAATAATATTTCTATATTCATGGGGAAGCGCTAAACCCACTGGTCGGGTCACCATATGGAAAAGACCTGGGCCAGGGCAGTACTGGCGAATCCAGAATAAACCCATACAGATCATACAATGAGAGGTTATCAAATTCTAACCAAAGAAAGGGAAGGTAGCTCCATTTCCCTGCATCAGCCTCCACCATCAAGGCATTCCCTTGTAGTAAGTTTATTTAGGCACAGGTACACAAAAGTATAATTATTATAGTGTAAATAACCTAGGATACCCCAAAACAAAAAGTCAGACCCGCTCAGCTATATGGACAACATACTTAAAAATGATTATTAAACACCAAGCGCTAAACCCACATGAATCTTACCTGTTATTGGTGGATATTAGGTTTCTCTTACACAGGATTCACACTGTGTGAGGTGAGCTCGAGGAATGGCTTCCTCGAGCCATACATACACAAAGTATGGTTGGTGGGTTTCAAGCCTAAACCATATAACCTATTCGCCACCAGTAAAAAACTTTAATCATTAAAATAGGGATTATTATTATTATTATTATAAAAAAGAAGCGCTAAGCCACAAGGGCTATACAGCGCAGATTAAAATAGGGAATAAAGAAAACTTTCAGTATATGTATACACTGAGGTATATCTCTCAAGGTATATACACTGAGATACACCTTTCACTGAATATACCCTGGCAGATGCACATCTGTGTATGCACACTAAGACACCCGTATATAACGATAGGTATCTCGGTGTATATATAGATATATCTCGGTGTATATGCTCATGTAGTGTATATTCCCAAATATACTGAAAGTGTATATACCTAAATATACACCATATATACTAAAATACACTGTTTATACTAAAATATACACTATATACTTTAGAGTATATATTCAAATAGTGTATATACTAAATTATAGTGTATATACTGTACTAAAATATACACTATGTATATACTGTAATATACTGCATATATTAGTATACTAAAATATACACTATATGTATTTAAATATTGTGTATATAGTAAAATACACTGTGTATATAGTAAACTATACTGTGTATATACTAAAATATACCATGTATCCTAAAATATACTGTGTATGTACCTGGAGAGGGTTTTGGTGGTCAACACCCCCCATGGCCCAGTCCGAGACCGGGCCTCTGTGTATATATACTAAAGTATACACTGCATAATTACAGAAAGATACACATACACCTCATTGTATATACATATGAGCAGACGTATGTATAAGATACATATACACCTCATTGTATAAACATGAGCAGATGTATGTATACACACCTGAGTGTAATGTGTATATACACTGGAGTCCACATATATACATTTGAGTAAACATGTATATACACTGAGATACACACCTCACCACACATACACTGAAGTATACTGGTTATATACTCACTCCATGTATATAACCTTGATTTTATTTAATTTTAATCTGAGAGAAGCACTACACTTGCAAGGATTACATGCTCCCTCAGGAATGGAAGGCATTCAGGTTCAATCCAAAAAAAAGAGTAGAGATCAGTTCAATTCCACAGATCAAAAGTCCTTCACTAGTGTCAAGGCACCTCTCTTGAAGGGTCAAGGAAGGAAAGGATAAGTCAGTTCCCCAGTCATCACCATACTCCCTTGAGGTTTTTGAAGCTTGAGAATCTTCTCTCAAACTATGTAAGCTGCCCCATACTGTCTACTCACCTTTCAGATGCTGCCCTCCCTTTTTTGTAATTTCATGACTGGTAATTAACTATTAAAATTTATATTCATGGCAAAGCACTAAACCCATAGGGGTCATAATCATATGGGGAATAGGTCATCAGGTTTGATACAAGGAGGATAGTTTCAATTCACTGGATTAAGGGCCCTTCACCATTATCAAGGCACTTGCCTTGAAAGGTAAAAGGGACTGAAGTAAACTTAGCACATATACAGTGGACCCCCGCATACCGTACGCATCACATAACGTTCAATCTGCATACCGCTCGCTTTTATTGCAAAAATTTTGCCTTGCATACCGCTCAAAAACCCGCTCACCGCTCTTCGTCCGAGATGCGTCCAATGTGCGCCCTTAGCCAGCCTCACATGTGCTGCCGGTGGCATTGTTTACCAGCCAGCCTCCGCGGTAACATCCAAGCATACAATCGCAACATTTCGTATTATTACAGTGTTTTTGGTGATTTTATCCGCAAAATAAGTGATCATGGGCCCCAAGAAAGCCTCTAGTGCCAACCCTACAGCAATAAGGGTGAGAATTACTATAGAGATGAAGAAAGAGATCATTGATAAGTATGAAAGTGGAGTGCGTGTCGCCGACCTGGCCAGGTTGTACAAGAAACCCAAATCAACCATCGCTACTATTGTGGGCAACAGAAAGGCAATCAAGGAAGCTGTTCTTGCCAAAGGTTTAACTGTGTTTTCGAAACAGAGATCGCAAGTGATGGAAGATGTTGAGAGACTCTTATTGGTGTGGATAAATGAAAAACAGCTAGCAGGAGATAGCGTCTCTCAAGCGATCATAAGCGAAAAGGCTAGGAAGTTGCATGAGGATTTAATTAAAAAAATGCCTGGCTCTGGTGGCCTGGTGGTTAACGCTCTCGCTTCACACGGTGAGGGCCTGGGTTCGATTCCCAGCCAGAGTAGAAACATTGGACGTGTTTCTTTCCACCTGTTGTCTATGTTCCCCATCAGTAAAATGGGTACCTGGGTGTTAGTCGACTGGTGTGGGTCGCATCCTGGGACACTGACCTAAGGAGGCCTGGTCACAGACCGGGCCGCGGGGGCGTTAACCCCCGGAACTCTCTCCAGGTAAACTCCAGGTAACTAGTGATGATGTGAGTGAATTTAAGGCCAGCAAAGGTTGGTTTGAGAGATTTAAGAAGCGTAGTGGCATACATAGTGTGATAAGGCATGGTGAGGCTGCCAGTTCGGACCACAAAGCAGCTGAAAAATATGTGCAGGAATTCAAGGAGTACATAGACAGTGAAGGACTGAAATCTGAACAAGTGTTTAATTGTGATGAAACAGGCCTGTTTTGGAAGAAAATGCCAAGCAGGACCTACATTACTCAGGAGGAAAAGGCACTCCCAGGACATAAGCCTATGAAAGACAGGCTTACTTTGTTGATGTGTTCCAATGCTACTGGTGATTGCAAAGTGAAGCCTTTATTAGTGTATCACTCTGAAACTCCCAGACCGTTCAGGCAAAAGAATGTCCTCAAGGAGAATTTGTGTGTGCTGTGGAGGGCAAACAGTAAGGCATGGGTCACTAGGGACTTTTTCTATGACTGGTTACACCATGCATTTGCCCCCAATGTGAAAGATTACCTAACTGAAAAGAAATTAGAACTTAAGTGCCTCCTGGTGTTAGACAATGCCCCTGGTCATCCTACAGACGTGGCAGAGCGACTTTATGGGGACATGAAATTCATTAAGGTGAAGTTTTTGCCTCCTAATACCACTCCTCTCCTGCAGACCATGGACCAGCAGGTTATTGCAAACTTCAAAAAACTGTACACAAAAGCTCTGTTTGAAAGGTGCTTTGTAGTGACCTCAGAAACTCAACTGACTCTAAGAGAGTTTTGGAGAGAGCACTTTAATATCCTCAATTGTGTAAACCTTATAGGTAAGGCTTGGGAGGGAGTGACTAAGAGGACCTTGAACTCTGCTTGGAAGAAACTGTGGCCAGAATGTGTAGACAAAAGGGATTTTGAAGGGTTTGAGGCTAACCCTGAGAATCCTATGCCAGTTGAGGAATCCATTATGGCACTGGGAAAGTCCTTGGGGTTGGAGGTTAGTGGGGATGATGTGGAAGAGTTGGTGGAGGAGGACAATGAAGAACTAACCACTGATGAGCTGATAGATCAACTTCAACAGCAAGAGGCCAGACCTGAGGAAACTGGTTCGAAGGAGGGGAGAGAAAAATTGAAGAAATTGCCTACTACAAAGATTAAGGAAATCTGTGCAAAGTGGCTTGAAGTGCAAACCTTTTTTGATGAAAATCACCCTCACACAGCTATTGCAAGCCGTGCTGGTGATTATTACACTGACAGTGTTGTGAAACACTTTAGGGAAGTCATAAAGGAACGAGAGGTACAGGCCACTATGGACAGATATGTTGTGCGAAAGAAGTCCAGTGACTCTGAAGCTGGTCCTAGTGGCATTAAAAGAAGAAGGGAAGTAACCCCAGAAAAGGACTCGACACCTCAAGTCTTAATGGAAGGGGATTCCCCTTCTAAACACTAACACTCTCTCTCCCTTCCTCCCATCCCATCAATCATCACCAGATCTTCAATAAAAGTAAGTGTCATGTAACTGTGCATGCCTTTTTCAGTTTGTGTGTATTAAAATTAACATTTCATGTGGTAAAATTTTTTTTTTCATACTTTTGGGTGTCTTGCACGGATTAATTTGATTTCCATTATTTCTTATGGGGAAAATTCATTCGCATACCGATCATTTCGCATAACAATGAGCCCTCTTGCACGGATTAAAGTCGCTATGCGGGGGTCCACTGTACACTGAGAGACAATTTTTTTCAGTGTGTATACCCTCTTTGATTTGGCATATTAACTTGTAGCCAAAATGTTGGGTGTCAGCAGGATCTATGAAAGCTTCAAGCAGCACATTATAAATAAGGTCAGACTCCATGGACCATTAATAATAATTCAACCACAAGCATTCAAAATCATGACAGAAGGCAGCTGAAGACTCAAGAGAACTGAGGTGGGGAACTAAACCTGTAATACACACCTACCCATGTTAGCAAATGTAAGTATTGTAATTGAACTGATGATATATTTTGTACCAACATGTAAATTATCATAATTTTAATCAAGCTTGCTGTTTCAATTGCATTTTAAGGAAAAAATTGAGCAAAACCTTGTTTTATTAGACATACAGAGAAAAGCAAGTGCAGTGTCACAAGAAACCTCTTGTAATTGAGGGCATCAATATTACATTTATGGGGGGGGGGGGAGTAAAACCCCTAGGGATCATACAACACCTGGGGGACATGATGAGAAATTTATTATTACTATACTCATGAGGAAGCACTAGACCCACTGGTGTCATGTTCATTACATGGGAGGCAGCACTAAATCATAGGTGGCAGTCAGGTTTGATCCTAGGAAGTGTAGGCCTAATTCCCTGGTTCAAGAGCCCTTCATCAACATCAAGGCCCCCAATGAAAAGTCACTAATGACTGAATATAGGAGGCCAAACAATACTACAGTACGCATAAGTTGTGAATAAGTGGCAGTACCGCTCACATCACTGGTCTGACAGGCTACTGCTAGTATTTTAATGGATATATATATATAGACAGGTAGCTGTTCCTTACATGGTCCATGAAATACAAATACTGAAATATCTATACTGCACCTGTTCTGGAGAATATTATATTCTTTGTTACATTTCTTTAATGGAAGCTATAAAAAAAAAAACAATAAAATAACAACAAACTAACCTAAAGACAGGTACCAAACATAATTAAAATAAGAAGATTTAAAGAGTTAATAGTGAAGATGTTACCTACATAGTTCACACAAGCGTGCTACCCTCTTTACAAAATAGTTGGCATGCATGTCTCAAGACAACTGGTATCAGATGATGGGATGATAAATTTCCCAACAAATTTATGCCTTATATATCCTGTAACAAAATATTTAACCCAACAAAAGGCAAAAATTAAGATTTAATTTTTTATTAATAACCACTTAGTATAGTTTTAACCCAGGTAATGTCACACTACATTTAGGCAGGGCAATAAATTTCTGATGAATTATACATATTACATTCAAAAGAGGTGCTAAACCGAAACAGCCTATTCAGTTTTGTAAAAGTTCTAATTTTAACTTCTTACATGAGTGATTCACAATACAGAATGAAAGTAAAGGATTATTTATTGATGTGACTGCCTAACATTCATCAGTAAATGAAACACATAGGTAAAAAAGACGTACTCTGATCTGATCTTTATTTTTGAGTATTTCAAACTACATGTTGCATATATATCAGTTCAGCACTGACTATACTGTCTAGTCCCTACCTTGTTCCTTCTATACTAAATATAATCACGACACTTTGAAATTACTCCCTACAACTTCATATATCTCATACAAGACTACATCATCCAGATATATAACAAAGTACACAAACTAGAAACTCTCTAAAAATAGCACATAATTTTCTAGTGAATAATTTCAGCATTTAGTTTTCATCTCTTACCATGTACAAAATGATTATTTTTGTCAAAATTCACAAGATAACCATTTTCTCCAATAACAGCAATAGACAAAACATAATATTGCTTCACTTAATTCAAAACACGTTTGCATAATGGGCAGGCCCTTAGGCACTCATGCTGGGCCTAACTGATGTGAACGACAAGCGTTCCAGTCCCTGTGTGCAAGTTGGTTGAAAACAGATATTCACCTTCATTTAAATGAACTTAGATGTATGATCATGGCTCAACCAACAGTGGCACAGGCCTAACCTGGTTACAACAAAGCCGCCCACATCTGCAGCCAAGGTTCTACCTCACCAGGTGGGGGGTTTCCGTGGCACACACATGCGAGTACAATAGTTGAAAAAACAAATGCCTATCACAGGAGGCAACTCTCCGACCTCAACATAGTATGTGCCAAATGCTCCAATGTGCAACGTTAACTTGTGCATAGTAAAAGGAGTTGATTCTCTCCAAGTTTCAAAGATAAAATAAATTTTTGCACTTTATCTTTTTTTATAAGCAAAGGAATGTTTATTACCTGGCCATGAAATACCTTCAAGGTATTTAGTCAAAACCATTAAGAAAATAATGCTATCCCATTCATGCATTCATATTGGCATTATCTAATTAATTAGACAATTCAGACTGAGAATATTAATGGAACAACTGCCACTGAATGCTAAATAATATAAAGAAATTAAATCTTTATGGTATCCTTCACAGAAGTAAATTCTAGTCAGATATCACCAGTAGCAATAGTTACACAATATATATTCAGTCTGTGACTGGAGTCTGGCATTCTGCTTATCATACAAGAGGTTTGGGACAAGGACTGCAAAATAAAATACAGCTGGAGCTCAAGGGGCAGGATGTGCTAGAGGGGGAGAGGAACCTGTTTAGGCGAGGAACTTGGGTTGCGACATGGCTGCTCCAGTCCTTCAAGACTGGGCTCTGGTAGGAATGGTTTGGAATCTGTTTCTATGCACAGAACACAGGACACTTCAGTGTAGTTAATCTGACACAGAACCAGAGTACCCACTGCACTGCCACTTACACTTGCTGACATCACAAATTTTTTAAATGATTTAGTCCTTTAAAACTAGAACAAGTGTAGCGGCAGCCAGGAGTGGCTGATAGGAGATTAACATGGATAAGGAGGTAGAAGGGTGGGTTTGGGACGGAGGCTGCGCTCCCCGCCGTCAGACTAGCATTTGACACTATCACGACATCACAGCAGCACTTTGCTGCTTGGACCTCCCAAAAGCACTTCGCATGTACACTAGAAATCAAAAGATGGAGGATTTCCCTATCATAAAAAATTCCTTTGACTGGAGAAACCTAAGAAAACAAGAGCAAAATAAGTGATTGTCATAAATGCTACAACCTCTACTACATCATCTTGATGTAGATGGGTGTGGCCACTTTGCAAACAAAGTACCTATCCTTTATTACATATCATCCTGTAAAAAAAATTGTTATTATACAATTCATTATGAAACTAGACTAAACTATCACTTGTGCGAGTGCCCTAGGAGGCCTCAACATAGGACCCACAAAACCGGGGAGCGAACCCTCTACCCTGAGGCATCATCAGGACTACAACATGAAGCATGGGAGAGTGTCTTAAGTGTATAAAATACCATGGTACCAAAATCTTTTGACGTATATATCAATAATAGCAGCAATTACACCAAATTTATACTCTCAATACACTTGAAGACACCGTAAAGTGACAGTCAGTGCTGGGGGTGGAGACCTATCATAGCCAGACCATGGAACAAGAGACTCCTTAAAGGGGGTAGCTTGTTATCACAAACTATTGATAATACTGATATTCTTTCAAAAGAAAGACACATGACCTTTGTTATGATTGGTCCCCAGGCACATCAACATTCATTATCACACTTCAAGGCCACCCAAAGGGCCTAATCATGGCACAGATATTGGCTGCAGTATGATATCCTCAAGAAAACATATCAAAAGTTAAATAAATATAAAGATATTTAAAACTTCAAAGAACTTGTCATGTTAAATTATATTTTACAATAAAATTTAGTACATCATGAAAAGCAGGAAACGGACCATGCTGCAACCTACAAAACACGACCACACCAGCACTGTCTGTCCAAAGCTGCGAGGTGGCACTGGGGTTCACATATGGCTGGGGATTTCTTTTACTGGGGGGATTTAAGGATGGAGGGAGCTGCTGAGGAGGCAATACCTAATTCTTATGCATACAGTTTACTTTTCACAACACTTCCACATGAATACACAGCAATGTACAAAAAAAGCATCTTGTTTGTAACTTCATAACTTGAAATAAACCCTTAAATAATACACCCTACATATATATAAAGGAATATGTGTATATGTATTCACCTATGTGTGTATGTGGATTGTTTTGACTCCTGGACCCAGCTCTTGCTGATATCCTGAGCACAAAATCTTTCATGTTGTGATTAGTTAGTCCTGTGAGGTACAAGCATGGTGGCAAAGTACTGTACTTTCTCATATCTGCTTGTGTGGTTAAGGTGTGGGATCCATGTTGATATATCATACTCCAAGAATGGTCTTTCTTAGATGATGTACAAAACTCCTGGATTTCCCTTATGATTCTTAAAGAAATTTACATCTCCCTATACTGTATCTGTTGCTAAAGTTATAGTGGCTATGTGCACTTCAGGCAATAGGTTTAGTGAGATCCATATCTCAATCTCCAGCAAGATTGTTTATATAAAGTACTGTATATCAAGAGCAGTATGGGGGGTCAAATACTACCTCACAAAGAAATCCCTTCATTCTAATACTATCTTATCCAATACCATCTTATTGTTTTATTTTCTATTGAAACAGTGCCTGCACTCAGCCTCCACTGTGTCACTCCCTAGTTTGATACCCTTCTTTATTACCCTTACTCTTTTACCTCTATGCTTGTCCAAGTGCTTAGATTAGTGGATAGAGGATCAAACCTCCACCACTCCTTGCAATGAATGATCCACACCAGTTTAGCACTTTGCATACAGAAACTGAAATTAAAACTGAGCCAAGTGTTTAACTCGGGTCTTTGTCCATGTTTTGTACCCTTCAAGTCAATACCCAATTATTTTATTTGTTGTGATTATATCTCCACTTTGATATAAGTGTCTTATTATGATAATAATTATATAATGTTCACTAAAAGGTGCTAAACTGGTCTAGGATATTTAATGCTTCTTTCTTGTCAAAGATCAAGTGCACAGTCTTTCCTGGTACCTTTTGTTTCTAGTTCTGGTACTAATCAGTTTCTCAAGCTTTATGTAGTTACCTATTTGCAGCTATAGGAGTAGAGCTATGTTGGTGAACCATCTTCAGTAGTTGTACCTACTGGAGCAAAGCTATGCTGGAAGAAAATTATCTTCAGTATTTGTAGCTATAGCAAAAGAGCTATACTGATGTCAAATCATAATATCTGCAGCTAAGGAAGCAGCAATGCTTCTTGTGTCACACCTTCACTGCTTGTTGTTACAGGTACAGAGCTATGCTTGTATCCCATTTCATTGTTCTACCACTCTCTGAAAAAAGCTTTCTAGTATTCCTTAGGCAATGCTTATTTAAGCAGTTTTCAAATGTGGGTAATTATATCCTATTATGTCTCCTTCTTTCCTCCTCTTTGTAACTCATATTTTGAAGTTCTGGAACCACTTTGTTTTTTTGTGTGTGCGTGCAGGCATGCATGCGTGCATGTGTGCACATGCATATGTGTGCGCATTTACATGTGTGTTTTTACGTGTGTTTGTGCATATGTGTAAGTAATTACAATACTTATTTGTAGCTACAGGTGCTACAAACAAGTACATAATTACAAATGTGCATGCATGTGGTAACAATAATACTTATGTATAAAAAAAATTAATCAAGTGCAGTAGTAGACAAAACTGATCGATGCTCATACAATGCCCCCCAGCAGCCTCCCTTGTGTTTCCTGAGCTGCCTAACGAGTCACGGGCTACAGGGAATGTCTTTTCATTATTCTATCACCTGTGAGGTAGTAACTACAAATTGGGAAGCAAAAAGACTTGGTTCAATACCACCTATTGCATAGGACAAATATACAGAATTTCTAAAAATAAAAAATACCTCTATAAAGGAGATTACAAAAAAAGCTTCTGTAAAATAAAGAGGAACTTAATATCTACCCTGATATAGTATAGTACATATGAATATCATACCTTCAATTATCACTTGTATGCACCACCAAAATTTGTGGACTTGAGTAGTTGTGCAATCAATAAGTTCTTCAGCTAAGCAGAAGAATTTAGAAAGCTGTACGCAGTGAAGGCAATGCTGCGAAACTTCCTCATTCAAGAGAGAGCAGTCTCATCGCAAAATACTGCTGAATATTTTACATACTGAACATAAAAAAAAAAAAAGAGGCTAGCCAGTGCATACAAGGTCAATCAATTGGCAAAAACAGTGTCTCAGCATTGGCTTATCAATCATTTTGCACAAGTTACTGCATAATCCTGCTCCTCTTCTTAATACCATTGCACGCTTACTATCATCCTATGATGTTTCAAACACTCTTTATGTTCTGCTACTCATAATGTTACCCTTATCAACACTGTGTGCATCAAGGCCAAGACTGACACCCATTTTCTTTTCTTATTGGTGACAAAAAAAATAATTCTTCATTTCTGGCTTATAGTAAGGCAATAAAATTCAAGAATGGGATAGACTGTGGCTTAGTATGTTCTCTATCAAAAAATATACCTCTAGATGTAGTTGAATAACTCTGTACAGTAGTTACATATCGAAAATTGCTGTGCATTATCACACTATTTCAGTATCCTAATGACTAAACAGTAAGTAGGGCTTCACAGCAACATGACATCTATATAGATCAGAAATATATACTGTATTTGTCATGAACTCTTTAAAATGCCTTTCAGAGTTCCAAGTTTCTAAAAATAAATCTCAAAATTTGGGCTAAGATTAATGATAAAGAAAATGGTATGAGCCCTGGCCTTCACACAACACAGAGCTCCTCAAGCAGGCGCTGCTCCACGTGGGGTATCAGGTCATCACTAGGCAGATTCATACTCAGTAGCACATGCTTTTGTGCACGTTTCTGTAATCTTTCTGCTAACTGCGAGGTTTGGTGACTTCCTGCACCAGATGGGCCTAAGAGAGTAGAGACAGCAGGTGGTCCGACACGTGACACCATAGCTGCCACTAATCCTCCCATACTGCCCTGCTCTGTCCCTACCCAGGCATATACACTACCTGTTAGGGTCAGCAACTGGTAGTAAATGGTGAGGTCACCATGTTGACTAATGAACTCTCGCAAACTGAGACCTGGTACAAGTTCATCCATTCTTTCTCTTGTTGGGAACTCGACACTCTTACACTGATAATGGCTGAACTGCACCACTTCAATTCTTTACTGTAATGACCACTTCAAGCTTGCTATTTCTAAAATGACCAACACAGTCTGTATTGCAAACCTTTCTTGCTTGTTGGAAGTTACTCAATTCTTAAAGAGGTCAAAGCATTAACCATCACAGTCAGGCCTCTTCACATCAATAGTTCATATTCACATTATTCATTTGTCAGTTTATCATAACATTAAAAATTATTTGCATGCATAATACTTCACTTGGCTTTTTTCCAAAGGCAATTGTACTTTTTTTTTAGTATAGTGAACAACACAGATGTTCTACAGAAGCTAACTCACTCTAAGATTTGCACATTACAAACTACACTCATATAGGCAAAGTATAGGTCTCTTGGTTCTTGTGTTTACTTGTGTTTTACGAAGTGCAGCTTGAATGATATTTGGGAAGTTAATGACTGGAGATAGGAACTTTTGCTACTTTGGGTTTGTTGTGTCTCAGATTTCACAATCAGCTTCCTTGCTTACCTCTGAAATAAATAACATGACATTAATATGTAGTGTAGTAATATTTTATGGCATACAAAACATACGTCAAAACAAATGCAAAATACAGTAATGTAAAAATTATAAGATGCATTAAGGGGGTCGTCTCTCACTACTCAGAATTTTTTATAATTGATTTTGCTTTTTTCTAGTGTTAAACAAAATTTAGTTACACTCTGAGCAATAGATCTTTTAAAATTATATTTCCTTTTTTCAAATTTTATTCAATGTTTTAGTTTTTATTCAAAACAGTCTATTTTTTATTTAAATTATTATTTAGTACTGTACCTGAATTTTTATTCAAAATTGCCTATCATCAATTTTTATTTTTATACAGTATCTAAATTTATTTATAATTGTCTATTTTCAATTTTAATTTTTATTCAATATTTTAATTTTAATTTAAAATTGTCTATCTTCACAATCATTACAAAGTTATGATTGAAACACAACTTATAACAGCCCAATCTTTAATATTAAAGGATAATTATATTCGCCAGATGCCTAACAGCACCTAGAGAAAATGTACATATTTAAGCAAACATTAGGACATATTTATTAGAGAAAGTTTCGGTCCTTGATTTTAAGTAATTTTGAAAGTCTGCCTGAAAATGTCCAAAGAACACCCTCCAGGTTCAAATATCCACATGAATGTCTGAAAATGCCCCCAGAACACCCTCCAGGTCCTTAATACCAATGGAAATAATTTACATATTTCATAATTTATTCTTTATGTTTCATTAAAATTTTTAAGACTTGTGTATATGTAAAAAACTGGGTGTTGCAAAACATTATATTAGGGCACATCAAACTGTGGAGATGTCATGTCTGAGGGCAATGTGTGGTGTGAATATAATGTAGAGAATTTGTAGTTTGGAAATTAGGAGGATGTGTGGGATTACCAAAACTATCATCCAAAAGGCTGAGGAAGGGTTGTTGAGGTGGTTTGGACATGTAGAGAGGATAGAACAATATAGAATGACTCTGAGAATGTATAAATCTGTAGTGGAGGGAAGGAGGGGTAGAGGTCGGCCTAGGAAAGGTTGGAGGGAGGAGGTAAAGGAGGGGCTTGGACTTCCAGCAAGCATGCGTTAGTGTGTTAGATAGGAGCGAATGGAGACAAATGGTTTTTAGGACTTGACATGCTGTTGGAGTGTGAGTGTGAAGGGATTCAGGGGAAACCAGCAGGCCGGACTTAAGTCATGGAGATGGGAAGTACAGTTCCTGCACTCTGAAGGAGGGGTGTTAATGTTACAGTTTTATAACTGTGGTGTAAGTGCATCTCTGGCAAGACAGTAATGGAGTGAATGATGGTGAAAGTTTTTCGTTTTTGGGCCACCCTACCTTGGTGGAAAATGGCTGTGTTAATAAAAATAATAAAATAAACATAACATCAAATTGTAATTTTACTTTATATCCAAAACTGCAAAATTTGACACCCAATTTGAAAGAATTTTTAGTTCTTGGTGATACCCACTAACTTATTTTGTGAAGAATAAAAAGGCACAATACTGTGACTGGAACAATATATATTTGTGTATTATGGTTGTACTTAGTGCTTTATATGAGGCCAACTGTTTTTTTGTTTCTCTTCACTTGAATGACTTATTAGTACCAAAGAATTCTGAAGATAATTTATAAACTGATTTTGTAGAGATTCTCCTAATTTATAGTATGTTATAGAGCAACTAGTATAAAAAAAATGTATTTTGAATTGAGCAATGTTTTGTTTTAAATGCTTTTTGTTGAATTTTTGTATTTTTTCATAAAACTTGAGCACTTTTAGGCATGATTATCAAACAGAATGACACCATAATAATATTTTCTATATTTTTTTTATTTTTGATCCCTCAAGATGATGGAGACGAGCCCCTTAATACTGCAGTATATGTACAGTATTATTCCTTTAAGTACTTAGCTTCCTATGTGTATGCAAACAAACAAACAAACAAACAAAGATCTTGCTGAGTGATTTTTGTAAACTAAAAATGCTAGACAAACTATCATTGTGCTATATTGCAGGGCAGACAACAGTGAGGCTTGGCTTGTAACATTAAACAATACTATTTCTTCAGCAATGCTGTAATACACTATGGCAAACACCATCAATTTCACAACAGTCAAAGAAGTTTCTGTAGAAATGCAATTTTTGTGTGTCCACAGATGACTGTTCAGCAAATTTCATGCTAACTTGTTGATAATATTACCCTCTTTCTTCAGTGGTATATTAAATTAATGTTTGACCAGAAATGTCATTATAATTACCTTTGTGAAATCTACTACACAGCCTTTTATGTATCTAGAAGTTTTCTGAAAAAGAAAAGAAATTAATGAATATCAGCAGGCCTACAAGTAAATAGCATCATGCAGTACTTATTAAAAATAAAAAATAATTTACACAGAAAATATGAACAGAAACATGCAAAACTTCGAGGGACAGGTCAGGAATCTACAGTCAAAAGTGAAATTTTGAGAGGCAAGGCTTCATGCTGCCATCAACTGCCACTAAAACCATCACCATGCAAAATTTCTCAGTGAGAACTCATGCTGTTCTCTCTGCTTTAATCTGGATAAAGTGTTACCTTCATCGCTACTACAGGCACCCTTGCCCTCACTTGGCCTTGCTGCAGAGAGGTCCAGAGCAGCTGCGGCCAGGCTGTTGGAGCTGCCTAGGAGAGATGAGGGGGATGCCTTGAGGGCTGAGGGGGTCTTGGATAATGGGGAACTAGCAGTAGAAGAAGCTGTCGAGGTGGGCACAGCTGACAGCTGACCAGAGTTCAACAGAGACAGTAGATTTATGTTCATGCCCAGATTACTCAAAGGGCTTGAAGATAAGTGGCTCTGATGATCACTTAAACCAGCATGAGATCCACTGCTGCTAACAGGCACACTGTTACCATTGGCTTGTGAGCTCGCACTCTGGTAAATATTCTTCATTGTTTCTACGTAGTAGCTCCTTGCTGCCTCTGAATACATAGATTTCATCAGGTCTGGGTTGGTCAACATGGTCTGCATAAGGGTTTGATTCATGGCAGCAATCATCAAAGGATTAAGTGGATTCAGGGGATTTAACAAATTCAGCATACTAGCACTAGGATTTTGTTGTTGATGCTTTTGGTGTTGCTCCAGTTGCTTTTGCTGATGCTCCATCTGCTCTCGCTGCTGCTTTTGTAATTTCTCCAACTCTTTCTCCCTAAGAACTTGTAATTCTTTCTCTCTCTGCTGCTGAAGCTCCCTTTCTCGTTCTTTCTCGGCTAACTTACGTTCTTCGTATTCCTTCATATCTTTAATATATCTTTGGCGATCCTGCTCAGAAAGCTCAACAAACTTTTGTTTTTCTACATCACCCATGTTTCTCCACAATTCTCCTGCTCTTTTACCAAAGTCGGCAAACTGTGGAAATTCTTTTCCTTCTTCCATTAGCTTTCGCTTAAAATATGCACAGAAATGCATAAATGGAGTACAAGCCTTCTTGGGCATGTCTGGTTGCCTACGCCTCTTCTTCTTCCGTCTACGTGTAGGTCCAGGAAGTGCAACTGCCTGAGGTGCCAACCGTCCAGCAGATGGACCCTGTAGCAGTGCCTCATACGACCGAATCATACTGCCATTCTGTCTAGCCTGAGCAGCAGCTGCTAGACTCCCCAGGCCCCCCAGACCCCCATGGCACCCCCCAAGACCCCCAGCACTGCCACTTGCCAGCAGCTTGAGCAGGTCCGTCTGTGATGGGGCACCACTCGTCCCATTCTCTCCACTGTAACAGCCAGAATAACAACTAACAACCACTGCACACTTCAGTCTAACAGCTTTTATACTCACCATCTCTAACAGTATCCATACTTGGACTTGACAATAACATCCTTCTACTCTTAAAAATTCTTGAATTATTTTTAAAGCTTATGAACCCCCTAAACAAGAGTCTTTGAACCAGGGATAATTCTCAGCCTCATCCACTCCATACTCACCAATACATGTAGTGTTGTTCAGTGCAGAGGAGTGAATTATATACAAATAGTGCAAAGTACCAAAGATTGTGGAAACATGGAAAATATCATGATGCTAAGCTTATCACAAGCTTGTGCCTACGATGGAAAATATCTCCATTCCTAAACCCTTGCAAAGTACATTGAAATAAGAAGTAAACATGGCAAATTCAAAGCAAGATTAAACATTAATATTGTTTAAAAAAAGCAATCCAACTGACAATAAAATGGAATTGAAAATATGAATTTTATGAGAAATCCTGACCCATCCCCTAGAAATACCTTTTTTGATATGCTGTTAGATTTTTAAACAGCAATGCTCAAAGGGATCAGACTTTAAATATGTAAGATAAACCAGGGAAAATGTTAAGTTATTAGTGGAATCCAAAAAAAAAAAAAAACATATATGAGCCAAAGAAGCTACAAACCCTTTTTGCAAAAAACACACCGTGCATCAAATGTCAGTAAACAGAGCAATCAAAACATCTGGCCAAAGATGGTAAAATAAACAGCACTGGATAAACCATTTTTTAAGTCAATGCCTATGGCATGAAAGCAATGCACTGCCAGAATTAAAAAGTCTACAATTAATACCAATTCTCAAAATGGTTGACCCAGGCAAAAAAATGGGAAAGACAAGAAATTCCCTTCCATGGTGCAAAAAAAAAAAAAGTCAAGTTCACAGAAACTGATCAAGTCAGGTTCTCTCACTCAGCCAATTACATACCAGTATCTCGCAACCTGTTCCTTTGGCACATAAAGAAGAACAAACGCATCAGATAAATGATGGGAAGATCCTAACATTAACTTTCTCAATAACTACACAACACTGAAGAATATTTCTCTTCATTATCAACAATATATTAACATTACATATTTAGTTTTCATTGCTGGTTTTCATCTGTTAATTATATACATGTGTGTTACTAACCTAGGGGAAAAAAAAGACTAAAACCTTGCCATTTAATAACAGGAATTAAAAATACTCATTAATCACATAATTAAAATGTTATGCATAAGGTTAATAATCCAAGCACAGTATTTATCCTTGGATAACTAGCCTTAGGCAATTTTGTAATCTAGCAAAATTATGAAGATTATCACTATGAGCAAAAACAATATAGTACTGTATTTATGTAAAGAAACACTTACCCATTGACAGCCTTGCCCAGCTTCTCAACAACCAGGTCATCCATGTATGTTCATATGTCAAGGTAGCTGGACCTCATGCACCTGCAACAAAAATATAAATGATGTCACAAATACAATATAAAAATTTACAAATACATATTTATGTCCACAGTACTTATACTGACAACCAAATTAAGCAAATTACTGTATTTTGAACCTGATAATGACAATCATGGCTGGGAAGCATTGCAAGGTCTTACTGCAATAACTGGAAAAACAGGAAATCTCACATAAAACAAAAACAAGAATGGTAATCTGTATATTTTAACCTCCAATTGAGGTCCTTTTTAGCAGAGCATAGAAGCAGCAGACTAACATTCTTCCTCATTTTAGTTCCATGTGGAATTTTCTCTCTCCATGATCAGTGTTTATTTCACTTTGTTCCCCTGACACAACTGCAAGTATTTTAGTTTCAATCTGCCACTAATTAACCATAAATCTTTTTCTCATTCGGGTGACTTATCTCACCCATGCTTCTCATGGTACCATGAATATGCTTTACGTACTTTAACTTCAAGCTCCTGATCCCAAAGATTTCAGATGAAATAAGTTGGACTGTATACACCCTTCAAAATCAAAAAAACTTATGCTAGTGCTCAGATTAAACATGAGCTTTCCCACAATTATCAGAAATCACAGTAACTCATCTGACACCTGATTCACTACTAGAACATTTTCAGTTTAATGAGAATCCATCTGTTTGCAAAACATATTGGCTTTATATGCAATTAAAACCTAAATTATTGCAATAACCATATTGTATTAAGAGCACTCTTAAATACGTACATATATATAGAAACATGCTGAACTGAATTTTCGTTAGATTATTATTATTATTATAATATTCACCAAAAACACTAAACACATATAGATCATTCTGCATCTACGCTTGTTAAAATTATAGATCACAAAATTCACAGTTATTTTAAGTACAGTAATGCCCAAGTTTATTTAAAGTGCAATAGATTGTACAAGCATGAAATCTAAGTATACTATCTATATTAATTACTTTTCCATCTTGCAAATATATACAGTATAACCATAAGGTATCACAAGAAATTCAACAAACTGCAATACAAAATTATTTATATGATGTAACACAGTAAGAAATATGTTACAATATTAGTTACACGAGCACCACTGGTGCTGTACCATGTGTGGATTAATTAATTATAGTGTTACTGTTTTATTTAACAGGTAAAAATAAAAGAATTTGCCATTTTTTGTAGGTAAGTAGTGTATTAAACAACAGCAATTATGATGTCATTTTTTCATTCTTTATTGCAATTCCTATATTACGTTTCCCTGATAGCAATGACTAACTTTTCTGTGCTAGCAGCTAAATGACAATAAAACGGAAAGAGCATTTTAATTAATGCATTAATCACTGTTGAAAGATCAGTGGAAGTTTAAAACACTTTTAAGCAGCTACAGACAGGTTACAAACAAAATGACTAAAATTATAATTGTTTACTATATGTCAAGCCATATAAACCTTGCTATGAGTTGGTATTATACTGATCTCAATTCATCCCCACTTTCAATTAAATAGCTTGATGATTAAAGACAAGGGGAAACAAAGACAAGGGATGATTAAGAGAGATTTTCCTAAACAATTAACTATTCCAACAGTGAAAGACATGTTCTCATTTCAATTTCTTTTATGCCATGGCAGATCTGTGAAGGTTACTTCGTTTTCGTGATTTGCATACTTCTCTGTGTTTCCTCAAAGCCAATGTAATTTTAGAGTATGTTATTCATTTCAAACCTGTATGAATTTTTTAAATAATCATTTAATAATTTAAATTCCATGGATTCTGAGGTCATTGTTGTCAACTAAAATGTTCTTGGTACTGCCACACCCTTCAAGGTATTTTAGTACGGTATATCTCAGTCAAATAATTATTCCTTTGTGCAACAAAGCTGTGGATTGATATTCATGAGACAATGAAAAAATGAGGCACTGTAATATGAAATGGATTACAGTAAGTACAGTATTTTTGTTTGTAAAGCTGAGCTTCTTTTACTGTGTGTAAAAAATTTTAAAATAAATTTTTCCCAGTCAAATTCCATTGCTACACTAATACAAGAAGCAAATGATCTCTACATATTTGCATGCATTTTAATACAGTATCATGAATCTATATTGAAGCACTTAACATGAAATACATTAATAACAATACTATATACATATAGTACACAATAATATTACAATCTTTGTTTCATAATGCTGCAACAATTATCTTGCTACATACTACTGATAGGCAATGCTTATCACTACTTTTAACTGTAAGGGAATATACCAGTGAAAGTGATGCCTTCAGAAGAAATAAATTATTGTATAATACTGCACTTCTGAATGTGAAAAGGGTTGCAGACATATTGAACAATCATATTTAGGAAAAAATGTGATTTAAAAACTATTTAAGCAACAGATTTAACAGTATCTCCACCTACACAACATAATGAACTGTGTAATGAAACATGTGAGAAAGTGAGAGAGAGAGACAGTGGTAATATATAACAACAGAGATTTCACTCTGGAAACAGTTGGTTTCTTTTATACATCCTATCCCCCCCAACCACTCCACAGGACAAAGCATCACATAATTGCTCATTCAATCTCTGATGCTTACATCCTGTGAAAGCTGCTCCTAATCGTTATATTACATACCCTGGTAATTATATTTTATACAATATTAAAATAAACTGAGTAATTTTACTGTACAGTACATGTGAAACAAAGTCTAAAGAACTAGTCATAAATACAAATTGTATGCTCATTGTATAATAAATTACATAAAACTGGAAACAGTTAATAAACATCTGTAAACACATTTTAAATGTAAAAGTCATTTGAAAAGAGGGATGTAACTAAATAAGCAACACATCATCAGCATCAGGGCCCCATCCACCACCCCTACTTCACAACCGCAGCCCAAATGAAAGACCCACAAGTGGAGTTGACAATAGAAAGCATCAGTCTCCCCTGCTTAACACTACCCTCAGTCCCCCCAGCCCCACAACCCCTTCTGCCACCCCTCGCCACTTCTGCCTCCCTTCCTCTCTTCCCCACAGTGCTCGGTCCTCTCATCCCCCCACCCCACTTTTTTGTGTAGAGAAACAAAGACAGCAAGCTCAGACGTCCCCGACTCTGAGCCTGCAATATTGATCACTCTGATGCTTAATCACACGCTGCATGGGTACGGAGCGAGGGCTTGCAGACTCACTGAACGCTTGGCTGCACACATATTGCGATTATGGCAATTAGGATTACTGTATAAAAATATTGACAGTACTGTACTTTAGAAAATTAAGATAGCTTGACAAATTGCTTAAAGGTACAGTACTTTTATTTAATGTAGTGTTATACTTTTCCTTAAAGATGAAATGATGTTAGCTATCACACACACAATTATAATTATTTTAACTGATAAAAAATCATCAATCACGAAGTCTATACATACTTGACTTTGTTTAAAGCTTTCAATGACAAAGTAACATAGCAACCTGGCCATCAAGGTTCCTAAGCAACAACATCACTAGCCTTTTCCTCAATTAAGCTTAGCAAATCTGTTTCAACTGACAAAATTTTAGATGCTGGCTAACCATATACTATTCCACTATATACTTTAAAGCAAATAACCTCAAATTTAAGATAGATTTCACAAGTGGACATTCCTATAAATAATTTAGAAAAAAGTATCTGTTCTAGATATAAATATATACTTGAATAGCTATTATGTATCACATACTGCATATATTTTCCTCCTGGAAAAGATTTTGAAAAATATAAATTAAAAGACAAAAAGGTTTATTTGTCCTATGTACAGTACACTAAACCTATGAAGTGCAGGTTGATATATATTATTATTAAGCCAAGTCAGAAGCATGTTTATGCTGTACTGACATGTGATAGAAATTAAAAGTACAGTAAGTACTGTATTCAAGTTTTGAATGACTTTCAGAAATCTTAATTCTTATTATTACTATATTTTGTTGAAAATAAGAAAAAGTTTTGGAGTGAGATTAACAAGTTAAGGAAGCCTAGAGAACAAATGGATTTGTCAGTTAAAAATAGGAGAGGAGAGTTATTAAATGGAGAGTTAGAGGTATTGGGAAGATGGAGGGAATATTTTGAGGAATTGTTAAATGTTGATGAAGATAGGGAAGCTGTGATTTCATGTATAAGGCAAGGAGGAATAACATCTTGTAGGAGTGAGGAAGAGCCAGTTGTGAGTGTGGGGGAAGTTCGTGAGGCAGTAGGTAAAATGAAAGGGGGTAAGGCAGCTGGGATTGATGGGATAAAGATAGAAATGTTAAAAGCAGGTGGGGATATAGTTTTGGAGTGGTGCAATTATTTAATAAATGTATGGAAGAGGGTAAGGTACCTAGGGATTGGCAGAGAGCATGCATAGTTCCTTTGTATAAAGGCAAAGGGGACAAAAGAGAGTGCAAAAATTATAGGGGGATAAGTCTGTTGAGTATACCTGGTAAAGTGTATGGCAGAGTTATTATTGAAAGAATTAAGAGTAAGACAGAGAATAGGATAGCAGATGAACAAGGAGGCTTTAGGAAAGGTAGGGGGTGTGTGGACCAGGTGTTTACAGTGAAACATATAAGTGAACAGTATTTAGATAAGGCTAAAGAGGTTTTTGTGGCATTTATGGATTTGGAAAAGGCATATGACAGGGTGGATAGGGGGGCAATGTGACAGATGTTGCAGGTGTATGGTGTAGGAGGTAGGTTACTGAAAGCAGTGAAGAGTTTTTACGAGGATAGTGAGGCTCAAGTTAGAGTATGTAGGAAAGAGGGAGATTATTTCCCAGTAAAAGTAGGCCTTAGACAAGGATGTGTGATGTCACCGTGGTTGTTTAATATATTTATAGATGGGATTGTAAGAGAAGTAAATGTGAGGGTCTTGGCAAGAGGCATGGAGTTAAAAGATAAAGAGTCACACATCAAGTGGGAGTTGTCACAGTTGCTCTTTGCTGATGACACTGTGGTCTTGGGAGATTCTGAAGAGAAGTTGCAGAGGTTGGTGGATAAATTTGGTAGGGTATGCAAAAGAAGAAAATTAAAAGTGAATACAGGAAAGAGTAAGGTTATGAAGATAACAAAAAGATTAGGTGATGAAAGATTGGATATCAGATTGGAGGGAGAGAGTATGGAGGAAGTGAATGTATTCAGATATTTGGGAGTGGACGTGTCAGCGGATGGGTCTATGAAAGATGAGGTGAATCATAGAATTGATGAGGGGAAAAGGGTGAGCGGTGCACTTAGGAGTCTGTGGAGACAAAGAACTTTGTCCTTGGAGGCAAAGAGGGGAATGTATGAGAGTGTAGTTTTACCAACGCTCTTATATGGGTGTGAAGCATGGGTGATGAATGTTGCAGCGAGGAGAAGGCTGGAGGCAGTGGAGATGTCATGTCTGAGGGCAATGTGTGGTGTGAATATAATGCAGAGAATTCGTAGTTTGGAAGTTAGGAGGAGGTGCAGGATTACCAAAACTGTTGTCCAAAGGGCTGAGGAAGGGTTGTTGAGGTGGTTCGGATATGTAGAGAGAATGGAGCGAAACAGAATGACTTCAAGAGTGTATCAGTCTGTAGTGGAAGGAAGGCGGGGTAGGGGTCAGCTTAGGAAAGGTTGGAGGGAGGGGGTAAAGGAGGTTTTGTGTGCGAGGGGCTTGGACTTCCAGCGGGCATGCGTGAGCGTGTTTGATAGGAGTGAATGGAGACAAATGGTTTTTAATACTTGACATGCTGTTGGAGTGTGAGCAAAGTAGCATTTATGGAGGGATTCAGGGAAACCGGCAGGCCAGACTTGAGTCCTGGAGATGGGAAGTACAGTGCCTGCACTCTGAAGGAGGGGTGTTAATGTTGCAGTTTAAAAACTGTAGTGTAAAGCACCCTTCTGGCAAGACAGTGATGGAGTGAATGATGGTGAAAGTTTTTCATTTTCAGGCCACCCTGCCTTGGTGGGAATCGGCCAGTGTGTTAAAAAAATAAAAAAATAAATTATTATTATTAGGACTTGTATTCCATGGGAATGAACTCCACCCTATCTGTGATTATTCTTTATGTATTTTATCATTACGTAACTGAATTAAGACTTTTTCCACTTGTATTTAAGCCTCCCAATAATGAGGCTCTAGTGTGTTGACTAAGTTAATTATGTGATTGTACTACTGTATATTACATTATAAATCTAAAAAAAATACAAATGTATGCTCACTTTTAATACTGTAACATTATCATTACTATTATTACTGTCTAATCATTATTATTATTGTAACATTTTCCAGTACAGCATACTACTACTGTATTCTCTTAAAGTTTCCTTTTCATGGAGTTAATTAACTTTAAAACACTGGCTTGAATCCCTTATTCTCATACTGCATATTTAAGGACCAAATCTTTCACGTCTTCCAAACATTTACTAGTATGTACTATACGTATACTCATAATATGCTCGAAATGTCAATAACCTTATGATTCAGTTTATGAGATACCTAAACTATTAGGTTATTACTGCACTCAATCTCTGCAGGGCATTTAAAAAGGATAAAATGCAGAATTAATTTAATAAAATAAAAAAACATGAAGACCTTTGTTTTATAAATCCACAAGAGATGTATGGCATCAGGGACATGGGAAGCATTCAGATTCAATCCAAGGAAGGGGAGAGTAAGTCGAATTCCTTGGATCAAGAGCCCCTCACTGGCATCAAGGCATCTATCGTGAGGAGTTATGGACTGCAGTCCAATCAATCCTTAACGGATGTATTCTAATTTGATTAACATTACAAAATTTGTACATCTAAAGCTCTAAATTATTATTGTGATTATAATTTATAAGAATTTTTTCGTAGTAGCCATACAGAGAGCAACACAAGTCCCTTAGGTACTGCACAATTAACAAGGAACTTACAAATAAAGTAAACTGCAGAACTCCTATTATCCAATGGTTTGAGTAAATTACTATTATAACATTTAAATACTATATGCTACTGGTGTAAGAAGGTTTTAGCAGGTGGTTCTGACAGGGTTATCATATTTATAAGATGCTAAAACATATGGGTCATGTAATTCCACATAGCTGTACAAGTCTTAAGATGGATTATTATTATTATTACTAAATTATTGGACCAGTACTTAACATGTACAGGGCATACACTAGATATTTTTATTATTATAATCAAGGAAAGCACTAAACTAGTAGAGGTTATACAGCACCCAGGAAATGAGAAGCAATTACATGTGATCCAAGGAAGGGGAGGATAGATACAGTTCCTTGGAGCAAGAGCCCCATCACCATCCAGGTACCTACTCGAGAGGATTTTTTTTATTATAGCAATCATGGGGAAGTAGAGAATATCTAAACCCATATTAACATACCGGCCATCTCCCACCAAGCAGGGTGACCTGGAAAAGAAGAAACACTTTCACCATCATTCACACTATCACTGTCTTGCTAGAGATGCACTGATACTACAGTTCAGATGTCTCTCCAAACTAAACTGCTAATATTCCCATCCCCCCTTCAGAGTGCAGGCATTGTGCCTGGAGAGGCATGCGAACTGTAGCTTCAGCACACCCTTGGCAAAAGAGTTATAGTGCGAGTGACAGTGAAACCGTTTCTTCTTTTTCAGGTCACCCTGCCTCGGTGGGAGATGGCCAGTGTTTAACAATAAAAAAATGGGGAAGCCTGAGGTAAGTAAGTTTATTCAGGTATACACAAATACAGTTACATAGATTATCATACATAGCAGCATATGTGTAAAGTACCTAGGATAACCCAAAAAAGTCAGACAGAGTGAATTATTTCCATTGGGGTCCTTTTACCTTATTATTATAATATAAAGGTGATAATATGTTATTATTATTCTATAAAGGAGATAACATCTTATTATACTAAAAAGACTATCTACTACATGAGGGTCATTAAGACAATCTACAATACGAGGGTCATTACTAGGAATAAGGTAAAATTACACGTGTGTTAGCTAAAAAAAATAAAAAATCATCCTTCTCCCTTTCTGTAGCTACATTCATCAGACACCTTTTGTCACTCTTCTTGAACTGGTTCATGCTATGACTGGCTTTGACATGTGCAGGCAGTCTGTTCCATTCCTTTATTGCTGTACAATAAAAGGTGTTTGAAGCCTGGCCAATGACTGTGGCTACTACAAAGTTGTGCTCTCTCCCCCTAGTACTATGATTACTTTGGTTCCCAACCTTGACAAAATTAACAGCAAGATATTTTGGACACTGTTTGTGAACAATTTTATAAACTTGATTTAACTTCAGTTGTTTTACTCTGTCTTCAACACTGTCACTGTCCTGTTGGTTTTGTACCAAATATAAACTGCGTAAGAACTTATAACATCATAACAGAACAGTCACAGACATGAGTTTGTTGTTACTGTACCTGTGTTTGCAGATACACACTGTCACAGCCATTTTATTTGAATTATCTCGCTGAAATACAAAGTAGCTGCTGTGATGTTATTGTTGATTTTAAAGGTTGAGACGGTCCTAGAACTGTACCAACCTCACCGCTAAAGGATTCGTTAACATGGACCACAGTGACGACCCCGTCACACCTCGCCAGTGACCCTGAGGAAGAAGCCTGCGAGGGCCAGGATGTCATGGTAGTCTGGCGATTTAAATTATTATTAAGGGTTTATTATGTAAGCCAGTGGGATTTATAGAGCGAATATTTCAGGACGGACCGAAGAGTCATCATTAGGTTCCTCTCCTAAGTGCGAGGTTGTCGTGAATGGATTTACAAGTTTTGGGAACGAGAGGTAATCGGGTTCGTGCCAGGGAAGGAAAAACAGGTCCAGCACCTTGAATCAGGAGACCCTCACCAGCATCAAGGAACCTCACTGGAGGAGTGCAGTTCTAACTCCTTCCAGTACAGGAAAGGAGATAGCTTTACATTATTATTATTATTATAATAAAAAAGAAAGATAGCTTTACAGTTACCGGTTACAAGAGAACTACCCCTGCAGCCCTACCTAAGATTAGGCTTCCCTTTTGTCCGCCTGATCAATCAGGCTGTGTGTGTGTCAGTTGGCACACACTATTAGGTACCATGTACCTGTTATCTGCCCAATACCTGATCAGGATAACGTTCAAAGTCTGCCCCGAGTTACGTCCAATGCCTGGCCAGAATCACGTCCAATGTCCGACCAATCATGTCCAGTGCCTGGTCAGTCACGTCCAACGCTTGGCCAGGGTGACGCTCATTTCCACCAGGATAGAGTGACGTCCAATATCCGGCTAGGGTGACATCTAATGCCTGGCCAGGATGAAGTCCAATGCTCGTACAGTGTGACGTTCAATGCTTGTCCAGGGTGACGGAGCGTGAAGGACCGGATCGAGCCCAGGGCCGAGGAACGAAAGCAAGGTGTCAGACTCTCCAGCTTGTGAGAGTAAACTTCCCACTAGACTCCCGAGGCAATCTCACGACGGTACATGTAGGAAAATAGCCCTGCCCGGAGCCTTGAGGATGGTGGCAAGAAACTGTGTCCGGCTTTTAAGGCGAAAACATCTTGGACTTTAGAAAGACAGGAGCACGAGAGAGGATAATGTCAGAGTGGAAAAAAAAGGGAAGCCCCAAGACTGGCTCAGCTAGTCCAAAGTGGACTGTGGTGGATTCTTGTGTCTTGTAATTATGAGGAAATAAGGTTACATTAAGTACCGGCTTTACCTATTGGTTATCTTTTTTTTCGACCCTAATTTATTAAAGGACAACAAAAAAGCATGAATCCATACCAAACTTTTCTCGCAGTCTCTGCTACGTGTCATGTAATTTTCTGGGGTCGACTTTTAGTTTTTTCAATGAAATATATTTTCGTGTCTATTTCCCTCATGCCTTTCGTTTCATACTGTATTAAAGTAATACGTCACACCATTCTTGTTAACTAGCAATAATAATGTCAACATCATAATCATTAAATTTCGGTGACATCATTTATGAATGCCTATAAATTCCTAAATAATTGTAAAAATATAAACAAATAAACATGTAAGTAAATGGATTCAGATTTTAATTTTGCCCCGAGGGACGAGTTTATTGGGCAATGCTCTTCATCCTGTTAATGAATATTTCTCTATAAAAACAGAATATTGTAGCCCAAACAGTTGACACGCCATTGGCGTTATCAACTCTTATCCTTGGCTGCTTCAAAGTCCGAAAAAAAAAGGAAATGAAAAAATGGGACTCTGTGGGCTTGAACCAATTGAACGGCGCTTGTCACAGCTCCATGTTCTTACATTCCACAATATTATGGCCTCTCAATGAGTAAATAATTCGAGAAAATCGTAATGAAAGATAGTAAACAATTCAAGGAAAAGGTGAAGTTCATTCCTGCAACCCAAAGAGCTTTATGGATGCCGTCTTGTGAATATGAACCCCGTCCATTTCCCTAATATGTTGTCCGGTTGCCTATGTATTGTATCTTCCTGGTCCCAAACCAGGAAGCCTGGTCTGGGACCGAAAGCGACTCTAGGTAACCACCCTGGTCAACAACAAGAACATCAACTGGGACCAGGTAAACCATGTCCTAAACGAAACATGTTGGAAAGATGTCTTAAATGACATGGATCCAAACCAGTGCTTCAACTTGAAAGGACCAACTTCCTGGCAGCCGAAGCATGTTCTAGGCATATTCCCCTAAGAAAAAAGAAGAGCAGGAGTATACTGGAGAGAGAAAGACGCTCCCTCTACAGAAGACGACGAAGAGTCACTGAGCTCCCCAGGAGTGCTAGAATATCTGATACACGAAAGAAGGTGCTGACCAGGGAAGTGGAAACTATCGAACTTAGGTTAAATGAACCAGGTAAATGTTACTGGTGTAAATACTGTGTACTTTGAATTAAAATTCACAATACCGTGGATGGAACAATTCACAAATAAATGAACAGGAACCAGGAGAGGCAGGAGGAGCTTAAAGCTATTAGTGAAATTGAAAGAAATTCAAAATATTTCTTTTCATATGCCAAAAACAAGGCAAATACCACATCTAGTATCGGGCCCTTACTCAGACAGGATGGGACTTACACAGATGACAACAAGGAAATGAGTGAAATATTGAAATCCCAGTACGACTCTGTGTTTAGTGAACCACTAATCGGTCTGAGGATCGACGACCCAAATGATTTCCTCATGAATGAGCCTCAAAACTCCATAAATGTATGCCAGATTTCCGACATTACCCTAACTCCGATAGATTTCGAAAAAGCCATTGACAACATGCCTATGCACTCAGCCCCGGGCCCAGACTCGTGGAACTCTGTTTTCATTAAGAACTGCAAGAAACCCCTCTTGCGTGCCCTAAGTACACTATGGAGGAGGAGCTTGGACATGGGTGAAATTCCACAGTCACTTAAAACAACGGATATAGCCCCACTCCATAAAGGTGGCAGCAAAGCATTAGCTAAGAACTATAGACCAATAGCTCTGACGTCCCACATCATAAAAATCTTTGAAAGAGTGCTAATAAGCAGGATTGCAAATCACCTGGATTCCCAAAATCTGCACAATCCAGGGCAACATGGGTTCAGGGCAGGTCGCTCCTGCCTCTCACAACTACTGGATCACTATGATATGGCCTTGGATGCACTGGAAGAAAATCAGAATGCAGATGTAATATACAGAGACTTTGCAAAAGCATTTGACAAATGCGATCATGGCGTAATAGCCCATAAAATACGTGCTAAAGGAATAACTGGGAAAGTGGGGAGATGGATCTTCAACTTCCTAACAAATCGAACACAAAGAGTAGTGGTCAACAGAGTTAAATCGGAGGCTGCCATAGTGAAGAGCTCTGTTCCACAAGGCACAGTACTCGCCCCCATCTTATTCCTTATCCTCATATCAGACAAAGACAGAGATATACACCACATTATTATTATAATCAAAAAGAAGCGCTAAGCCACAAGGACTATACAGGATATACACCACAGCACTGTATCATCCTTTGCCGATGATACTAGGATCTGCATGAGGCTGTCATCTGCTGACGACGCGGTTAACCTCCAAGAAGATATAAACAAAGTTTTCCAGTGGGCAACGGTAAACAATATGATGTTCAATGAGGACAAATTCCAACTACTCCGTTATGGAAAACTGGAGGAGATAATAACTAGAACAGAGTATACCACTGACTCCGGCCATACAATAGAGCGGAAAAATAATGTAAGGGACCTGGGAGTAGTAATGTCTGAGGATCTCACTTTCAAGGATCACAACAGTGCCACGATCGCACGTGCAAAGAAAATGATAGGATGGATAATGAGAACTTTCAAAACGAGAGATGCCAAGCCCATGATGATCCTTTTCAAATCACTTGTTCTCTCTAGGCTGGAATACTGCTGTACATTAACATCTCCATTCAAAGCAGGTGAAATCGCAGATCTAGAGAGTGTACAGAGATCCTTTACTGCACGTATAAGTTCTGTCAAGCACCTTAACTACTGGGAACGCTTGGAAGCACTTGACTTGTACTCGTTGGAACGCAGGAGGGAGAGATATATCATAATCTACACTTGGAAAATCTTGGAAGGAATGGTCCCAAATCTGCACACAGAAATCACTCCCTACGAAAGTAAAAGACTGGGCAGGCGATGCAAAATGCCCCCAATAAAAAGTAGGGGCGCCATTGGTACACTAAGGGAAAACACCATAAGTGTCCGGGGCCCAAAACTGTTCAACAGCCTCCCATCAAGCATTAGGGGAATTGCCAATAAGCCCCTGGCTGCCTTCAAGAGAGAGCTAGACAGATACCTAAAGTCAGTACCGGATCAGCCGGGCTGTGGCTCGTACGTTGGACTGCGTGCGGCCAGCAGTAACAGCCTAGTTGATCAGGCCCTGATCCATCGGGAGGCCTGGTCATGGACCGGGCCGCGGGGGCGTTGATCCCCGGAATAACCTCCAGGTAACCTCCAGGTCCAGGTAACCAAGCTGTAAGTACTATCGGCCTACATTATTATTATAAGCAAAGGGGAAGCACTAAACCCGTAGGATTATACAGCTATCGGCCTACAGGATGACACAACTATCACAACCCAGCTGATTCGGCACGTGTAGTAAAGCCATTCCAAGAGAGAAACGACACTGTAAAGTTTGTGGAGAACAGGACACACACTTGCACTATATCTTAGAACGTAACAGAGTAGACAGAAGAAACTTAGGACGACGTTTTGGTCGATCCTGGACCACTGTCAAGTCACAGCTCTCCTCTCAACACCAATTTATGTGGTTACAATAATAACTTTAATTTTTAAAGAGGTGAATCGGTAAGCCAGAGGAAGGCCTAAATCTTATGACCAATAGCTCCAGTGACAGTTCAAAATATAACCAAGACCCGTGTCAGGAAACATTTAACCTGTTTCCTGACGAATCATACCTAACCTAACCTAACCTCTCGTAAGTTCGGGGGTATGTTATTTGTGAATTGTTCCATCCACGGTATTGTGAATTTTAATTCTTCAGGGTACACAGTATTTACACCAGTAACATTTACCAATAATATCGATACGCTGTAAGGGCAGCTAGTGTCCCCCAAAAAAGATAGGGGTAACTGTCACCAATGGCCTGGACAACATGAAGGCCACACCACACTAGGACTGACAGTACGACTTGACTCACGAAATCGTAATGACACGATTGCAAACAAACCATACCCCGGCCGGGATTGAACCCGCGGTCAGAGAGTCTCAAAACTCCAGCTCGTCGCGTTAGCCACTAGACCAGCTACCCACAATAAGATTCGTCCAACTAGGTATATTTCTACACCATAGGAAGGTTAGCACAGGCACCACTGTGACCACAAATGCACGTTTTTACAGACGAATCCACTGGTTACTTCACGAGTGTCGTAGCAACATCCCACAGAGACAAAATTAAATAAAAGCAAAAATATATAATTTAGTTAAAACATGCTTAACTTTTTCCTTACACACGTTTTCAACTGCATCAGCATTACTGGTACCTTTAATATATATATATATATATATATATATATATATATATATATATATATATATATATATATATATATATATATATATATATATATATATATATATATATATATATATATATATATATATATATATATATATATATATATGCAATAAGATCACAGTAAACAGATGATTTCAGAATATGCAAAACAACCACTCTGAAAGAATAGAGAAATTCCAAGCGCTTTCGTGACTACTCACATTATCAAGGAACTATGATAATGTGAGTAGTCACGAAAGCGCTTGGAATTTCTCTATTCTTTCAGAGTGGTTGTTTTGCATATATATATATATATATATATATATATATATATATATATATATATATATATATATATATATATATATATATATATATATATATATATATATATATATATATGTGTGTGTGTGTGTGTGTGTGTGTGTGTGTGTGTGTGTGTATCTGTTTGTGTGTGTGTGTGTGTGTGTGTGTGTGTGTGTGTGTGTGTGTTTGTGTGTGTGTATTTATGAATACGATGACATTTAAAGGAGGTGACTATGCTGGTGAAGGGCTCTTGGTCAACGAATTGACACTACTTTTCCCTTCCTCGGATAAAACTTGATTGTCTACCGTTTTCCAGACGCTGTATCACCTCTATGCGATTAGTGCTTCTCTTTAAATAAAATAATAATATAAATAATGATACACACGAATTAGTACTTTTAAAAAACTCTCATCCGGCTTGTTATAGCATGAGATTACCATTATTGAATAATAAAATGAATTTACCATACTAACGTCAGAATACAAGAGTAAAAATACAGTTTTATTCAGGGGAAAAAATCGGTGTATTCGCAGTCCGTTTGTTAAAATTGTTATTTTTTTTTATCAACAAAGGGTGATATAGGGCGGTGCGGTTACTCTGATCTACACAGGAAGACATGTTTACCTAAAACATCCATTATATACGACTTTTTTTGTATCAGATTATTACAATCTGGGGAAGCGCGAAATCCGTAGGGGTCATACAACGTATGGGGAATAGGAATCAATCAGGTTCGAGTCAAGGAAGGAAAAGATAGGGCCACTTCTTAACTATCAGATATAGGGCATGGTACGGCTACCTTTCACTTTACACACCTTCACGCAGGTTATTCATACACTGGATTCACTGTATTATCTGCAAGTATCACTAAATCTTTTTCATCGTGACTGGAATCAAATTTTTTAAATGAATTCATTACTCATGGCAATGATCAAAACCCGTAGTTTAATACCACTATAACAGGATAGCTAAAAATTTTGGGCCCAGTCTCTGAAACCATTATGTCTCTATAATCTTTTTGACTTCCGCCCACGGTATGGTTGAAAGTGAATAAAAACCAATAAAAGCAACCCATCAAAAACTGAAATATTTTTACTCATTTTGAATTAGCACTCTTTCTCCCAAAGATATGATTCTGTGATCCTTCCGCAGACCCAGAAATATGGAGAATAAAATACCTGGTTTTAGCATTGGGGAACTTTCGGTATCAATTTTCTCCGTGTGTATCGGAATGGACACCGTACTTGCTAAACCAACAAGGACGCTACTGGTGAAAAAAGACAAATGCAATGGAGGCCTTGATTTGTATAACATTTCACACAACACTGCGCCTTTTCAAGTACATAAAAAGTGGATTCCATTACATATGTATCTTTATTCAACTACTATCGGCATCCTGACACTGTCTCCACCGAGGATCATACTGCCTGGGTATTGGGAGGAGCCAGGGTATAGTCAGGCCTAATCCGAGAAAAGGGGCGGGTTATTCCAATTCCTTGGATCAAGAGCCCATCGCCGGTATTAAGGCACCCCCACACGAGGCTAACTGTTGCTTTTCCATCAAGCTTATACAACACCTGAACCTCTTGTGATGTATGGTCCATATAAGAAGAGTTTTTTTTTTTTTTCAATATAATAACTACGCATGTTCCAGTCGCTGCACATTCCCAGAAAGGCATCCACGTATTTTACAAGCCCAGCAACTTCTACCTTAACGTACAGGGTATAGGGTAAGACACCCAGTATGTTTCTAATGCAGTTAAATATTAGTATTAAAGATGTGAAGCCTATCAAAAAGCGCCATTCACATGCTATCACATGGAAATTAATATTAAATTTTCTTCAATTAAAATGGCATATTGACACCTATACAGCCCTAGAATCAATTCGAACCTTCCACGAAGACACAACAACCAGCACTTTAATTTTCAAAGCACTCAGATGTTACATTATAAAGTTATCAGCGTTTAAGATTTGAAACAGAAAGTCTGAAGTATTCACAAATTATCGCATGAAAACCATTATTTAAATTTTAATAATTTCTTCAATAATTAAAATCGGAATTGTGAAAATAAAACTTACCATTTAAGGATGCTTTCCTGCGAACATAGATAAAGACCACTGTATGCATCTTCAGAATCAGGAATCTTGCCTAAGAAGATAAAAAAAATGAACTTACGTTCTCTCGAAAACGTAGAATATAAAGAATTTTCAACAGGGATTCAAATAACATATCTTTTCATTTTTTATTAACATATGGGCCGTTCCCTACCAAGGCAGGGTGGCCCGAAAAAGAAAAACTTTCACCATCATTCACTCCATCACTGTCTTGCCAGAGATGCACTTATACTACAGTTATAAAACTGCAACATTAACACCCCTCCTACAAAGTGCAGGCACTGTACTTCTCAACTCCAGGACTCAGCACGGCCTCCCGGTTTCCCTGACTCCCTTCATAAATATTACACTGCTCATACTCCAACAGCACGTCAAGTTCTAAAAACCATTTGTCTCCATTCACTAACATGCTCACGCATGCCCGCTGGAAGTCCAAGCCCTCGCACATAAAACCTCTTTTGTCCCCTCCCTCCAACCTCTCCTAGGCCGACCTCTACCCCGCCTTCCCTCCACTATCTATGATTTTAAAATAAAGTAAAACGCTTTTTTTAAGCCATAGAGTTGCAGGCGAATGGCACACTCTCCCACTCGGTGTTGTTAAAGCAAGTACTTGAAAAAAAACTTTGTAAGTTGGACCTGCTCCATGAGTTAGTAGGCCTGTTGATCTTCTTATTCATGTGTAAATGGACATCCATGTGTTTGAAGAAACATGAGACTTGATAATGATCGAGGACGGACTGAAATGCCATCTAGTTTTTTTTTTCATTTCCGACCTGTGAGTCATTTGTGAATTGCTCCAAATTTACAAACTAGGATATTATACTTTAAAAGTCGCTCACAAAGGTCAAAATAGCACATGAGGGAAATTTCCCTCCTCCTGTCTTAACATGGAAATTTATGTCAGAATCGCGAACAAGCGATACAGGATGAAAACATTCAACTCTCTCTGTGGTTGTTTTGCATTGTATGATAATAAGTTAACATAAGAACATAAGAACGAAGGAACACTGCAGAAGGCCTACTGGCCCATGCGAGGCAGGTCCAAGTCTCCTACCGGCTTAAGCCAATGCACCCAACCTAGTCAGGTCAGGTCACATTGACTTAAGGGAGGAACACGGCAACCGACCTGGTAGCACAAGCTATCAGGTCTAACTCACACCCACCCACATCCACTCATGTATTTATCCAACCTATTTTTAAAGCTACACAACGTTCTGGCCTCTATAACGGTACTTGGGAGTTTGTTCCACTCATCCACAACTCTATTACCAAACCAGTACTTTCCTATATCCTTCCTGAATCTGAATTTTTCCAACTTAAAACCATTGCTGCGAGTCCTGTCTAGGCTAGATATTTTCAGCACACTATTTACATCCCCTTTATTTATTCCTGTCCTAAGAACGTTCAGTTACAGCGTCGGCTCATTAAAAAAAGATAAAGCGTATTCCCGTTGCAGGAAATGTTTACATCCATGCTTCTCCTTAAGTATTAGATAATACCAGAAGACACGAAAGTGGCATTTTCTTATTAAATGGGATGAGAAGCCTACAGTAGTTCAGGTGAGCCAACGGTTACTTAACCACGATGACTTATTCCCAACACCGGTACATTAATCAGTGATACCCAACACCGGTACATTAATCAGATACCCAACACTGGTACATTAATCAGTGATACCCAACACTGGTACAGTAATCAGTGATACCCAACACCAGTACATTAATCAGTGATACCCAACACTGGTACAGTAATCAGTGATACCCAACACCGGTACATTAATCAGTGATAACACCGGTAGGTCAGTGGTTACTTTAATCACTGAGTGAATCACCTAACAGAAACCCAGGCCAGGAGACACTTTCCAATTTCCTGACGAACAAAGTGCCCAGCCAGACGACAGACCTGGTAAACCAACCACAGACAGGAAGGGAGGCATCAGCCTGTATAATCAAGAACTAACACAATGCTTAGCTTCTGAACACGTTAACACAACTGCACGGTGAATCCTAGTGTGGGAGTGAATTCGCCGAATTCTATTAGCATTGCGGTTTGTCAGAATCCACATAAGTGCATGAAACCCAATTATTTCTAATAGCTACATGCCCGCACAGATTAAACCTCTCGAATTCCGAGAAACACTAAAAAAAGAGCATGCATGGTGCGTGTCTGGGAAAGTTAATGGATTTCGGGAACTTGGGTGTATGATGAAGAACTGATGGTACAAGCCAGAGTCAGTCTTCTAACTTAAAATGTTACGTGTGTGGGTGAGAGGTAAGACTCGACCACCACACAGCTGACCTGGTTAGTCAGAGGTATTTCCTGACCATCAGCCCTTGTCAAACTGCCGTAACGTTACCCCATACCTCTACTTGCGGCTGAACTAGCCTCCTTCACAGGACTTCCTATAGCAGGTAGTGCTTTGTTCGTCTGGAAAATCTCTTGACGTGAGTCTTCGTAAGATGATGACCCGCTTATCGATTAAGCAACAGCTGACACACCAGTGCTCTGTATCACTGATGTAGCAACCACTGGCTTACCGGAACTAAGTTGTCCGCGTCTTATAATTATAGAAAGGCTTGGCACAGTGTCCTAGCAAGCTTGCTTCACAACACATACTTTAACACGCCTACATTCACTGAATATCATATAACATACCCGTGAGAACATAATGTTTAGGATACTGATAGATGAATAACACACACGTGCAACACTTCGGTATCTGTACTGTCGAAACATTGCGCCTGCGCAATAGTTTTCTTCAACAAAATGCATTAGTATATATAATGCAGTGGAGACAGTGTTACATATGTCTTTTTCATCAGCTTGTCAGTATTATATATCATCAATATAATTAGTTCTACTCTTTACACTGAACTGCATTAAAAAATTGTATGTTCACATCAGAAGTCTACTTAGGTCTTCCTGCGGTCTTCTTCCCTCTAAATTTATTATATGTCATATTTTAATGTCACCCGTAAAATAGCTGATGTTACTGTTAACTTCAATATGAAGACCATTTCTGTTTATTATGAACACTAAAAGTACCAGGTTAGAGCCCTGGGAAGGGGGGAATCCCTCTTACTCCTGTTTCCTGTTCAGTTCTAGACCATTTTTTTTAATTAAAACTGGATAATCAACAATGTGCTCCGACTCCATTATATATAATAGTTACACTGTGGGAAGAAAAACCGTCTATGTTTACCCTGTCGTTTTTCATAACAGTGCATGAGTTCAATATATAGTGTTGTTATGAGTCAGCCTGTGCTGGGAGACTTCAGTAAAGTAATGAAGATATCTTTGAGTATTACATTAAGGGTTCTTCAGCTACGGCAGCTTCAAAGGTTTCTTTTAAGCAGAGCTGGAGTTTCTATTACTTGAGAATTACCATCTCTTAGGGTAGCTTATCCCTTACACAGTAAAAATTAAATTTTTACGAGGATATATCCATCATCACAGAGCGTGAACAAACACGTCAGTATCTATTACGTACCAAGGTTCATAACAATAAAAATTATATATGGGAAAGCGAGAGAGAGCCCTTCAAGGGGGTGCCTTCATGCCGTTGTAATGCTCTACATCCAAGAAATCAACAATAATCAACATTGTGCAGCAATAATCAACATGCCAGTCATGCTGCATGAGTATGCAGGAGGACAGTTTTATCAGGATTGAAGGACTGAATAACTTTTTCAAGGCAGTCACTGACCACTTCGAACTACTTCATGTATACCAAGACCTCTGGAATTGGCGAGACGTCCCCACAATAAGGATACCCAAGTGTAGCACATGTGTCTTATTCATCTACCTGTCTGTTTTTCCCGTTCAAAGCAGGAGAAATATCAGAGCTGAAACAAATACAGAGATCGTTTACGGCTTGCACTGAGCCAGTAAAGCACCTAAATACTGGGAACGCTTTCAAGTCTTGAACATGTACTCATTGGAGCGGAGGAGAGAGAGATACATGATAATATATACCTGGAAAGTACTCGAGGGCCTGGTCCTAAATCTGCACACTGCCATAACAACATACTGGAGTGAGAGTTATGGGAGGAAGTGTAAAATAAACCCAGTGAGGAGCGGGGTGCGGTGGGGACAATAAGGGAACACTGTATCAACATCCGGGGTCCCAGACTATTCAACATCTTTCCAGAAGATATCAGAAACATGGCTGGAACAAGTGTAAGAGCCTTCAAGAGGAAACTGGACAAGTATCTTCACCAGACAGGTGCCAGATCAACCAGGCTGTGATGGATATGTGGGGCAGCGGGCCTCCAGCAGCAACAGCCTGGTTGATCAGGCAAGGACCAGACGAGCCTGGCCCATGGCCGGGCTCCGAGAGTAGTTAAACTCTCGAGACTCTTCAAAGGTATATATGTCGTGTCGAATAAGTAAAACTTGCTATTTTGGTTTAAACAGCAATGCACTTCTTGCCGAATAGAGCAAGCGAAAATTTGTGTATGCAATAATTTCGCAAAAATCATTCTGAATCTAACGAAAAAAAATATATTTCACTGTTTGTTTAGTAAATCATTATAAACTTATGTAAAATATATTTAACTGGATTAGGCTAAATTAAATTACGCTTGTTATAATAAGATTAGGTAAGTTTCCTAAGGTACTTTTGGTACAAAATCATTAAATTTTTTTATCAACATACATGAAAAAATATATCTTTAAATGCATGAGAATTTTTTTTAGAAAGAACTTAATTTTAAATGAGTTCTTGCTAATTGACCAGGTTTACCTATTCGGCACACACACACACACACACACACACACACACACACACACACACACACACACACATATATATATATATATATATATATATATATATATATATATATATATATATATATATATATATATATATATATATATATATATATATATATATATATATATATATATATATATATATATATATATATATATATATATATATATATATATATATATATATATATATATATATATATATATATATATATATATATACATATATATATATATATATATATATATATATATATATATATATACATATATATATATATATATATATATATATATATATATACATATATATATATATATATATATATATATATATATATATATATATATATATATATATATATATATATATATATATATATATATATATATATAGTATACCTGTTCAGGTATATACCTTGAAGCCTTGATAAAGCTCCCGGTGAGCGAGATTGTCTAAATAATTATCAAAATATAGCAAATTTGTCCATTTACTTCAACATAAATAAGACCAGTCCCAGATGAGATTATTGCTGGCCTCACGCACTCCAGCGTACGAACCATAGCCTGGCTTTAGCAACGTATCCAGTTCCCTCTTGAAGACAGCAATGGCGAGAGGCTGTCTGCAAATACCCCCAATGAGGAGCAAAGGGCCCCTTGCTCTTGGGCCCTCTGCTTTTCATTGGGGGTATCTGGCACTGCCTGGCGAGCCTCTTGCTTTCGTGGGGAGTGGTTTCTGTTTACAGATTTTGGAATAACCCCTCTAGGATTTTCCAGGTGTAAATTATAATGTATCTTTCTCCCTTTCGTCCCAAAGAGTACAAACCAAAGGATTTCAGATGGTTAATTGGGATTAAAGACTATCGATTACACAAAGGTTAGTAAGGCTCCATGTGACTTGTTCACCACCAGAGTATATACACTGAAAGATATACATTTCTCGGTGTATATAACCTTGATAAACAACCCAAACTCTTAAAAGCATACACCAGCACACTGCGACACCTCACTGATGAAGCAGCGTATTGTATGAAGACAAAGTATGTAGCAGCATGAAAAGAAAGTATGTAGCAGCATGAAAAGAAAGTATGTGGCAGCAAGAAAAGAAAGTATGTGGCAGCATGAAAAGAAAGTATGTAGCAGCATGAAAAGAAAGTATGTGGCAGCAAGAAAAGAAAGTATGTGGCAGCATGAAAAGAAAGTATGTGGCAGCAAGAAAAGAAAGTATGTGGCAGCAAGAAAAGAAAGTATGTGGCAGCATGAAAAGAAAGTATGTAGCAGCATGAAAAGAAAGTATGTGGCAGCAGTATGTGGCAGCAAGAAAAGAAAGTATGTGGCAGCATGAAAAGAAAGTATGTGGCAGCAAGAAAAGAAAGTATGTGGCAGCAAGAAAAGAAAGTATGTGGCAGCATGAAAAGAAAGTATGTGGCAGCAAGAAAAGAAAGTATGTGGCAGCAAGAAAAGAAAGTATGTGGCAGCATGAAAAGAAAGTATGTGGCAGCAAGAAAAGAAAGTATGTGGCAGCAAGAAAAGAAAGTATGTGGCAGCATGAAAAGAAAGTATGTGGCAGCATGAAAAGAAAGTATGTGGCAGCATGAAAAGAAAGTATGTGGCAGCATGAAAAGAAAGTATGTGGCAGCAAGAAAAGAAAGTATGTGGCAGCAAGAAAAGAAAGTATGTGGCAGCAAGAAAAGAAAGTATGTGGCAGCAAGAAAAGAAAGTATGTGGCAGCAAGAAAAGAAAGTATGTGGCAGCATGAAAAGAAAGTATGTAGCAGCATGAAAAGAAAGTATGTGGCAGCATGAAAAGAAAGTATGTAGCAGCATGAAAAGAAAGTATGTAGCAGCATGAAAAGAAAGTATGTGGCAGCAAGAAAAGAAAGTATGTGGCAGCATGAAAAGAAAGTATGTAGCAGCATGAAAAGAAAGTATGTGGCAGCATGAAAAGAAAGTATGTGGCAGCATGAAAAGAAAGTATGTAGCAGCATGAAAAGAAAGTATGTGGCAGCATGAAAAGAAAGTATGTGGCAGCAAGAAAAGAAAGTATGTGGCAGCAAGAAAAGAAAGTATGTGGCAGCATGAAAAGAAAGTATGTAGCAGCATGAAAAGAAAGTATGTGGCAGCATGAAAAGAAAGTATGTGGCAGCATGAAAAGAAAGTATGTAGCAGCATGAAAAGAAAGTATGTAGCAGCATGAAAAGAAAGTATGTAGCAGCATGAAAAGAAAGTATGTAGCAGCATGAAAAGAAAGTATGTAGCAGCATGAAAAGAAAGTATGTAGCAGCATGAAAAGAAAGTATGTAGCAGCATGGAAAGAAAGTATGTAGCAGCATGAAAAGAAAGTATGTGGCAGCATGAAAAGAAAGTATGTGGCAGCAAGAAAAGAAAGTATGTGGCAGCAAGAAAAGAAAGTATGTGGCAGCATGAAAAGAAAGTATGTGGCAGCATGAAAAGAAAGTATGTAGTAGCATGAAAAGAAAGTATGTAGCAGCATGAAAAGAAAGTATGTGGCAGCATGAAAAGAAAGTATGTGGCAGCATGAAAAGAAAGTATGTGGCAGCATGAAAAGAAAGTATGTGGCAGCATGAAAAGAAAGTATGTGGCAGCATGAAAAGAAAGTATGTGGCAGCATGAAAAGAAAGTATGTGGCAGCATGAAAAGAAAGTATGTAGCAGCATGAAAAGAAAGTATGTGGCAGCATGAAAAGAAAGTATGTAGCAGCATGAAAAGAAAGTATGTGGCAGCATGAAAAGAAAGTATGTAGCAGCATGAAAAGAAAGTATGTAGCAGCATGAAAAGAAAGTATGTAGCAGCATGAAAAGAAAGTATGTAGCAGCATGAAAAGAAAGTATGTGGCAGCATGAAAAGAAAGTATGTGGCAGCATGAAAAGAAAGTATGTAGCAGCATGAAAAGAAAGTATGTAGCAGCATGAAAAGAAAGTATGTAGCAGCATGAAAAGAAAGTATGCTAATAAAGTATGAAGACAAAGTATATACATAATATGAAGACAAAATCTGAAGTAACAATTAAGAACAACTTTCCTCGCCGTGTGAAGTTCGAGCAGGATAATGCTGTATACTGAGCGAAACACTATCCCAGGATAATGCTGTATACTGAGCGAAACACTGTCCCAGGATAATGCTGTATACTGAGCGAAACACTGTCCCAGGATAATGCTGTATACTGAGCGAAACACTGTCCCAGGATAATGCTGTATACTGAGCGAAACACTGTCCCAGGATAATGGTGTATGTAAAGTAAAAGGACACAAGTGCAACTAATGTGACATTTTATTACGGCAACGTTTCGCTCTCCAGGAGCTTTATCAAGCTTGATAAAGCTCCTGGAGAGCGAAACGTTGCCATAATAAAATGTCACATTAGTTGCACTTGTGTCCTTTTACTTTACATATTGTCGGTAATTCTACCAACTTTATTATAATGGTGTATACTGAGCGAAACACTGTCCCAATAAACGCTTGTTCTTCAACAAGGTATTGTGGTGCTATGTACAGCACCACAATAAGGTAGTGTATGTGGTGCTACGCACAGCACCACAACATGTACAAATGAAAGGTGCTCTAGTGAACACGGTATACAAAAAAGAAATACACGTTAGGCTGCGTCCGTAGCGAGGTTAATGGTGTTGAGGTCGAGGGTGTAGAGGTTTTTGTGGCGTCTGTGACCATGGTGGACACCACCATAACACCAGACATTAAGTTTGCTCCTTCCCCTCTCCCGGGACCAGGCGAGTCCCCTTACTTCCCTCCGTCGTGTTAGCTCAAATATCTGAGGGGAAAGTGACATCACGTCCCCCCTGCAACTCTTCTCACGCCAAAACTGCATGATTTATACTTGTTCACTCTCTTTGTTCTCTGCGTATTAGGTTAAGTTACATTATGTTACGCCTGTTTAACGAACAGCAGCAGCGTCATTTAGATTTTAGACCGTTAACAACAAGACGATGTTCACGTACGGGGTGAGGACATGTTCTATTAAAACGCGCAATTTCTTACACACTGGCATTTGTTCATCTTTGCCCAATGAGTGAAATATTGAAATCCCAGTACGACTCTGTGTTTAGTGAACCATTAATCGGTCTGAGGATCGACGACCCAAATGATTTCTTCATGAATGAGCCTCAAAACTCCATAAATGTATGCCAGATTTTCGACATTACCCTAACTCCGATAGATTTCGAAAAAGCCATTGACAACATGCCTATGCACTCAGCCCCGGGCCCAGACTCGTGGAACTCTGTTTTCATTAAGAACTGCAAGAAACCCCTCTCGCGTGCCCTAAGTACACTATGGAGGAGGAGCTTGGACATGGGTGAAATTCCAGTCACTTAAAACGACGGATATAGCCCCACTCCATAAAGGTGGCAGTGAAGCATTAGCTAAGAACTATAGACCAATAGCTCTGACGTCTCACATCATAAAAATCTTTGAAAGAGTGCTAAGAAGCAGGATTGCAAATCACCTGGATTCCCAAAATCTGCACAATCCAGGGCAACATGGGTTCAGGGCAGGTCGCTCCTGCCTCTCACAACTACTGGATCACTATGATATGGCCTTGGATGCAATGGAAGAAAATCAGAATGCAGATGTAATATACACAGACTTTGCAAAAGCATTTGAAAAATGCGATCATGGCGTAATAGCCCATAAAATACGTGCTAAAGGAATAACTGGGAAAGTGGGGAGATGGATCTTCAACTTCCTAACAAATCGAACACAAAGAGTAGTGGTCAACAGAGTTAAATCGGAGGCTGCCATAGTGAAGCGCTCTGTTCTACAAGGCACAGTACTCGTCCCCATCTTATTCCTCATCCTCATATCAGACATAGACAGAGATATACATCACAGCACCGTGTAATCCTTTGCGGGTGATACTAGGATCTGCATGAGGCTGTCATCTGCTGACGACGCGGTTAAACCTCCAAGAAGATATAAACAAAGTTTTCCAGTGAGCAACAATATGATGTTCAATGAGGACAAATTCCAACTACTCCGTTATGGAAAACTGGAGGAGGTAATAACTAGAACAGAGTATACTACTGACTCCGGCCATACAATAGAGCGGAAAAATAATGTAAGGGACCTGGGAGTAGTAATGTCTGAGGATCTCACTTTCAAGGATCACAACAGTGCCACGATCGCACGTGCAAAGAAAATGATATAATGGATAATGAGAACTTTCAAAACGAGAGATGCCAAGCCAATGATGATCCTTTTCAAATCACTTGTTCTCTCTAGGCTGAAATACTGCTGTACATTAACATCTCCATTCAAAGCAGGTGAAATCGCAGATCTAGAGTGTACAGAGATCCTTTACTGCACGTATAAGTTCTGTCAAGCACCTTAACTAATGGGAACGCTTGGAAGCACTTGACTTGTACTCGTTGGAACGCAGGAGGGAGAGATATATCATAATCTACACTTGGAAAATCTTGGAAGGAATGGTCCCAAATCTGCACACAGAAATCACTCCCTACGAAAGTAAAAGACTGGGCAGGCGATGCAAAATGCCCCCAATAAAAAGTAGGGGCGCCATTGGTACACTAAGGGAAAACACCATAAGTGTCCGGGGCCCAAGACTCTTCAACAGCCTCCCATCAAGCATTAGGGGAATTGCCAATAAACCCCTGGCTGCCTTCAAGAGAGAGCTGGACAGATACCTAAAGTCAGTGCCGGACCAGCCGGACTGTGGCTCGTACGTTGGACTGCGTGCGGCCAGCAGTAACAGCCTAGTTGATCAGGCCCTGATCCATCGGGAGGCCTGGTCATGGACCGGGCAGCGGGGGCGTTGATCCCCGGAATAACCTCCAGGTAACCAGGTAATGTAACTGACGGTACACGGTACTACGGAAATTAGGTCAGGTCTACCTACCTACCTGTAGGTCGTTCCGAGGGTCAACACCCCCGCGGCCAAGTCTTTGACCAGGCCTCCCGGTGGATCAAGGTTGATCAACCAGGCTGTTACCGCTGCCCGCACGTAATCCAACGTACGAACCACAGCCCAGCTGGTTGGGCTATGTTAGGTTAACATATATTAACCTATATTTACGTATTAGTAACCGGTAATATCTAAAAAACACACACGTGGCTTACGTCTAATATCGCGTTTTCTCTTAAACGCTAAAAAAAAAAGTTTTGAAAGATGTGTTGCCCTCCGGGTGAGTCTGCCCCTTCACAGCTGCTCCATCATCCTCTTTTAGCCCTTCATGCTGCAGGATCCCCAGTTCGATCCCCTTTACGGAGAGGCCTTTGTTATGGAGGGGGCCTCTGGGTAAACATATTCAACTCCGCTAGACTAGCACTCTTCAATTTACCTCACTAGTGACTACAGACGACACACCAACACCTTCACATTTGCCACGCGTGTACTGTGAGAAGCTCTCTTATACTCCACCCTGTATTAATGGTATAGTCATAGGCGGAATAAGATGCCAAAACAAGTCCTTTTTTTTTTATCTTTTTAAGCGAAGAGTCGGTGGATCGTAGGGGTGTTAAATGTGAGGGAGGTAGGCGTGTTGAGTGTAGGTGAAGTAAGTGTATGGAGTGGGTGTTAGGTAAGCGTGTTGAGTGTGAGGTAGGCGTGTTGAGTGTGAGGTAGGCGTGTTGAGTGTGGGTGAAGTAAGCGTATGGAGTGGGTGTTAGGTAAACGTGTTGAGTGTAAGGTAGGCGTGTTGAGTGTGTGTGAAGTAAGCGTATGGAGTGGGTGTTAGGTAAGCGTGTTGAGTGTGAGGTAGGCGTGTTGAGTGTGGGTGAAGTAAGCGTATGGAGTGTGTTAGGTAAGCGTGTTGAGTGTGAGGTAGGCGTGTTGAGTGTGGGTGAAGTAAGCGTATGGAGTGGGTGTTAGGTAAGCGTGTTGAGTGTGAGGTAGGCGTGTTGAGTGTGAGGTAGGCGTGTTGAGTGTGTGTGAAGTAGGCGTATGGAGTGTGTTAGGTAAGCGTGTTGAGTGTGAGGTAGGCGTGTTGAGTGTGAGGTAGGCGTGTTGAGTGTGAGGTAGGCGTGTTGAGTGTGAGGTAGGCGTGTTGAGTGTGAGGTAGGCGTGTTGAGTGTGAGGTAGGCGTGTTGAGTGTGAGGTAGGCGTGTTGAGTGTGAGGTAGGCGTGTTGAGTTTGTGTGAAGTAGGCGTATGAAGTGTGTGTTAGGTAAGCGTGTTGAGTGTGAGGTAGGCGTGTTGAGTGTGTGTGAAGTAGGCGTATGGAGTGGGTGTTAGGTAAGCGTGTTGAGTGTGAGGTAGGCGTGTTGAGTGTGTGTGAAGTAGGCGTATGGAGTGGGTGTTAGGTAAGCGTGTTGAGTGTGAGGTAGGCGTGTTGAGTGTGTGTGAAATAGGCGTATGAAGTGTGTGTTAGGTAAGCGTGTTGATTGTGAGGTAGGCGTGTTGAGTGTGAGGTAGGCGTGTTGAGTGTGTGTGAAGTAGGCGTATGGAGTGTGTTAGGTAAGCGTGTTGAGTGTGAGGTAGGCGTGTTGAGTGTGTGTGAAGTAGGCGTATGGAGTGGGTGTTAGGTAAGCGTGTTGAGTGTGAGGTAGGCGTGTTGACTGTGTGTGAAGTAGGCGTATGGAGTGTGTATTAGGTAAGCGTGTCGAGTGTTGAGTGTGAGGTAGGCGTGTTGAGTGTGAGGTAGGCGTGTTGAGTGTGTGTGAAGTAGGCGTATGGAGTGGGTGTTAGGTAAGCGTGTTAATTGTGAGGTGGGCGTGTTGAGTGTGAGGTAGGCGTGTTGAGTGTGAGGTAGTGTGTTTAGTGTGAGGTAGGCATGTTGAGTGTGACGTAGGCATGTTGAGTGTGAGGTAGGAGTGTTGAGTGTGAAGGAGGCAAGGGAAGGCAGGTGTTGGTTCCCATGGGAAAAGTGAGGTTTGCTTATGCTGGTGATGGTGCAAATCCTGTGCACTTACGCAATACACCAGTGTTCCTTGCAAAGTGCTCGGCTCATAAGTTAACTGGATATGTAGGTTACGCTTACATAAACTGCTGAAGAATGTAGGATATGTTAACATAAAGAGCTGAAAACTGCAGACTATGCTAAGAAATAACTGGAGAATGTAGAATATGCTGACATAAAAAGCTCAAGAATGTAGGCTAAGCTAGCAAACAACTGGAGAAAGTAGGCTATGCTAAACATAAACATCTGAAGAATGCTGGCTATGCTAATAAACAGCTGAAGAATGTAAGCTATGCTAACATAATCAGCTGGAGAATGTATGTCATGTTAACAGCTGAAGAATGTAAGTGTAGGCGATGCTGACAAACAGCTGGAGAATGTTGCTTATGCTAACATAAACAACAGGGGAATTTAGGCTATGCTAACATAAACAGGCTGAAGAAAGTAGGCAACGTTAACAGCCTGGTCTCAGGCCGAACTGAGAGGACAGAACAATTGAAAAGTTTACAGGAAGAGATACAATAATAAATGTTTTTTAAATCGCATGTGGTGGCTCGAAAGAACAGTGTTGACAAGATGGGTAGCGCATACAGTCTAACAGCAAGCCTTATTAAAAAAAAATGTTTCGCTCGAGCGATATGTGGTCTTAATAAAAGTTAGCCCTCTTTAAGTGTCCCTGTATTACTTAAAAGTGTGAGTGTTGTGCTGGTGTTGGTGATGGCGGCAATGGGTGAGGTAGTAATGAGGCCCATTGTCAGGATGTCCACAGTCCCGGAGTGGCGGGCCGGCTGCTGCTGCTACCCCTGCTGCTGCTGTTGCCGTTGTTGCTGCTACCGTTGCTACTGCTACCGCTGTTGCCGTTCTTGCTACCGTTGCTACTGCTACCGCTGCTGCTGTTGCTGCTGCTACTGCTGCTGCTGCTACCGCTGCTGCTGTTGCTACCACACTGTTGCTGCCGCCGCCTTTTCCACAGCTGCTTACACCAATACCACCACAACCAGATGACCTCCCACCAATACCACTACGGCTGATTCCTGCCCACCACCTTCACCAAATTTATAGCATACCTGTGACCGGCTTCGATCATACTTCTACTTTCCTAGTACGTCCTTGACTACACTTGTGGTGACTACCTGATCAACTAGGCTATTACTGCCTGTAGCTCACAAACCCACATTACCACCACAAATTGGCTGACCACAGTGCCTTCTGTAGGAACTTGTCTTATTGGGCCTTAGCTGCACAAGAATGAGACATGTAGGTCGAAAAAGCGATACACACAAAAACGTGGTTTCCTAATATGCAAATTAAAATCGAAAAAAAGTCGTGATATGTGCAGCTTTGACAAAGGTTAGAATGCCTTTTTTTTTCTTGTTCTGTAGAAAAACATTACACGGCATTTCGATCTGTTCTGAACCTTCATCAAATCACATGATAAATGTCGTCTAATGTTTGCTCTTGGACCTCTTTAAGGTGTTGACTTCCAACTGTTGAATTCCCTGGGTGAGTTGAGCTATGCCTCTTAGCCCTTAGGTTTAGTAAAGAAATTGACCTACAGCTTCGCTACCTTTAAAGTACAGACGATAAGCCTCCAAACTGTGCGTTAATAGCCAATTGTTCCAGCCACGGTATTGTGACTTATTCTCCAGGTTAGCTTAGACATGTATGGGTGTGAGTTGGACCAGTCTAACATGGACTACGACTTCGGTGTCGAGACTTATACTCCCACAGAAAGTAAAGCAGGGCGTCTTATTTTCATTGTAATCACAGGGAGACACTAAATCCGTAAGGGTCATAGAGCGCCTGGGAAATGTGAAGCAATAAAATTTAACTTTAAGAAGGGGAGGGTTGATCTAAAACAGCCAATTTTTTTCAATATATTTTTTTGTTATTAATAAATCCATCAAGTTTATAAGGACCTGGACCGCTAGCAGCAAGGTCCTGAACCGGTGAATGGATAATAACCAAAATTATTATCATATTTCAAAAGACAAACGGTAAACCAGTATGGGTCAAACAACGCAGAAACTCCAGCAGTGCAAACGATGGTAATATTTAAGCTAGGCAACGACCAGCACCACCTCTCCAACTTCTATGCAGGTCGCAGCAGCCTATTGCCCAGTGTACGTTGCAAAGTTTTTATTGTCACAACATTTCGCTGTGTAGACCATTTGATTACTCTTAATTTATTGACTTGAAAAAGCTCTATATCGCGCGAAACGTTGCCGCAATAAAAGCAGCAGCCTGGTGCCCATGGTACACTAGTACTTTACGGTGCGGGTAAGAACAGGTTTCAATTGTCACATTTCGCTCTATATAGAGCTTTTATGACTTGATAAAGCTTTGCATATAGCGAAACACTGTCACAATAAATACTTGTTACACAACTATCTACTCTTTTTTAATCGTTTCCTGTTCAAAACTACGAGGAGAGTGAGGCAGAGTGGAATATGGAACTATTTTTCCAGTAAAAGTAGACCTTATACAGGGATGTGTATCGCCGTGGTTATTTAATATATTTATAGGTGGGGTTGCAAAAGGGTGTTAGGAAGAGGTGTGAGATTAAAGAAAATGAATCGGATATGCATTAGTTGTCACAGTAGCTTTTTGGACGATGGCCTTTTTTTTTTTAGGGGGGAGGGGTCCGAAGAGAAGTGGCGAAGGTTGGTATGGACTTTATTAAGAGAGAGAGAGAGAGAGTATAAAAGAAATTAAAAGCGAACACGGAAAAGTGAATGTATGTAGATGAAAGTGAACGTGTCGATAGATGGGTTTATGAACGACGAGGCGAACCACTGAATAGATGAAAGGCGAAAAGGTAGGTGGAATGTTGAGGCGTCCGTGAAAGAAATTTATATATGAAGACCAAAACAAAGAGGCTTTTTATGAAAGGCATTATTCGAGGATAGAAGAGGGATTGTTGAGGTGGCTTGGGTATTTAGAAAGAACGCAGAATAGAATGACCAAGAGGGTGTATAAATTCGGAGTGGGTAGGAGTCGTCCCAGGAAGAATGGGAGGGCATGAAGGTTTTAAGTGGTATGAGCAACAATAGCAAGTATTAAACAAAGGCAGGTGCTCAAGCATATTTAAGTTTTCACTTATAACAGTGAGTCACCATATAACAGTGAGTTACAAAGAAACTAAAGTTAACTATAATATCTCATAAAAGAGGGAAATGTGGCTATAAACTGCAAGAGCCATAAAAGAGCTTACATAAACCCTACATAAGGAAAAACATGTGGAATATGCAGAGAAAAATTTCAGCACCAGACATACAGCCTAGGAAGGTCCTTGCAAATGCATTTGCATGGAAGATAAACCATTATGAGCAAAGATAATTAATTTACAGGCATTCCTCCCTAAAAAAATTATTTCTTACAAAGCCTACCTCGCATCTATGAGCAAGTAAAAAAAATTCTTGAAAACAGCACAAATAAGAAAAGAGTCAAGTTCCGGAAAACAAAAGCAAAAAAAAACTTTTATAACGAAAGGTTAGAATATTGCCACTGACTACAAACAAGAGGTATAGAACACCAAACTGAATAAAACTCACCAAACACCAAACAAAAGAAAAGAGAGAAATAATATCAAGAGGAGGAAATGAAAGGCAGATAAGAACTTACGAAAATTCAGAGAAAAACACAGAAAGTACAGAAATGGTCATAAATAATATCAACACGAACCATGTGTAAATATTATGAGCAATACGTAAATATGGACTAAAATACCATTATAATCACTTCAGGAAATTCAGAAATATGTTAGGAACAGGAAGCATCTCTTTAGGAAAGTGTGCAAGATTCTATCTCCCAGAGATGTGCGAAGATTCATCTGAGGAAAAACTGTGATAACCTTAAATACCTACTGTTTCACGTGAGAGGAACCAAGCGTTTCTAAAGGAAATCTTTAATTTTTTTAGGCATAGGGATAAATGAAGGTAAAAACAGAGAAAAAACTATTTAAATAAATAAAAAAACGTGGAAAAAAAGAAGCAGGACAGCCTGAGTTTCAGTCAATGGGGTAAACGAACAAGTAGGACAGCCTGAGTTTCAGTCAATGGGGTAAACGAACAAGTAGGACAGCCTGAGTTTCAGTCACTGGGGTACACGAACAAGTAGGACAGCCTGAGTTTCAGTCAATGGGGTAAACGAACAAGTAGGACAGCCTGAGTTTCAGTCACTGGGGTACACGAACAAGTAGGACAGCCTGAGTTTCAGTCAATGGGGTAAACGAACAAGTAGGACAGCCTGAGTTTCAGTCAATGGGGTAAACGAACAAGTAGGACAGCCTGAGTTTCAGTCAATGGGGTAAACGAACAAGTAGGACAGCCTGAGTTTCAGTCACTGGGGTACACGAACAAGTAGGACAGCCTGAGTTTCAGTCAATGGGGTAAACGAACAAGTAGGACAGCCTGAGTTTCAGTCAATGGGGTAAACGAACAAGTAGGACAGCCTGAGTTTCAGTCACTGGGGTACACGAACAAGTAGGACAGCCTGAGTTTCAGTCACTGGGGTACACGAACAAGTAGGACAGCCTGAGTTTCAGTCAGTGGAGTACACGAACAAGTAGGACAGCCTGAGTTTTAGTCAATGGGGTAAACGAACAAGTAGGACAGCCTGAGTTTCAGTCACTGGGGTACACGAACAAGTAGGACAGCCTGAGTTTCAGTCACTGGAGTAAACGAACAAGTAGGACAGCCTGAGTTTCAGTCACTGGAGTACACGAACAAGTAGGACAGCCTGAGTTTCAATCGCTAGAGAAAACGAAGCAAGTAGAGGAGCATAGGTTTCAGTCACTGGGGCGACAGAATAAGTCATGCAAACAAACCATACCCCGGCCGGGATTGAACCCGCGGTCATAGAGTCTCAAAACTCCAGCCCGTCGCGTTAGCCACTAGACCAGCTAGCCACTATGACCACGGGTTCAATCCCGGCCGGGGTATGGTTTGTTTGCAATCGTGTCATTACGATTTCGTGAGTCATGCAAACACCAAGCAGAGCCAGGGTGCCTACACCAGCTGCATTACGAAGAGATGCAGTTGTACTAGACAGAACAAGCATCCCAAACACAACAGCATGAGCAGGACCAATACTGAACTCAACAACACTCTCGTCAGTATTAAATTCACCAACAATATTATCAGTTCAAAACAGAACATACAGAATAGCATTCTCTATCTTTGCAAATATATAATGTATAAAAACAAAATAAAAAATATATATACAGCATGTGGGGTGGTAGTAGAAACAATATTACTTGAAATCAATTATACACATTATTCCGTTATGTTCACATTGATTTTCACAGATTTATTGCATAAACAAATTTTTACTCTCCTTATTCTGCAGAAATAACCCTTATATATATATATATATATATATATATATATATATATATATATATATATATATATATATATATATATATATATATATATATATATGTCGTGCCGAATAGGCAGAACTTGCGATCTTGGCTTAAATAGCAACGATCATCTTGCCATATAGGACAAGTGAAAATTTGTATATGCAATAATTTCGCCAAAACCATTCTGAACCTAACGAAAAAAATATATTTGATTGTGTTTGTTTAGTACTAAGTTACTGTAAACGAATTTAAAATATATTTAGTTGGGTTAGGCTAAAATAAATTGTTCTTGTTATAATAAGGTTAGGTAAGTTTTCTAAGATTCTTTTGGTGTAAAATTAAAAATTTTTACATTAACATTAATGAAAAAAATATATCTTTAAACGTATAAGAGAAAATTTCAGAAAGGACTTAATTTTAAATGAGTTCTTGCTAACTGACCAGTTTTACATATTCGGCACGACATATATATATATATATATATATATATATATATATATATATATATATATATATATATATATATATATATATATATATATATATATATATATATATATATATATATATATATATATATATATATATATATATATATATATATATATATATATATACGTCGTGCCGAATAGGCAGAACTTGCCATCTTGGCTTAAATAGCAACGCTCATCTTGCCATATAGGACAAGTGAAAATTTGTGTATGCAATAATTTCGCCAAAATCATTCTGAACCTAACGAAAAAAATATATTTCACTGTATTTGTTTAGTATTAAATTACTGTAAACAAACCTAAAATATATTTAGTTGGGTTAGGCTAAAATAAATTGTTCTTGTTATAATAAGGTTAGGTAAGTTTTCTAAGATTCTTCTGGTGCAAAATTAAAAAATTTTACATTAACATTAATGAAAAAAATATATCTTTAAATGTATAGGAGAAAATTTTAGAAAGGACTTAATTTTAAATGAGTTCTTGCTAATTGACCAGTTTTACATATTCGGCACGACACACACATACACACACACATATATATATATATATATATATATATATATATATATATATATATATATATATATATATATATATATATATATATAGAATGCGTAGTGCATTGATATAAAATTCGCCTGAGAGGTCAGAACATACAAGAGATTGAAATTGCTTGAATCCATGCTTGAAGCTCACTGGCGTGCCCGGGCTGGGAAAGAAACATGGCTTGTGAACCAGGCTGCCCAGCTTATGTGAGATTTGTGATAGCCGAGTGGTTAAGAGCGCTGCCTGGGAATCTTGTCCGTCCCAGAAGCAGTATCGAGTCCTGCTGACTGCGATCTTTCTCTGTATATACCCGCTTGTTTCTGCGGATATATATATATATATATATATATATATATATATATATATATATATATATATATAATTAAACATATTTTCTTACATAAGAAAGTATACAAAGTTTAATGAAGACACTGATGATACAAAGATGTTGGAGCATACAATATACAAGGTTTGAGGGACATGTGTATATATTCCGAGACGCCTTAGTCCACTCGGCCATCACGAGCAGTACACGTATTAGTGCATCCACGAACGAGTTTTTTAAGCAAATAATACTGCGACTAGCCGAGGATCGAACCCCCGATATTTTAGCAAACTACCCGAGAAGCCCGTTAAAATTCCGAGACGCCTATATATATGTGTGTAATTTGGAAGAAAGTAAAAAACTTAAAGAAAAATCTTAAAAGATTATCTTTGATGACGACAAATGAGAGAGAGAGAGAGAGAGAGAGAGAGAGAGAGAGAGAGAGAGAGAGAGAGAGAGAGAGAGAGAGAGAGAGAGAGAGAGAGAGAGAGAGAGAGAGAGAGAGAGAGAGAGAGAGAGAGAGAGGAGATTAATTAATCAGTGTATGAACTAGCACTCACGTGATGGAGAGTAGGAAGGTCTGACGCAGGGATGAGGTGGAAGGTGTCACCAGAAGTAGAGACGGCCGGAAGGAGAGCAGAGTCAAGCGTACTTGGGCGGGGAGGGGGATGAGAGGGTGGACGTGGGCGTGATATAAGGGCGGACGGGCGTGATATAAGGGGGGGGGAGGTGCGGGCGTGCGAGGTGAGGGGTGGGCGGTGGTGGTGGGTGCGCCGGAGCGTAGCAAGCCTAGCGACGCCAGGCCAGCGCTGCGGGACCCAGGTCTTTGTGAGTCGGCAGCTTCGCGGAAAGCATGAGTTGCACAATCAATGTAATGGCCCCGCTAACAATGGCAGTCTTGGTCAATACTCGGCGGCTCACTCCTCCTCCTCACCACCACTCTCTCTCTCTCCCTCAGTGACTGGTGGTGGCGATGCGCCGCCAACACTACTGCTCCCTCACTCACACCCCATACACCACCACCTCACACCCTCGCCCCCAACACATCACAATAGATCAATACCCCTCCTTGTCCAATTCTCAACACTTTTTATGCTTCCCTCCACTGTGCTCATTAACTTTGAGTCTAGTCAGCGTATTTATTAAAGAAGGTATGACTTGGTGTGGGTAGGTGAGAGAGACGGGTGAGTGGATATCGTCAGGGTGTGGATAGCCAATGGGTGGTATGTGTGGGCGGTATTGGGCGGGAATGGGGGTTCTGGTCAGACGAGTGGGTGTGGGCGGTACGTGAGTGTTAGTGTTGGGTGTACGGTAGTGTAGGGTGGGTGGTTGTGTGTTAGTGGATGTCGTTTGGGTGTGGGTGGTGCAGGGTGTTGGGTGGGCGTGGGACGCTGGTCAGAGACAAGGGCCACCTTTTTCCCCCTCAGCGGCCGCTGTCCGCCCCTTGCTCACCCATCTCTTGCTCAACACATTACCCGCCTCACCACACTCACCTCTGACTCACATAATGCCTCAAGTATACGCGCGGTGCCCTCTACCTCCGCTGCTAAGCATATCCCCATGAATAGGTACGGCCTACTTGGAGGTCGTAGGGCTAGGATGAAGTGAACGGCCATTTAGAGAAGAGGCTACGAGCCGAAACTCGACCCCTACAACCACAAATAGGCCGGTGGACACATAAAAGAGGCTACAGTTCAACTTCTCATCTGTCACGATCTCTTGGCCTCACCTTGAACAACGGCGTTCAAGAAGACTTTCTTTAGGTTAACAACTAGGGCTAGCCCAATAAAATATAAATATCTGAAACTGTCTCAGGAATCTACGTAGTGGCTTTGTTTTTTTTTTTTAATAGGGTGAAAACTAAGATGGCATAAACCAGATGATGATGCTTAGACAGTTAACAAGTCATTTCCGGACAAAGACCCGAGTCTGGAGATACTTCTCATGTGTCCTGACGAGAAAAGCACCACCGCCACAAAGCCAAGTAGTGTGGTTTATTTTCAGTGGAGGCTTTGATCCTCTTCCTCAAGATGCGATACATGCAAATCAACTATCACACAGGTATTTACATGCAGGGCAGCAGATGTAAACAACTGCTCACACAACTCTTCCGAAACTCAACCCGAGTCATTTCGGCTCTACCACTGACCTACTATCAGTCACCTAATTTACCTTATGGGCACAGGTGAGTATCCTATACATATCTTACTACATATGTATTTACTGTTAGAACATGTATGTCCTAAGCACATCAGTCGTGACCTACCAATGACGGGTGACCTAATGAAGTGAAACACGTCATTCACTGTTAGATTCTCAGCATCAGTTACCTCACTGCAGTTGCTTCTCACCCTCCACCACACTTCTTTGACCTATTTATTTCGCATCTTATAGCAACTGCAGCCTTCCTACCTCCTCACACCTACCATATCCATCTTCCTCCAACTCACCACGTCCTCCAACCCCCTAACATCCTCCCTACCTCCTCCAACCCACCACACTCATTGCCCCTTGTTATTATTATATTCCCCAGGAATCGCTAAACCCAGTCATACAGCGCATGGGGAATGGGGGGAAATTAGGGTTGATCTAAGGAAGGGCTGAGTATCTCAACCTTTCTGATCACGGGCCTTTCACCAGTACCAAAGCAGATAGCTTCAGTGGTGAGTGTAAAAATCTTGTGTTATTTGCATTTCCCATGCACGCACCATCAGGACCCTGCTCAGTTATTCTTGACTTCATTATTCGCCTACATCTTAGCTGCTGTTAATATAACATTCTATCTGTAATCGAATGGAGCCTAATCTTACGTAACATAACGTAACGTAACGTAACCAAACGTCCCTTCTCATCCATGCTGCAGTCTCCATCAGCGTCTTGACGCACTTCTACCTCAAGTGGCTCTTCCCGTCACTTCGTATGTCCCTGTCACCTTCCCTCAGGACCTACCCTCGGCACCTTCCTCAGCACCATCGCTTGGCATTTTCCTCAGCACTTGCCCTCAACTCCTCTCCTAAGCACCTTCCTTCGGTATCTCCCATTAACATCTCTCCTCAGCGCTTCCCCTCAACACCCTTCCTCTGCACCTCCTTTCAGTACCTCCCCTTAACACCACCCCAATCACTGTCCTCCCAGAGCTCACACTCCGCCACCATAGATTCATTGTTCAACACTGACAAAGGAAGTGCAGCCCTCGAGGTGAGGGAGGTGGTACTTCCCTCTCCTGGTGTCAGCCCCAGGGTGAGGAAGGTGGTACTGCCCTCTCCTGGTGTCAGCCCCGGGGTGAGGGAGGTGGTACTTCCCTCTCCTGGTGTCAGCCCCGGGGTGAGGAAGGTGGTACTTCCCTCTCCTGGTGTCAGCCCCGGGGTGAGGAAGGTGGTACTGCTCTCTCCTGGTGTCAGCCCCGGGGTGAGAGAGGTGGTATAGCCTTCTCTTGGTGTCAGCCCCGGGGTGTGGGAGGTGGTATTGCCCTCTCCTGGTGTCAGCCCCGGGATAAGGGAGGTGGTACGCCCTCTCTTGGTGTCAGCCCTGGGGTGAGGGAGGTGGTACAGCTCTCTTCTTGTGTCAGCCCCAGGGTGAGGGAGGTGGCATTGCCCTGCCCTGGTGTCAGCCCCAGGGTGAGGGAGGTGGCATTGCCCTGTCCTGGTGTCAGCCCCGGGGTGAGGGAGGTAGTATTGCCCTCTCCTGGTGTCAGCATCGGTTAAGAGAGTTGGTACTTCCCTCTGATGTTAGCCCCAAGTGTGGAACGTATATGTACCTATGATATACCTGTTATATCCCTGTGACCAAGACTTTTTTTAATTGAATGCCTGTTCGACCAGGTTGTTGCTGCTGACGGCCCACTGGCCCACGTATCCATCACAGCCTAGTTAATCTGGCACTTGGCAGAGGTAGTGATCCAATGTCATGAAAATTTCTATACTTGTTCCAGGAATATTTCTGATATCTGCTGGAAATAGCCTTGGACCGTGGGTGTTGATACAGGGTAATCTTATTGTATTCCATGGAGCTCCTGCTCTTCACTGGGTCTATTTGACTCAGGGACTAGACCCGACAGTATCTTCCATGTATATATATTATTAAGTATCTGTTTTCTTCGAACCAAGGAGATTCCAAATATTTTAAAGAGTTCCTAGTAGTTTAAATACTTTTTATGTTGTATGCGAGCAGTGAGCGACCTCTGTACCTTACCTAGCGTTGATGCCTCTCTTGTCTTGAAAGAAGTCCACACCAAGCAATATTCTCATTGAGAAGGCACGAGTGTAATTTGAATAGTGTCGCCTTTACAATTATTTATAAGAAGAACATAAGAACATAAGAACGAAGGAACACTGCAGAAGGCCTACTGGCCCATGCGAGGCAGGTCCAAGTCCCTACCGGCTTAAGCCAATGCACCCAACCTAGTCAGGTCAGGTCACATTGACTCAAGGGAGGAACACGGCAACCGACCCGTTAGCACAAGCTATCAGGTCTAACTCACACCCACCCACATCTACTCATGTATTTATCCAACCTATTTTTAAAGCTACACAACGTTCTGGCCTCTATAACGGTACTTGGGAGTTTGTTCCACTCATCCACAACTCTATTACCAAACCAGTACTTTCCTATATCCCTCCTGAATCTGAATTTTTCCAACTTAAAACCATTGCTGCGAGTCCTGTCTAGGCTAGATATTATCAGCACACTATTTACATCCCCTTTATTTATTCCTGTCTTCCACTTATAAACCTCAATCATATCCCCCCTAATTCTACGTCTTTCTAGAGAGTGCAGTTTCAGGGCCCTTAGTCTATCCTCATAGGGAAGGTTTCTGATACATGGGATCATCTTTGTCATCCTCCTTTGTACATTTTCCAGAGAATTTATATCCATTCTGTAATACGGTGACCAAAACTGTGCAGCATAATCTAAATGAGGCCTAACCAAGGATGTATAGAGTTGAAGAACAACCTGAGGACTCCTATTATTTATGCTTCTTGATATGAAGCCAAGGATTCTATTAGCTTTATTGCGAACACTTATGCACTGTTGTCTTGGTTTCAGATTACTGCTAACCAGAACTCCTAAATCTTTTTCGCAATCCGTAATATTAAGATCTACATTATTTAGTTTATATGTGGCATGGTTATTGTCCTGTCCAACATTTAGAACTTTGCATTTGTCTATATTAAACTGCATCTGCCACTTCTCCGACCACTGCATCAGTCTATTCAAATCTTCCTGGAGTGCTCGAATGTCCTCGTCAGAATGAATTCGACGGCCTATTTTGGTGTCATCGGCAAACTTGCCGATGTCGCTCTTTATGCCCTCATCTATGTCGTTTATGTAGATTGTGAACAGCAGGGGGCCCAACACTGACCCCTGTGGAACACCGCTCGTGACGCTTCCCCACTCTGATTTCTCCCCATTTATGCAAACTCTCTGCTGCCTATTTGTCAACCATGCCTCTATCCAGGAAAAAATTTCTCCTCCTATTCCATGTGCTTTAATTTTCCTCAATAGTCTCTGATGTGGGACCCTGTCAAAAGCCTTACTGAAGTCCATATACACAATATCATATTCGTTACCATGATCTACCTCCTCAAATACCTTAGTGAAAAAAGTTAATAAATTCGTAAGGCAGGAACGTCCCTTTGTAAAACCATGCTGAGATTCGTTGATTAATTTATGCTTTTCAAGGTGGCTACGAACTGCCTCGGCAATTATTGATTCCATAAATTTTCCCACTATGGAGGTTAGGCTTATTGGTCTATAGTTCGAAGCTAAGGACCTGTCACCTGTTTTGAAAATAGGTATCACATTTGCCATTTTCCACTTATCTGGCACCATGCCAGTTTGTAGTGATATGTTGAAAAGATTAGCCAAAGGTGTGCTAAGCTCCTCTTTACATTCCTTTAGAACCCTTGCATACAGTTCATCAGGGCCTGGGGATTTGTTAGGTTTTAATTTATCTATTTGCCTAAGGACCATGTCACTTGTGACCCTAATAGTGCACAGTTTATTATCGTCCTGTTCTACATAATTTATCATTACTGGAATATCACTGGTATCCTCCTGTGTAAAAACTGAGAGGAAGTATGTGTTAAAAATTCTACACATTTCCTTATCACTGTCAGTGAGCTGACCCGAGGAACTTTTGAGTGGGCCTATCTTGTCCCTGATCTTACTTCTGTATACCTGAAAGAATCCTTTTGGGTTAGTCTTCGATTCTCTTGCAACTTTAACCTCATAATCTCTTTTTGCTTTTCTAATTCCCTTTTTTATTTCTCTCTTTAACTGAATATATCGATTTCTTAATTGCCCCTCTCCTCTTTTGATTTGCCTATATATGCCTCTCTTTTGACCAATCAGATATTTTAATCTATTGTTCATCCATTTAGGATCATTTTTGTTTGATCTGATTTCCCTATTTGGAACATAATTTGACTGAGCAGCTAGAACTATGCCCTGGAAAGCATCATATCGGCAACCATCACCACCTACCTGACCCCTAGTCAGGTCATTCCAGTTCAGCCCACCTAAGTAATTTTTCAGTCCTATGAAATCAGCCAAGCGAAAGTCAGGGACGGAGACTTGATTGCCATTATTAGGGGAATTCCATGATATGTTAAAACTGAGTGATTTGTGATCACTCTCCCCAAGCTCATCATTAACCTCAAGATTATTAATTAGTGTTTCCCTACTGGCAAGAACCAAGTCAAGGAGGTTATTTCCCCTAGTTGGCTCTGTCACAAACTGTTTTAAAAAACAATCCTGGATCGTATCAAGAAAGTCACCCGACTCTAAATTTCCTGTCAAATTGCTCCAATCAATCTGTCTATAGTTGAAATCTCCCATTAGCACAACATTTTCGTATGTAGATGCCTTACGAATTTCGTCCCATAGAAGTTTACTGCACTCCCTATCAAGATTTGGGGCCCTGTAAATCACACCCAAAATTAGTTTTTCTCGGCCCTCGAGAAGCTGTAACCAAACAGATTCAGTGGCTGACGCTTCTAATTTAATATCTTGTCTAACACAACAATTTAAATTGTCTCTGACATACATCGCTACTCCACCACCTTTCCTGTTGACCCTGTCAGTGTGGAATAATTTATAGCCTTGTATGTGACATTCAGATGGCATCTCTCTATCTTTCAGATTGAGCCAGGTCTCTGTTATAGCAATAATATCTATGTTTCCTGCACTTGCAATTAATCTTAGCTCATCTATCTTATTTCTAACACTCCTGCTATTAGTATAGTAAACCTTAAGGGAGCTAGTCCCTTGCTGCCCTCTGCTGTCCCCCTTTGTTTTCTGACCTGTTCTATTGTCTTTATTTATAACTTCATGCTGAATGCCTTTTATACATTTACTGTTTCCAACCCTAGTGTTGCAACCTGCTTGTTTCCCACACACACCCATACCTCTATCTTCCATCAGTTTAAAATCATAGGCATTTCACCAATGGCCTTCTCAATCGAGTCTGCAAGTGCTACCACCCCTGCCCCAGAGAGATGAACCCCATCCCTTGCATACATATCATGTTTGCCATAAAAGTTGTTCCAGTTGTCAATGAAAGTTCTCATTATCTTTCCTGTAATTTTTTTTTGTCTGGTAATACTAAATTATTTAGGTTATCTCATCCAGACTCAGATTTACCAGTAGGCCATCAACCAGGCCTCCTGGTTACGTGATACAACTTATCAAGACCATAACTGACATTAATGACATACTACAAAATCTTTGATTATGCATAGCATTTCGGGCAAATTTGGTTAATTTTGTCCCTAAGATGCGACCCACACCTGTCGGCTAACACCCAGGTACCCATTTACTGCTAGGTGAACAGGAGCAGCAGGTGTTTTAAGGAAACACGTCCTAATGTTTCCACCCGTACAGGGGATCGAACCACGGATCTCAATGTGTAAGCTCAAGGTTTGTTTACAATCGTGTTAAACGATTTCGTGAGACGCTGTTATGGTAGTGTCTTGATTCAACACTAGGGCCTCCAGTATCATCCATGTGTATGTTATCGCGTATCTCTCTCGCCCTTTCTTTAGAAAATGCATTTCCAGGTCTTTGTCTTACATTAATTTCCTGTCTAGGTTTTCTTTACCATTCTTTACGTTTACATTTGCTCACGTATTCACCTCTATATAATGCAAAACTTGTGCTGGTCTACAGGCCACACTTGGCTGTTCGTGTTGCCCTGAAGGCCACACCTTGCTGCCCTGCAGGCTATACCTGGCTGTATGTGTTGCTCCGCAGGTTACACCTGGGTGTTCGTGCTGCCATGCAGGCCACACCTTGCTGCCCTGCAGGCTATACCTGGTTGCACGTGTTGGTTGCCCTACAGGCCACACCTGGCTGCCCGTGTTGCCCTGCAGGCCACGTCAGGACGTGAGCAAAATGCTACCCTGAGCCGCCGTGAGAACCCGACCGGTGATGGCTCCTGTGTACCTTCCTCCCTCACTACCACCACCCACCCTCCCTTCTCCAAGACACCTTGACATAAGACTGCTCCGTGCTTTTTCCACGGCCTCCCTCCATGGTTTCCCACCAGGGAGATGGAGATATCTTCCATCCTGAGAGAAGGTAATTCCCAAGTGATAGTAACTCCAGCTCTGCTGGAAGGAAGCCTTTGAAGCTGCCGTAGCTGAACCTTTAATGGAATACTTGATATGATATCCTCATCGCCCTACTAAAGTCTCCCAGCTCAGGTTGACACATTACAACACACTGTATGTGCCCCTTCCTACGTGATGGAATATGACAGAGGAAACTATGTAACTATCATATAGAATAGTCTAGCAGGACGCTGCGGTTGTATCAATTGTGCTAAATAAAACAAGATCCTCCAGGGCCCTCTCCAGTACCTCCTTCCAAGGCTTCCCTCCAGTACCTCCTTCCAGGGCTTCTCTCCAGTACCTCCTTCCAGGGCCGTCTCAGTAACTCTTTCCAGGGCCGTCACCAGTACCTCTTTCCAGGACCTTATCCAGTACCTTCTTCCAGGGCTCCTTTCCAGTACCTCCTTCCAGGGAAATCCTCCCCCCCCTCCCCAGCTTGAAAGCCTACCTCCAGGGCCGGCTTCAAGACTTTCTTACTCCACAGCCCGGCCTGAGACCAGGCTTTTCCAACGGTTGCGTGTTCTAGCACCCCATTGCTGTTGGCGGCCTGCTGGCCTACATATCCATCACAGGTTGGTTGAACTGACACTTAGTAAAGGTAGTGATTTTCACTTGTCCCAGCAATATTTCTGGTATCCGCTGGTAGCAGACTGAATAGTCTTGGATAATGGATATTCATGCAACGTTCTTTTATCGTACCCATGGCAAATAGTGTCACCTAATGGTGACACTATTCACAACACTTGTGCTCTCTCACAGTACTGTTCAGCGCTGACGACTGTTCAGAGCAAGATAGATACCAGAGCTGGAATAGATGCGTAGAAAAACTCTAGGAACTCATCAGAGTTACAAAAGATACAAGGATATACCATTTATTGCTTGCATAGAACCAATAAAGTATTTAAACTACTGGGAATGTCCTAGGCGTCTGCCTCCCTCCAGACGCTCCTCCAGGGGCAAAGAACCAGAAAAGTGTCCCTGCCTGTCCTGGGGATGTATGCGCTTGTTTTAAAATATAGAACACTATGTATGATAATTGTACTTATGTGTACCTGTGCCTGAATAAACTTACTCTATGTGGATAAGAGCTAGACCAAAGGAAGCTAGGGGGCACGTAGGTTCCCCTGTCTTCTAATAACATGTTCATTTTTCCCACTATAATCTACCTTGTCTATAATTACTATTCAATTCGCTGTGTCTGTTTCGTAAGGTGAAGTCCAGGATCTTTCTTTCATTCATAGTATAACTTAACAGAGGCCTGAGGTTGCAGATGTCTGAGGTTTGTTCAGACCTCTGCAACATAATTGTCATCAAAGATTTGTTAAGTTATACCATGAATTAAGGAAAGATCCTGGACTTCACCTTACGAAACAAAACAAATGCGATAGTAAGTACGGACAAGGTAGATTATAGTGGAAAAATGAACATGTTATTAGAAGAAGGGGGACTTACGTGCCTCTTAAGGGCTAGGACAAGGGTTGGTAGGGGGTAGATCTAACCCCCCCTTAGCAGGCGGACATGCTCCCCCGCACATGTGAATACTTCGTCACACTGGCTGACCCCACCTTCTCTTGACCCCCACCACCCACACCTACCGCAGAGTAACCCCCAACAAAAGTATTTGTGGGTGCAATCGCAAGGTCTCGAGTTCGATTCCCTGGCATAGAGAAACATACGGTCAATTAGTAAGTTGCGCCGTCAGGGGGGTTAATGTATTGTGCGCACGCTCATCCTGTGAGCGATGGCGCAAAATAAAAAAGAATTACAGAGGTCACAATGGGTCTTTGTTAGACCCCACTAAGCATTGTTACATCACTAGAAAGTAGGGATGGGACGATATCTTTGATGTGTGCCACGAGTTTTTCTACCTCCGGAGCCCGGCCATAGGACAGGCTCGTCTGGTGCTTGTTTGGTCAACCAGGCCCATACCGATACTTTTACCATATTTTTTGTTTTTAATTTAGAAAGTAATATTAGTTTATTTTATATATCTCATATATTACACTTACTTTATATAGAGCATGGGATACAATCTCAGAAATAAAATATCTTATTACCACTAAAAAAAAAAAAAACACTGGCCATAACTGGGTAGCACTCTGTATAATAAAACGTTTATACATCTAGTTGATGCAAAATATGGATACAACTTACCTTGTACCCCTGCTGCCCCTGCCTACCTACCTGTCAACTTAGGTGCCTGTGTGCTAAGTGACTTGTGGGGCGCATCCCGGGGAAAATGTGTTAGAAAATGCCTGTTTTTCTGTAATGTCATATCCTGTACAGGAAAAAAGACCAATCCTGTGTGTAAGAAAAGTCCAGTGCGTTCTGGAATGTTGTATTTTGTGTAAGGAAACTCTAACCTTTCAAAAGTGTCAGGTGTGTGTCAGTAAACACTACAGTCTTGTAAGTAAACACTACAGTCTTGTAAGTAAACACTCCAGTCTTGTAAGTAAACACTACAGTCTTGTAAGTAAACACTCCAGTCTTGTAAGTAAACACTACAGTCTTGTAAGTAAACACTACAGTCTTGTAAGTAAACACTGCAGTCTTGTAAGTAAACACTACAGTCTTGGAAGTAAACACTACAGTCTTGGAAATAAACACTCCAGTCTTGTAAGTAAACACTACAGTCTTGGAAGTAAACACTACAGTCTTGGAAATAAACACTCCAGTCTTGTAAGTAAACACTACAGTCTTGTAAGTAAACACTACAGTCTTGTAAGTAAACACTACAGTCTTGTAAGTAAACACTACAGTCTTGGAAGTAAACACCCCAGTCTTGTAAGTAAACACTACAGTCTTGGAAGTAAACACTACAGTCTTGTAAGTAAACACTACAGTCTTGTAAGTAAACACTACAGTCTTGTAAGTAAACACTACAGTCTTGTAAGTAAACACTACAGTCTTGTAAGTAAACACTCCAGTCTTGTAAGTAAACACTCCAGTCTTGTAAGTAAACACTCCAGTCTTGTAAGTAAACACTCCAGTCTTGTCAGTAAACACTCCAGTCTTGTCAGTAAACACTACAGTCTTGTAAGTAAACACTACAGTCTTGTAAGTAAACACTCCAGTCTTGTAAGTAAACACTCCAGTCTTGTCAGTAAACACTCCAGTCTTGGAAGTAAACACTCCAGTCTTGTAAGTAAACACTCCAGTCTTGTAAGTAAACACTCCAGTCTTGTAAGTAAACACTCCAGTCTTGTCAGTAAACACTCCAGTCTTGTCAGTAAACACTCCAGTCTTGTAAGTAAACACTCCAGTCTTGTCAGTAAACACTCCAGTCTTGTCAGTAAACACTCCAGTCTTGTCAGTAAACACTCCAGTCTTGTCAGTAAACACTCCAGTCTTGTCAGTAAACACTCCAGTCTTGTCAGTAAACACTACAGTCTTGTAAATAAACGCTCCAGTCTTGTAAACAAAAAAAAACAACAACTAACAACTGCAGCACATTGTAAAGTGGGAATGAACGCAGCAACAGTCCTACCATCACACATTATCAACATCCAGTGGGAATGAACGCAGCAACAGTCGTACCATCACACATCAACATCCAGTGGGAATGAACGCAGCAACAGTCCTACCATCACACATTATCAACATCCAGTGGGAATGAACGCAGCAACAGTCCTACCATCACACATTATCAACATCCAGTGGGAATGAACGCAGCAACAGTCCTACCATCACACATTATCAACATCCAGTGGGAATGAACGCAGCAACAGTCCTACCATCACACATTATCAACATCCAGGAAAGAATGATAATTACTGAGAAGTTATCATTATTACATTGACACAAGCCAGGACGACGTGAGGCAGGTCGCTGTGCCTCACGCAACGCCAAGGCCACAATCACATTGTCTGGCATATCTTTGATATACCTTTGATGAGTTTCCAGAGTTTTTCTACTCCCGGAGCCCGGCCATGGGCCAGGCTCGTCTGGTGCTTGCCTGGTCAACCAGGCTGTTGCTGCTGGTGGCCCGATGCCCCACATATCCATCACAGCCTGGTTGATCTAGCATCTGGCGAAGATACTTTTTCCAATTTCCTCTGGCATAAAAACGAAGACAGGCAATACTTTGATGCAATATACACAGTCTGCTAAAGATGGTAAAGACAAACATACAAACATATGGAATCCTTTATTGACGAAAATATCAATATAGATACCATGTAACTGTACGTGCCTTTACCATCGTGTTCGTATCTCATACCATTAACTGTTGACACAGGTTTTCAAGAAGTGTGCAACCTAACAACTGGACATGCGGGGAAACGTATTTTTAACCACCTAACAAACTGGATAAAAAAATGGTAAAATGAATCCACAGTGAAAAGCTTTGTTCGTTAAAACACAGTATCAGCCCCACAGTATCAGCCCCACAGTATCAGCCCCACAGTATCAGCCCCACAGTATCAGCCTCCACAGTAAGAAACTCCATTCCTCAAGGCATAGTATTTGCCGCAGCCCTCGTCACACACTAATTTCTGACATAGACACCAATCACAGCACTGTTACATTCTATGCAGATGACACTAAAAACATCCAAGCCGAAGTGTCCAAGTCTTTTATGTGGGCCACAGACAATAATATGAGGACAAATTTCGCCTTCATTGCTACAAATAAAATCGAAGAATTAACAACTAGGAAAAGGCAATTAAACCACATTTAAGAAACGTGGTTTTAGGTGTCTTAGACTGGAAAGGGAAACATTACGTGAATAAAAAATATTAAGAAACGACGTGGGAGAATAGTCTAGTCTGAGAGTAATTTTGTCATCTCTCGAAATCCGTCAAAGGTGTATCAGAGACTCTCAGGGATCGGGCAGGGTTTGAATTCATAGCAAGCCAGGCATAAAATTAACAGGCAGATACTCTCACCACTGGTTCACGGAGGGGAACACAATGTTATTCTCACAACTGCCAGACAAATGATAGGATAGATAATAAAAACCTTGAAGTCAAGAGATGCCATGATACTGTTCAAGGCGCCTGTGCTCTCTAGACTGGAATACTGATGAACACTTACAGCCTCTTTTAAGACAGGCGAAATTACAAACCTAGAGAATGTACAGAGAACTTTGCGACCTGAGCTAATTTAAACACTTGAATTACTGGGATTGCATAAACCCACCTAAATTACATTTCCTGGAATACAGGCAAGAATAATGAAAATATTTATACCTGGAAAATACTGGAGGTAACTACTGGTTCCAAAACTGCACAATGAAATTACTCCTCAGAACGGGAAGCATACCTAAGGGATACCTGAAGAATGAAAAATGAGGCACTTGTGCAACATTTGGGAATCTTTATTACGGAAGCGTTTCGATAGTCAGTGGCTTCTTCAGTCCAATACATAGAACGGTGGAATATGAGGATGTTGTCGGGGATCAGTGCCCCCACGGACCTGCCCCAGACTAAGCCTCCGGCGTGTTAAAGACTGCATAATACCCTCCTTTGATATGCATAATACCCTCCTTTGATATACCTCAACAAAAATAAACGTGAAAGGAATAACGCAATAAGCATAAAGCGCCCAGGTATGTAGGAAAAGTTGCAGTTAGTTAACGATAATTTGCAACTGCAGTTATACCTGAATGTTGCAACGTCAAGGATGGAATTGATAGCCACAATGTCGTGTCAACTATCTGGGCCGAAATGATCTGTCTTTATTGTTATGATCAGTCAAAGGAGTTATCTGATAATGGTTCCAGGGATCACCGCGGGGGCGCTGAAGTAGTTTCCATCAGGTGATCAGTCCTTCATCCTTGAAAGGGAAGGAGAGGGTGATTTAATCCATCAGTCCTGATGAATCTCATATATATTTCGGATTCACGAAGACTGATCACCCTGTGCTGCTTCATGTCGTCTCAGATTCGTCAAGACTGATCACCCCGTGCTACTTCAGGTCTTCTCAGGTTCATCAACACTGATCACCCCAAGCTACTGCATGTCTTCCAATGTCTCCAGTACCATTCTCTCTAATGGACTGATAAAGCCATTGGTTGGCGAAACATCTCCACAATAAAGAGACTAAGTATTGAACATGTGTCTTATTCGAGAACAACAGCGGATGATGACAAAAGCTCGTCGGCAAGAATTCTCAAAGGACTTGAGCAGAGGCAGTAAAGGTGTCTCTCAAGGCCACACTGCTGGAGGAACTAACGTGAACACTATGACCTTAATTCTGCCGCAAGAACAATGGTTTCAGAAGGCCTGGTACCGGTTCCCAAGGTCGGGGGTACCAAATGGGGCAACTGCCACCCCCAGACTGATGTGGCCTCTAACTACCCTACCCCTGGGAAAGTGGAATATACATCAACTGGCAGGTGATGATGGCAGCAGCAGCAGCAGCAGCAGCAGCAGCAGCAGCAGCAGCAGCAGCAGCAGCAGCAGTAGTAGTAGTAGTAGTAGTAGTAGTAGTAGTAGTAGTAGTAGTAGTAGTAGTAGTAATAGTTTTAGTAGTAGTAGTCGCCTTCGAAGGCGTATACTGTTGATATATATCTGGTGACAGTGGGAGCCAGAATTAATAGCGTTAGAGTACTAACAGCAGTAGTAGGAAAAGTAGTAGTAATAGTGGTAATAGTAGTACTAGTAGTAGTATTTAGATTTTGCCCCTGCTGGTGTGATGATAGTTGAAGCTGCTGGTAGTGGTGTGATGGTGGTAGTTGAGCCTTCTGCTGGTGGTGGTGCTGTGATGGTGGTACCTACAAATCACCACCACTTCCTGTACCACTCACTCTTTTTTGGCACCTCCAGGATTACACGGTGGGAGTGGGCGTGCCCCGCCACGGCCTCTCCTGGCTTCACATAGTGACCTTTTGCCCGGTTCGTGAGTTGTGTGTGTGTGTGTGTGTGTGTGTGTGTGTGTGTGTGTGTGTGTGTGTGTGTGTGTGTGTGTGTGTGTGTGTGTGTGTGTGTGTGTGTGTGTGTGTGTGTGTGTGTGTGTGTGTGAGTGAGAGAGAGAGAGAGAGAGAGAGAGAGAGAGAGAGAGAGAGAGAGAGAGAGAGAGAGAGAGAGAGAGAGAGAGAGAGAGAGAGAGAGAGAGAGAGAGAGAGAGAGCTGTGTGTGTGAGCTGTGTACGTGCGTGAGTTGTGTGTACGTGTGCGCGTGATTGGTATCCCCAGCAGACAGGCCATGAAGGTACCATTGGTGGATCTGCAGCAGCAGGATACACGTCAGCCCCAGGATATGCATTACGACAATCATGCAGCGTCGTCATCCATCAAAAGACGCAGCGGGTAGCCACAGACGTGCAGCGGCTACCCCTTCAGAAGTGAGGCAGGGGTGGTGGGGCATATAGGAGTCCCTGGAGGGAGGGACGGAGTCAGGTAGGGGCCTGCAGGAGCCCCAGGTCTCACCCTTCACTCCCCTGAGGGTTCAGGGTCACCCCCATTCACCTGCCACGCTGCCTACACCACCTGCCCGGATTTCCTTGCTTGTCTAGTATTCCTCACCAGCGATGGTGTCACTCCGAGTGAAGAGCATGATGTCAAAATGTGTAGCGTCGCTACGAGAACGTCTGAGCGCAACTAAGGAGAGCACCTGAACCAGGAGCCGCCACCCACATCCACGTGTCCTGGTCATAGTCCTGGTACCTGGTACCCACCGTGCTCCGGCCTTGCGTCACGCTGCACTTCAGAGCGTGAAGCGGAAAATCCACGACGCGAGAAGCAAGTCAACGAGGAAGGCGAGAGGTGAAGGCGTGCAGGCCGCATCCTGCTGTGACTAACAGCCAGAAAGGTGACGCACCCCCCTTCCTCAGCTCTCCGTGCAGGCTTCACCGCCTTCAGGCAGCACTGCAAGGGTAGAAAAACCCTCAAAATCAGTCACGGATAACACAGCCTCTTCGCTAAATCATAGGTCTACCTACAAACAGCAGCGTACTGCTCTGAGTGGAGCTTCATACCTCACCTTCTCATACCTCTCACGGCCCTGGCCTCCTGATTTGGCCTGCTCAATCAGGCTTTTGGTGCCAGCAGCACCGTAAACACTATAACCTGCCTATTCAGGAACTGACACGAACTATCAAGTTCCCTCTGTCGTTATGATAGTATATTCACTCACAGGATGAGTGACGCTGACCAATTCTGTTGTTATGGCAGTTTATCTTTGATATATATACCTTTGATATATCTTTGAAGAGTTTCGAGAGTTTCTCTACTCTCTGAGTCCGGCCATAGGCCAGGCTCGTCTGTGGTCTACCCGCAGAACATTTTTTCCATTATAAAAATTGTATATTTATATGTAAGATAAACGCCTCATAACCTAATGAGTCACAGACTGTCTGTAGGAAGCATCAAGCAAACTGTTAGACAAAAAGGATACAAGTGCAACTAATGGGACATTTTATTGTGACAATAAAATGTCGCATTAGATGCACTTGTGTCCTTTTACCTAACATATTTTTTGGTAATTCTACTTACATTATTGCATCAGGCAAACTGTCTGCAACATGCATCAGGCAAAAATCTTTTAAAAATAGCTATCAGATGTCTGTTGGTGTAAACTGTCTCCCCTTCCCGAGCTCCCCCCCTCCCGAGCTCCCCCCCCCTCCCACACACACACACAAACACACACACACACACACACACACACACACACACACACACACACACACACACACACACACACACACACACATACTGATGAGGACAAGGAAAGACTGCAAATGGATCTGGGGCAAACTGCAACTTCGGTCAGAAATCTTATTTACTTCGCTATTTATAAGATCATCTAAGAGTCTAGATCGTTGAAAAACAAAGGACCCGACAATGACCCCCGTGGAGCGCCACGTGTGACTGGTCCCTATTATTTCTCCATTTATGCAAACAGAGAAATCAAGGTACCTTGGAGAAAGAAATTAAATATAACCTGGGTCTGTCTATGTCATCAAGCATTAGAAACAATATGATGAGACGTATATGATAATTCTGAATGTCATAGGAATAAAGTTAAAGGCCTGAATAAATCTATTAGTCACTAGGATAACATGAACTTCCTAGATGAGCACATTTACAGAGCAACTTGAAACGTAAGCAGAATGAATTAGTGATGTAATGGTTTAGAAAACCGACAAGCTAAAGAATGAGACAATTGTACAACACTTGGGAATATTTTCCTCAATAAAGATTCCCAAATGTGCAAGTTGCATAAATGTCTCATTCTTCAAACAAGAGTTAGACTCAGTTGCAAGTACTTCTGGCAGTTTGCCATATACACAGACAAGAATCAAACTAAAAAGCTTATCCTGTTACCTGACAAACCTTACCTAACCTAACCAAACTAAAAAGAAAAGTATATAATCAGCCTTAGGGTCACTTTCTTGAACACTGTGTTTGAATGTCTGCTTACAGCGGAACAAAGATGAACCATATAATAACCTTTGTGATGTTACGTCAACCCGTTTTATTAATGAAAATTTAATACCATAAGAAAACAATATACCGGACATTCTAAGCAAATATCCTAAAGTTATTTGTAATAAATGGAATATCAATTGTAAATACATATCAAAATGCACTTCTGTCTTCCCTTCCGTAGCCTAGTTCCAAGGCCTTTTGTGTTTCCACGTTCTTGCACTACCCGCTTCGGGAGCAAGCATCTTACTGAATTTCAGACTAAGTTGACCCTAGTGGGTTTAGCGCTTAGTTTTTATTATAATTCAGACTAGGTCTCGAAAATAATAAAGAAAATATTAAAAGAAAAAGAGCTGGTGAATGAAGTAGAAATACGTAAGCTGTGGGTGTGAGACAGAAAGAGCAAGGGACGCGACGAGTACGGTGAAAGAGAACTAGATGAGTGTCAGAGGTCCCTGACTCTTCAATGCCCTCCTTCTATGCATAATTGGAATTACCAACAAACCTCTCGCTGTCTTCAAGAGTGAACCGAACAGGTTTTTCAAATCAGTTCCCGATCAGCCAGACGGATTTGTATGTTGGACTGTGTGCGGCCAGCAGTAACAGCCTGGTTGATCGATCAAGCTTTGATTCACTGGGAGGTCTGGTCTGGGACCAAGCCCTGGGGGTGTTGATCCCCAGAAGCATCCCTCAGGTAGTCGAACACTGTGAGTGTTTCCACTATTAATGTCGTACACTGTGAGTGTCCACCATTTAAGGTCACAAACTGCGAGTATTCCCATCACTGTAAGTCATATATAGAATAAGTGCGCCGCACACTGAGTGCAGTTAAAAATATATAAACATAAAGATAAGAGGCTCAGCAACCCTTCCTCTTCCTTTCACACACATGAGGCAACAATGTAAATTTCCCGGTAATTAGGAGCTGTACCTGACGAAGTGTGTTGTCGTGCACGCGCGAGACTCGTCGTCGAGGGTGAGGATGAAGATGAGTGGTGTAGGTGGGAAGTAAGGTCTGAGCAGGAACTGTGCACACGCCGGTAATACCAGCACATTAACTAAGGTATATGCATTATACCTTTGATATACATTGAACGGGTTCTGAGAGTTTGCCTATTCCCGCAGCCCGGCCCTGGGTCAGGCTTGTCTTGTACTTGCCTGACAAGCCTGACCCAGGACCGGATTTCTTACTTACAAGTCACCGTGTTAGAGCTTACAGTCAATCCACCCACCAGCTTGTCTGGCATTCTGTTGTCTGCCGGCAAACCAATATGGATCATACAGCACTTGAGGAACGAGAGGTAGTCAGGTATGATACAAAGGAAAGATGGTCCCGATATCTTGCATCAAGAGCCCTTCACCACCATCAGAGTACCTCGCTGGAAAGGAGAGGCGAGGAGCCTGTGTAGTCAGTCCGTCAGGGCAGGCAGCAGACCAAACTGCAAAGCTGGCAACATCGCTGGTAACTGCAACTACCTCTGCTGTGACCTACCTTTACTCTTGCAGGTGTGTATGGTGCTACTGATGCTACTTTTAATCCTTCAGGTGTGTGTGTGTGTGTGTGTGTGTGTGTGTGTGTGGTACTGTTAATTTTATGTTTTATCCTGCTACCAGGAGATACCAGAAAAACTGCTGGAATCAGTGTGGAAGCCTTCAAGAGGAAACTGGATCACTACCTCCGCAGTGTGTTAGATCAACCAGGCTGTGGCGGATATTTGAGACAGGAGACCGTCAACAGCAACAGTCTGGTCGACCAGGTATTCACTAGGGATGGGTCCTAGCCCCGGGAGTAGGAAAACTCCGGAAACAGGTCACAGGTAAATTACAGGTGCTGACGCTAACTTATGCCTCCAAATGTCTCCTGAATTTCAATGTCTACCTGTCCCTATCTCTCCCTTCTCTTAACGTAAAAGTAACTCCAGGTCCCCGGAACGAAATCTTTTAATATCTCGTCGCGCTGCTGAAGTCTCCAGGCTGAGACATTAAATTACCTCGTGTATGAACTATCCTGTGATGAAATACGACAGAAAAGACATAGCTAGCTTTCGTTCCCACCATTTAATTATCATAATGAAGAGCATAGAATCACACTGCGGGTGTTCCCTTTACGTAATTATCATAGAAAATACGGTAGCTCCACGCTGCGGGTGTTTCTAATTTATATATAAATCCTAATCTCTCTCTCTCTCTCTCTCACTCACACACACACACACACACACACACACACACACACACACACACACACACACACACACACACACACACACACATGACAGTTTGAAAAGTACAGTATGTAAGGCTAATGAAAATATACTAACGTCAGGGAAAGGTTACAAGATCTAGACAGATTCCAGTAATGGACAAACAGGTGGTTACTGAACGTCAACCCCAGCAACAGCAAGGTTATCAAATTAGGTGAAAGAGGGTGAAGACCAGACACAGAATACAGACTCGGCAGACAGGTTACAACTCCCAGACAAGGTAAACAAGCTAGTGGTAAGCATAACACCACCCAATGTTGCGTTGCTTGGCTAATTGGGCTTCAAGCCTATCGACATACGAGGTTCATGCAAGACTGCATGAAAGCTTTTCCCCACAAGTCAAGAATACTTTTATCTGCAATATAGGCCTACGGGGATCATACACCCCTGAACGTATACATGTAGCGTTGCTCTCAGTGCACACACATCAAGAAATATAACTATCAATGTATGTAGTTCTATTCGTCAGGAAACAAGACAAGTGCTTCCTGACATAAGTCTTAATCATTTAAATAACTCGTTACCTATTTGATATTTTGATTTATTTATTATCACACTGGCCGATTCCCACCAAGGCAGAGTGGCCCGAAAAAGAAAAACTTTCACCATCATTCACTCCATCACTGTCTTGCCAGAAGGGTGCTTTACACTACAGTTTTTAAACTGCAACATTAACACCCCTCCTTCAGAGTGCAGGCACTGTACTTCCCATCTCCAGGACTCAAGTCCGGCCTGCCGGTTTCCCTGAACCCCTTCATAAATGTTACTTTGCTCACACTCCAACAGCACGTCAAGTATTAAAAACCATTTGTCTCCATTCACTCCTATCAAACACGCTCACGCATGCCTGCTGGAAGTCCAAGCCCCTCGCACACAAAACCTCCTTTACCCCCTCCCTCCAACCTTTCCTAGGCCGACCCCTACCCCGCCTTCCTTCCACTACAGACTGATACACTCTTGAAGTCATTCTCTTTCGCTCCATTCTCTCTACATGTCCGAACCACCTCAACAACCCTTCCTCAGCCCTCTGGACAACAGTTTTGGTAATCCTGCACCTCCTCCTAACTTCCAAACTACGAATTCTCTGCATTATATTCACACCACACATTGCCCTCAGACATGACATCTCCACTGCCTCCAGCCTTCTCCTCGCTGCAACATTCATCACCCATGCTTCACACCCATATAAGAGCGTTGGTAAAACTATACTCTCATACATTCCCCTCTTTGCCTCCAAGGACAAAGTTCTTTGTCTCCACAGACTCCTAAGGGCACCACTCACCCTTTTCCCCTCATCAATTCTATGATTCATCTCATCTTTCATAGACCCATCCGCTGACACGTCCACTCCCAAATATCTGAATACATTCACCTCCTCCATACTCTCTCCCTCCAATCTGATATCCAATCTTTCATCACCTAATCTTTTTGTTATCCTCATAACCTTACTCTTTCCTGTATTCACCTTTAATTTTCTTCTTTTGCACACCCTACCAAATTCATCCATCAATCTCTGCAACTTCTCTTCAGAATCTCCCAAGAGCACAGTGTCATCAGCAAAGAGCAGCTGTGACAACTCCCACTTTGTGTGTGATTCTTTATCGTTTAACTCCACGCCTCTTGCCAAGACCCTCGCATTTACTTCTCTTACAACCCCATCTATAAATATATTAAACAACCACGGTGACATCACACATCCTTGTCTAAGGCCTACTTTTACTGGGAAATAATTTCCCTCTTTCCTACATACTCTAACTTGAGCCTCACTATCCTCGTAAAAACTCTTCACTGCTTTCAGTAACCTACCTCCTACACCATACACCTGCAACATCTGCCACATTGCCCCCCTATCCACCCTGTCATACGCCTTTTCCAAATCCATAAATGCCACAAAGACCTCTTTAGCGTTATCTAAATACTGTTCACTTATATGTTTCACTGTAAACACCTGGTCCACACACCCCCTACCTTTCCTAAAGCCTCCTTGTTCATCTGCTATCCTATTCTCCGTCTTACTCTTAATTCTTTCAATAATAACTCTACCATACACTTTACCAGGTATACTCAGCAGGTATATATATATATATATATATATATATATATATATATATATATATATATATATATAGATATATATATATATATATATATGACACTGTGCTCTTGGGAGATTCTGAAGAGAAGTTGCAGAGATTGGTGGATGAATTTGGTAGGGTGTGCAAAAGAAGAAAATTAAAAGTGAATACAGGAAAGAGTAAGGTTATGAGGATAACAAAAATATTAGGTGATGAAAAATTGGATATCAGATTGGAGGGAGAGAGTATGGAGGAAGTGAATGTATTCAGATATTTGGGAGTGGACGTGTCAGCGGATGGGTCTATGAAGGATGAGGTGAATCATAGAATTGATGAGGGGAAAAGGGTGAGTGGTGTACTTAGGAGTCTGTGGAGACAAAGAACTTTGTCCTTGGAGGCAAAGAGGGGAATGTATGAGAGTATAGTTTTACCAACACTCTTATATGGGTGTGAAGCATGGGTGATGAATGTTGCAGCGAGAAGGCTGGGGGCAGTGGAGATGTCATGTCTGAGGGCAATGTGTGGTGTGAATATAATGCAGAGAATTCGTAGTTTGGAAGTTAGGAGGAGGTGCGGGATTACCAAAACTGTTGTCCAGAGGGCTGAGGAAGGGTTGTTGAGGTGGTTCGGACATGTAGAGAGAATGGAGCGAAAGAGAATGACTTCAAGAGTGTATCAGTCTGTAGTGGAAGGAAGGCGGGGTAGGGGTCGGCCTAGGAAAGGTTGGAGGGAGGGGGTAAAGGAGGTTTTGTGTGCGAGGGGCTTGGACTTCCAGCAGGCGTGCGTGAGCGTGTTTGATAGGAGTGAATGGAGACGAATGGTTTTTAATACTTGACGTGCTGTTGGAGTGTGAGCAAAGTAACATTTATGAAGGGGTTCAGGGAAACCGGCAGGCCGGACTTGAGTCCTGGAGATGGGAAGTAAAGTGCCTGCACTCTGAAGGAGGGGTGTTAATGTTGCAGTTTAAAAACTGTAGTGTAAAGCACCCTTCTGGCAAGACAGTGATGGAGTGAATGATGGTGAAAGTTTTTCTTTTTCGGGCCACCCTGCCTTGGTGGGAATCGGCCAGAGTGATAATATATATATATATATATATATATATATATATATATATATATATATATATATATATATATATATATATATATATATATATATTGCGCGCGCGCGTGTGTGTGCGTGTGTGTGTGTGTGTGTGTGTGTGTGTGTGTGTGTGTGTGTGTGTGTGTGTGTGCGCGCGCGCGCAGGACAACCCTGTAGAAAAATAGTGAACTTCCAAGCGCTTTCGTGATTTCTCACATTATCAAGGAACTTAATATAAAAGATCAGCAGAAGGCATATAAGGACGAGATTACACTTTTAAGATTTTAACTTGTCGAATATATCTTAAATTCTTCAAAAAAAAAAATATTAATTATAAAAGAATCCAAAATTACATAACTTGATTCTTTTATATTTATCTCAACCATGCAATTGCTTGATACAACTTTATGCATTGTTAAGATCGCCTGTTTGCGTTTGTTTTGCATATACAAAGAGGCACTAGGGACACGCATTAGTCGAAGGGAGCATTTAGGTGTACCATACCCACCGCTGATCTATACCAGGGAACCAGCGGCTTTCTTGGGCATTATGTGCGGCCTTCTAAATGAATTATTTTTCTTGAAGTTATTATAAAATAATTAACTTTTTACAAAAAAAATCCAGTACAATAATATTTGTTTTGAATGCGGCCTTATTAGATTACAGCTAACTTTAATGCACTATCTTGGAGCCCCCCCTCCCTTTGAGAAAACGTGTCTAGGCATAAGAGAAAAATCAGAGAATTACTATGGAATTGGTCCCTGAGCTAACATGAGCGGCCTACGAAGAAAAATAAATATACACTGGAGGGAAGAACTATTAGATAACACAATTACGATGCATGAGATACTAAGGAATTGATAAAACAGAAACTCCTTAAAAGGAGACTAGGAACAAGGAGGCTTGGTAAAAACCTTGGTGGTAGATACCGACAAGTTGGTGTAGAAAAACACGTTAACAAACACTTAGGCATATTTATCAGAAAACATTTCGGTCCTGGGACCTTGATCACTTCTAATATAGACGTTAAACTTCTGTGTGCTAGAAAGTGATCAAGGTCCCAAGACCGAAACGTTTTCTAATATATCCTAGTGTTTGCTTGCGTGTTTTTTCTAAACCAACATGGAAGCTTGCCCTCAAATGAGTGTCCGTCTGAGGGTGGTTGGGAAGTGTAACGATCTGAATGAGGATATGGTGGAAGCGGTTCCCATGCGCAGTTTTAAGAACAGGAATAAGACCCATGACCCAAAAATAGACTTGATCATAATGAGCAGGGCCAAGAGCCGAGAATTGACCCTTTCAGTTACGACTAGGTAAGTACACACACTCTAAACATAACCTTCACGTTATTTACGAAGGTAAAATTTACACGCCATTCTTCGGGGTCACTTGAGTTCTCACCCCCACCCCTCCCACACACAAAAATGTTAAATATCGTTATGCAAAAATTTTATAATGTTAGTTTTTTATTTGTCACCAAAACTAACCAAGCAACCCAACATAACCCTGATTTTTTAACGTAAAATAATGTTTATCAATTTACCAAACCTATCCAAGAATACAGATACAGATAAACTTGTTTTTCTTAGGGGAAACTCTAGTGATCTCAGTTTTCATTAACTTGATAAAGATCCTCATTCTTTGCTGTAATTATTGGACAACAACAAAAATAAAGGATAGCCTGAACAATCAGAACCTCACGGAAAACACTCATTTAGTTATGCAAATCCTTACATAGGTAAGGTCAAATAACTTACATCACTCAAATTTTTTAGAAGGTTTAGTTGAAGCTGCTTGAAGAGTGGATGCAAAATAAAGAAAACGGGATTTTCATGGTTTACATAAAAAATTTGACTCTTCCTTGGGATGCCCAATGTTGGCCTGATTCCCTCAGAGATTTAATTTATAATACAAGGTATATACACCGAGAGGTATATTTCTCAACGTATATATGCTGAGAGCTTGTTTTAATCCCTATTTTAGGGATTAAAGTATTATTGCCTGGTGGTGAAAACAGGGTACGTGCAGCTTTATTTATTATTATTATTATTATTAAAGATTCGCCGGTATTCTCCCGGCCCGGGCCTTTTCCAAGTGGTGGCCCGGCCTTGGCTCCCTCTTTAGGAAGTGTCTGAGACCTAAGTCTCCCATGGGAGGAGATACAAGTACCTCCTCATCTTTGGGACCAACTGTCCCCAGGCCTAGCCACAAGCTAGGCCTCTCTGGTCTGCCATCCCCGCCACAAGGGGGCAAATGGGAATGACAGTCTTATGAGCTAAAGGCTCGGGCTCAGGCACCTACCCTACCCTAGAAGGGTTAGGCATGGTGTCGATGTGTAGCTTTATTTATTATTTATTATTAAAGATTAGCCGGTATTCTCCCGGCCCGGGCCTTTTCCAAGTGGTGGCCCGGCCTTGGCTCCCTCTTTAGGGAGTGTCTGAGACCTAAGTCTCCCATGGGAGGAGGCACAAGTACCTCCTCATCTTTGGGACCAACTGTCCCCAGGCCTAGCCACAAGCTAGGCCTCTCTGGTCTGCCATCCCCGCCCCAAGGGGGCAAATGGGAATGACAGTCTTATGAGCTAAAGGCTCTGGTTCAGGCACCTACCCTACCCTAGAAGGGTTAGGCATGGTGTCGATGTGTGTAGCTTTAGTTATTGCCCAAGTGAAGTCGATAGGCTTTTTAACCTATTAACCAACCAAACCAATTTATAGAATATTTTTTTTAACAGTTTAACTTAAAAAAAGGACGTCATTACTTTGGTCAATACTTCCATTTGTTAGTCATAATTATTAGTTTGTAAAATGCCTTGAATTTAAGTATTAGTTTTCCTCTTTTATTTATGAATTACTTTGCTTTGAAATTAAGGCTTTATTTTTCATGGAAGTCAAGAATTCCTTTTCCTTGAATTTAAGGAATGTATTTTACAAAGAATTTAAAGCTTTGCGTTTTGCATCCAGGGAAGCGTCTTTATTGCATTTATTTTATTTATTCAATGGGAAAATTCATGTAGATGTAAGTGATTCTGGGGGTGACTTAATTAAATGAGTGGCGGACGTGACCAGGTAGCGGCTGGTGGACCAGCCAGGCCGGTATAGATACTCGTGTCCCTCTCTCCTGCACTCCTTCGTGTGTCTTCGTTGAGAGAGAGAGAGAGAGAGAGAGAGAGAGAGAGAGAGAGAGAGAGAGAGAGAGAGAGAGAGAGAGAGAGAGAGAGAGAGAGAGAGAGAGAGAGAGAGAGAGAGAACCCTAAGCTTGTAAATAAAGTTAAAACCCCCCTTAACCTAACCTTGTAATACCCTGTTAAGAGAGGGAGAGAGATAGAGAAATAGATGAGGAGAGAAAGGGAGAGCCCTCGGCTTGTAAATAAGGTTAGGAACCCTTAACCTAACCTTGTAAAAACCTAAGAGAGAGAGAGAGCGAGAGAGAGAGAGAGAGAGAGACTCTCACATGTTCTCTCGTGATTACAAGTAACCATGAACAAACACTCAGGCTTCATCGTCTGTAAGTTTGGAGCAGTTGTGTTATTTATTTACCTCTAGCCTCGTGCCAGGCTGCCCTTCCTACAGAGTCGTCCAGACAAGAGAAGTTTAGAGTGGCTGAAAATAGCACCAACTATCTGGTGATTATATGCCCGACTCTTTTATGGCTTCGTATCGTAGTCTAGGCTACCACTGTTTTGGCTACCCAATTACGGAAGACTTTTGTTTTATTGCTACGGAAATTTGCAAGGCTATTCTCATCGTATACTTTAATGGAGTGCCTTCCCCCTCAACGACGGTTCCTTGATGTTGGTGAGGAGCTCTTGATTTAAGGAATTGGACCAATGATCCAATTTCTTGTATCAAGACTGAATGTCTTCCATTCCCCGAGGCACCGTATGACCCGTACGGGTTTAGTGCTCCCCCGAATTTAATAACAATAATGTGTCTTCATGTTAGTAGACCAACAGATATGCGAGATGATCGTACACGTGTAGGTGTGTTTTACAGCTTACAAGGTCATTTAAGAACACTGGAACAACTCTCGTTCTCAACTCGTTCACCCGTGACAGTCTTTTTTCAACATGGCGGCGACATGCCACTTGGTCAGTGGAAATATGCTACACAAGTCAATGATTACCCGTATCTTAGCAAAGCTCATCTGGAAAAGTGTACAAGGAATGATTTCCAATTAGTCGTTTTTAACGGATGTCTACCCGGCATCGCGCAAAACTCCGAAAATGGGCGAGAATATGATTTTTTTTTTTCATTGTTTTTTATCCTGACTTCAAATGCAATATCAGTGGCAATAACAAATGAAACAGAATCAAGAATAAAACGGTGGCAATACAAACGTAATAAAAGAACCTGAGGTCGTAAGTAATAGATAATAGATGTCTGCATAACTATATAAACAATAACTGTAAACAATCTTAAAAAAATATACATGAGAGGAAGAGTTGGATAACATTCTTTTCTGGAAATTATATACGTTATATACGTTCCTCTGTAATATTCAATTAATTGTAATTTTGATATACAGTATTGTATAGCTATATTATTTTCAAGCTACGGTATATTGGAATGGTCTGTGTATGTCTTATACGTATAAAGTTTAAATAAAATGCGTGTGCTGATTGTCTGACATATCTATGTATTAGGTATATAGAGTTTTAAATTAAATAAAAATTATATACATGAATTCCAAGCAGAAATATTTTTTGGTGCCCAGCCTAGGCACCAGAAAACATTTCTGGTGCCCAGCCTAGGCACCAAGAAAACATTTCTGGTGTCTAGGCTGGGTACCAACCTAAGCACCATAACAAGATCACCAGGTGATCTTGTTACGTAGATAATCGCCCACCATGAGAACATCAGTGTCAACTCTTCCCATGAGGATATTTTGTGGATGACAGTTGAGGGAAGTTGGCCTTGAGTAAGATTGTGATTTTTTGTCATATTCCGTGATAAAATCTTCATAGTAGGGCAGAAACTATACTTAAAGAAATCATGATAGATTGAGAGCAGGAATGGCAGTATATAAGTGATTAAAATATGCACATACTATATATATGTATACAGTGCTGCAGACTTCGTAAATGTGCCACTGTCAATTTGCAAAGCAATTTATGACAACGTAGGATAAAGGGTACGAAGAACTAAATTTCACTGAAAGTCTAAAATTATTAAGAATGATTTTAAAGTGCCTCAAGTCCGTTTCTTGACCTCCGGATTACTTTTATATCGGTTAGGTTTGGTAAGGTTCGTCAGGAAGCAGAACATGTATCTCTTGACGCGGGTCTCAGTCAGATGATGACCCTCCACCGGAGCTTTTGGTGATCTGACCGAGGCCTTCCGCTGGCTTACCGGTCCACCCCTTTAAAAAATATGGTCATAGTTATAACCATTCATTAATTATTACTTTCATATCTTGCAAGCATAGCACTGATGATTTGGTTTTGAAGTGGAGTTTTGGTGTCATTTCATTCCAACAATTTTCAATGGGATTGAGGCCAGGGCTGTTCCCTGGCCACTGGATAACGTTGATACTGTTCATTTGCAACCATTTCTTGACCTGTTCTAACATATTGCAAAGGGCAACGTCTTGCATAAAGTGTGCGATAACATGTATCTTGTTTAATGTGAGGAAATGCTCCTTAAGCGTCTCTACCGTGCATACAGACAGCAAATGATGCCGAGTAGTATGCAACCCAAATAGTGTTTTTTTTTTTTACCTGAGAAAGCAATATAAGGCTCAGGTCAGTTGTCATGGGAAGTTTTTATGGACCTGTCTAAACCTGTGGAGTTTTAGCAGGAAATCTTAAGCGGAGTGTTTACTAACAAGACTTATTCAAGAAGTTTGCCGAGCACAGCTGAGTGTTAGAAACAGTCACGAATTGCAAAGAACGAGGAATCTTTAGGCATTTTGGTGGTGAATTTATAATGGTGTGGGACAAACCGAAATGCTGCCTGAAAACATATTCACAAATTGTGGGTTAGTTATGAATTTCATCGGCCACTAACATACAGGCATCCGAGGAATGTGAAGTAATCAAGTTTGATCCAAGCAAGGGGACGGCAGCTCCAGTTACTCTAATCAAGAGAACTTTCACCAGCATCAAAGCACCTCCCCCTTCCTCTTTGAAGGGAAATCAGGTGTAGAGAGAGAGGTGGGTCTCCTCGCAGCTTACTGCTAGTGGACTGAGGCAAGGTAACACAAAGGCTTGGGTGTGTGATCAAACCTTGTGTCAGCTTGTGTCCACGCCGGATATACTCTCACGTTTCTTACTGTGTTCTCGTGTATCTGTACATATGAATGTATGCATTGTTTCGATGTATGGGTGTATGTATGTATGTATGTATGCATTGTTTAAATGTATGTATGTGTGTGCATTGTTTAAATGTTTGGGTGTATGTTTGTATTCTCATGTAATTTACCTGTAATAGGTTTTGAGTGATCTACCCTCTCAGCCCAGTCTCAGGCCAGGTTTCCCTGTTGACCGCCTAGTCAACTAAGCTGTTTGTGCTAGCGTCCAACATGCCTACACAGCCATCACAATACATCCGGCACTTACAGAACCAAGCTGTCCAGCTTCTTGAAAACCTGTCTTCATTCTTTTAATACTTCTGATATCCGCTGATAGTATGTTAAGTCTTGAACTTGGGATGTTGACACTCAGCAATTATACATACGAGGTTCCTGCTCTTTACCCAGTTTACTCCACAATTTCTCCCATGTCTTCCTTTCCAGTAAATTCAAGGAGTGTGCAGGTTAGGGATTAGGCTCCCAAATACCTTCCTTGTATATATTATCAGGTGCCTCTCTTTATCTTTGTCATAGAGAATAAATGGCACAATACCGTGACTGAAACAATACACAGGTAACGTCGTCACAAGTTTTGTATTTGTGTTGTCAGAGAGAACAATCCAAGTGCTGGGAGGTGTTCCCAGTAGTTTAGATATTTTATTGATTCTTTGTGGGCAATACACGACCTCTGTACATTTTCTAGAACCGCTGTCTCTCCTGCCTTGAAATGTGCTGTAAGCACAGAACAATATTCACATTATAAGAACATAGTGCTTTGAAAAGTACCATCATTAGTACTGTTTCTCTTGTTTTGAAAATTCCCATAAGTCTATCCAGTCATTTTCACTGCTACTGTGAATATTGTTCTGTGCTCACAGCACCTTTCAAGGCAGAAGAGACAGTGTTTCTGGAAAATGTACAGAGGTCATGTATTTTTTTCTGTATTTGCCTTACTGTTTCTTCCAAATAGCAGATTCTTTGACAATTATTCCCGTCTTCTATTTGTCCCTTATGTTACCTTTTATACCTTTGATGAGTTCCGAGAGTTTTTCTACTCCTGAGCCCGACCATGGGTCAGGCTCGTCCGGTGCTTGCCGGGTCAACCAGGGCTGTTGCTGTACTCGTTTCGAGGTCTTCGTGCCACCTATATGTAAACAATTAAAATTTGTCACCATTGAACATCACAATTTCATATGCCCACTGGAAATTTTTTTCATATATTTTTGTAGTTTTCCTGTGTCTCGTACTGAGACGACTTTCATCTTATTTTGACATCGTCTGCAAATGATTAAACAAGGCTTTCTGCCATGAGGATGAGAAACAACAGCGGCACTAGGCTCGTTCCTCAGAGTACTGAACGTTCACATGTAACTAACATTATACATTGTTTTAGTTACTACCACTAGCTGAGATCTTTTTAGAAATTTGAATACGTATTTCCCTACTTTTCCTGTTATAACTACTGACCTCATTTTTTATGAGCTGTTTATGATCGCATGTAACAAATGGCTAAAAAAAAATGGTGAAGATTATATCTGCATTTTGTCTTTCGAAGGCTTTCGTAATTTTGTCATAATGAATAGTCATGATAAGCAAGATCTTCCTGGAGCTTTTAAGTCATGTTAACATGACTTGGGTTCTCCAAATATCGGAGCTGGAACAGATTCAAAGATCATTTACGGCTCGCATAGAGCCAGTGAAGTATTTAAATTATTGGGAACGTCTTAAATCTTTAATATGTACTTGCTGGAACAGAGACATACATGATAATATATACGTGGAAAGTACTTGAGGAACTACCTTTACCTTACCTTTGAAGAGCCCGGCCATGGGCCAGGCTCATCTGGTGCTTGCCTAGTCAACCAGACTGTTGCTGCTGGAGGCCCGCTGCCCCACATATCCATCACAGCCTGGTTGATCTGGCTAGTCCCAAATCTCCACACTGCTATAACATACTGGAGCGAGAGATATGGGAGAATGTGTAGAATCAACCCAATGAAAGGCGGGAACGCCGTGAGCACAATAAAAGAACACTACATCAACATACGAGGTCCAAGACTTCTTAATATTTTGCTAAAAGATATCAGAAACACTGCTGAAACAAGTACTGAAACAAGTACAGGGTTTACACAGGCTCTGGTGAGTATGTGGGCCACCGGGCTGCCAGCAGCAACAGACTGATTGACCAGGCAAGCATCAGACAAGCCTGACTCAGCTGCAAAAGTAGGAAAACTCTCGAAGCCAATCAAAGGTAGAGGTAAAGTCAGTACTTTGTCATCTCAAAACCCTCTGAAATTTTGTTTTGTGATGTTAGTACTACTGCTACTACCCCTCCTCCCCTCAAGGAAGGTTCCTTGATGAACATCAAAATGGTATAAAATACCGACAGGTTGGTAGGTAAGACACAAAGGCAACAGTTAGGCAACTTTATTCCGAAACGTTTCGCCTACACAGTAGGCTTCTTCAGTCGAATACAGAAAGTAGGCAGGAACAGTAGAGATGTGAAGACGATGTAATCAGTCCATCACCCTTGAAGTCGTAGAATTTGAGGTTGTCAGTCCCTCAGCCTGGAGAGTTCAGTTCCATAGTCAGGAACTATCTGAAGATCAAGCGACAGTGCGGAGACTTAAATACTGTCGGAAGGAGAGGTGCATAGTAGTAGTAGTAGTAGTAGTGAGAATGTAGCCCCTGATAGGTCAGGTCCCTCTCAGATCCAACAGTTCTCACTTGAAAGGGTTGTCCAAGGTGTTTTCTGTACCAAGAGGCCATGTGTTGCAGTGTCTGACAAGATGAACATCAAAATGGTATAAAATACCTACCAACCTGTCGGTATTTTATACCATTTTGATGTTCATCTTGTCAGACACTGCAACACATGGCCTCTTGGTACAGAAAACACCTTGGACAACCCTTTCAAGTGAGAACTGTTGGATCTGAGAGGGACCTGACCTATCAGGGGCTACATTCTCACTACTACTACTACTACTATGCACCTCTCCTTCCGACAGTATTTAAGTCTCCGCACTGTCGCTTGATCTTCAGATAGTTCCTGACTATGGAACTGAACTCTCCAGGCTGAGGGACTGACAACCTCAAATTCTACGACTTCAAGGGTGATGGACTGATTACATCGTCTTCACATCTCTACTGTTCCTGCCTACTTTCTGTATTCGACTGAAGAAGCCTACTGTGTAGGCGAAACGTTTCGGAATAAAGTTGCCTAACTGTTGCCTTTGTGTCTTACCTACCAAGGTTCCTTGATGTTGGTGAGGGGCTCTTGATTTAGGGAATTTGATCTGTGCTCCAGTTCCCCGAATTAAGCCTGAATGCCTTCCACATCCCCCCAGGCGCTGTATAATCCTCCGGGTTTAGCGCTTCCCCCTTGATTATAATAATAATAATAATAATAGTAATAGTAATAATGCCCCCTCCTCCCTTTTGCCAAGAGGTGCTCTTACTGCACTTGTTAAGCTCTACTAGGATTTCGTCATTAGCAACGCATTCCAGGAATCAGGAGCATGTGCTGCGTGTATAGGCATTTGTCTATTTTTCATTAGCAAACTGAAGGGGTTGTATTAATATTAAATATATAATCTGTAGGGCAGGCTGAATTCTTGAAAAAAAAATGTGATTCTTCAATTCTCATGACTTCGAGTGGATCTCGGAACATTTTACGTAGTAGCCTCATAGAACGTAACTTTAAATTAAGTTTTTAAAAGTTTTTTATAAAGTAACCCAACAGGACCTTGTATGGATCAGCAGTGCTACTGCAGGACCTTGTATGGATCAGCAGTGCTACTGCAGGACCTTGTATGGATCAGCAGTGCTACTGCAGGACCTTGTATGGATCAGCAGTGCTACTGCAGGACCTTGTATGGATCAGCAGTGCTACTGCAGGACCTTGTATGGATCAGCAGTGCTACTGCAGGACCTTGTATGGATCAGTAGTGCTACTGCAGGATCTTGTATGGATCAGTAGTGCTACTGCAGGACCTTGTATGGATCAGCAGTGCTACTGCAGGACCTTGTATGGATCAGCAGTGCTACTGCAGGACCTTGTATGGATCAGTAGTGCTACTGCAGGACCTTGTATGGATCAGCAGTGCTACTGCAGGACCTTGTATGGATCAGTAGTGCTACTGCAGGACCTTGTATGGATCAGTAGTGCTAGTGCTACTGCAGGACCTTGTATGGATCAGTAGTGCTACTGCAGGACCTTGTATGGATCAGTAGTGCTACTGCAGGACCTTGTATGGATCAGTAGTGCTACTGCAGGACCTTGTATGGATCAGTAGTGCTACTGCAGGACCTTGTATGGATCAGTAGTGCTACTGCAGGATCAGTAGTGCTACTGCAGGACCTTGTATGGATCAGTAGTGCTACTGCAGGACCTTGTATGGATCAGTAGTGCTACTGCAGGATCTTGTATGGATTAGCAGTGCTACTGCAGGACCTTGTATGGATCAGTAGTGCTACTGCAGGATCTTGTATGGATCAGCAGTGCTACTGCAGGACCTTGTATGGATCAGTAGTGCTACTGCAGGATCTTGTATGGATCAGCAGTGCTACTGCAGGACCTTGTATGGATCAGTAGTGCTACTGCAGGATCTTGTATGGATCAGTAATGCTACTGCAGGATCTTGTATGGATCAGTAGTGCTACTGCAGGATCTTGTATGGATCAGCAGTGCTACTGCAGGACCTTGTATGGATTAGCAGTGCTACTGCAGGACCTTGTATGGATCAGCAGTGCTACTGCAGGACCTTGTGTGGATCAGCAGTGCTACTGCAGGACCTTGTATGGATCAGCAGTGCTACTGCAGGACCTTGTATGGATCAGCAGTGCTACTGCAGGACCTTGTATGGATCAGCAGTGCTACTGCAGGACCTTGTATGGATCAGTAGTGCTACTGCAGGACCTTGTATGGATCAGTAGTGCTACTGCAGGACCTTGGGTGGATCAGTAGGCCTAGTGCAGGACTTTGCTTGGATCAGTAGGCCTAGTGCAGGACCTTGCTTGGATCAGTAGGTCTAGTGCAGAACCTTGCTTGGATCAGTAGGACTATATTGCACGACCTTGGGTGGATCAGTAGGCCTAGTGCAGGACCTTGCTTGGATCAGTAGGACTATTGCAGGACCTTGGGTGGATCAGTAGGCCTGCATCAGTAGTCTCACAGTTGTTACGTTGTTTATATGACGTGTGTGGCAGCGAGATCGTGAACAATGTGACAACAGTAAGGGTGGGGGATGGGTGGAGGTAGGGGAAGAGGGAAGGAAGGATGGAGGGGCGATGGGAGTGAGGGAGGGAGGTAGGGAGGGTCGGTAATCCTTACCACCGTCAAGCTTACCCCAACCTTCCTGCCGCCCGACAACAAGGTAAGCCCTCCCCCACCCCCTCCCATCCTCCACTGTTCGCTTCCCTGTCTCCTTTTTCCTCCCTCCTCCTTCCTCCCCCCCCAACACTCCTGTCAGCAGAGGCAATACTCTCTGGGGGCTCTTACCCCCCCTCTCACTGGTCCATCACGCACCCTCCCGCGGCCATGATGGAGCTTCCGAGGGAGGGAATGAGGGAGGGGAGTATGGGAAAAGAGAGAAGGAAGGAAAGGGAGGAAATAAGGGAGGGGAGTAAGGGAAAAGAAAGAAGGAAGGAAAGGGAGGGAGAAAGAGAGAGAATGACAATATGTATAAAGGAGAGAGGAAGAAAGAGACAAAAGAAGAGAATAAGGGAGGGAGTGAAGGTTGAAGAAGGGAGAGGAAACAATGGAGGAAGGGAGAGAGGAAAGAAGGAAGGAAGCGAGGGAGGTTGTGGAAAAGGAAGCTGACCTCGGCCCCCTTCCCTCACACATACACACACGCACCTACTTTCCTCTAACCTCGGTATCACATGGCCAAATACATACATACAAGCTGGGCCAAGAGCTTAGACTTGACTCCTGCAACCACATATATGTGAGCACACACACAGTCTGCGTACCAAACAAAAGATTTAAAGAGGACTTCTCAGTGGAAACAAAGGCAATACCAGAAAGCCCAGGGAAAAGAGTACATCAGTAGGTACTGGACACCATACACACAACACGGGAAGGGGTAAAAAACACTTTTGATAGAGTTAGATACATCAAAGGCGGTGGTGCCTGACAGGGTGTCACCATGGATTCTGTGGGAGGGAGCAGAAGCACTGTCCGAGCCACTAGTTGCGATCTATAAGTCAAGGACTTCAATGGAAATAAGTCACTTTGACTTTTTTTAGGGTTATCCTGGGTTCTCTACACATATGCTGCTATGTATGATAATCTATGTAACTGCATATGTATATACCTGAATAAACACGGGTCAGTTGCCCGAGATCGGGAAGATAGGGAACACAGTAACTATATTTAGGAAAGGAGATAGGCAGAAGGCATTGAACTACAGGCCAGTTTTCTGATATGTATACCACAGACCCCACAAGACAAACAATAGTAGCTACGACAACCCAACTCCAGGTGATTTTTTAGTGGCAGGAAACGAAAAAAGAAAATGGAAGGAAATAACAAAAATAGTCCACCACCTTGGAGCCTTGTTGGACTGGAGGCGCAGCCAGTGGCCACCCATGGCCCTCCAGAATTACAACTACTGATGCCAATAACAAAATCCCCCCAACAAACACAGAATACAACCTCGTTCATATTTGTTAATATACAGGGCCTTAAGCCATCCACCAACAACAAAATACCTTTTATCAGTGGACTTCTAGAGGAGTCTAATGCAATGTTTGCAGCCTTCACAGAGACTCACACAAAAGATCACTTTGACAGTGAAATATGGATAAGTGGTTACAACCTTTTTAGATGCGACAGAAAAAACAGGCAACAAGGGGGGGGGGGGGGGTTGGCCTGTATGTCAAAGAGTCCCTTATCTGCACGGAGTTGCTGAACACCACAAATGAGGTAGTTGAAGTTCTATCAATAAAGATCGAGAACCAAAACCTAGTCATTGTGGTTGTATACAAGCCACCAGATGCAACCTCACAACAGTTCAAGGAACAGCTACTGAAAATTGATTACTGTTTGGAAAACCTTCCAGCTCCATCCCCAAACATCTTACTGCTTGGTGATTTCAACCTAAGGCATACAAAATGGAAGAATGTAGCAAATAATGTTATAGCTGAAACAATCCCCTGAGGTAGCGCAGATGAAAGGTCACACACACATGAGCTACTAAGTCTCTGCGAAAAACACACCTTAAGCCAGCAGATAGTGGAGCCAATAAGAGACATAAGAATATCAAAAACAACTAATTCCGATCACAACCTAATCGAAGTCCAGACGTACATGCAGGTGAAATCGCAGATCTAGAGAGTGTACAGAGATTCTTTACTAGACGTATAAGTTCTGTCAAGCACCTTAACTACTGGGAACGCTTGGAAGCACTTGACTTGTACTCGTTGGAATGCAGGAGGGAGAGATATATCATAATCTACACTTGGAAAATCTTGGAAGGAATGGTCCCAAATCTGCACACAGAAATCACTCCCTACGAAAGTAAAAGACTGGGCAGGCGATGCAAAATGCCACCAATAAAAAGTAGGGGCGCCATTGGTACACTAAGAGAAAACACCATAAGTGTCCGGGGCCCAAAACTGTTCAACAGCCTCCCATCAAGCATTAGGGGAATTGCCAATAAACCCCTGGCTGCCTTCAAGAGAGAGCTGGACAGATACCTAAAGTCAGTGCCGGATCAGCCGGGCTGTGGCTCGTACGTCGGACTGCGTGCGGCCAGCAGTAACAGCCTAGTTGATCAGGCCCTGATCCATCGGGAGGCCTGGTCATGGACCGGGCCGCGGGGGCGTTGATCCCCGGAATAACCTCCAGGTAACCTCCAGGGGTCCTGATCAGCAGAATGCATGTACCTGTGAAGGTGTCTTCACAAAATACAACTTCAACAACAAGAACATCAACTGGGACCAGGTAAACCATGTCCTAAACGAAACATGTTGGGAAGATGTCTTAAATGACATGGATCCAAACCAGTGCCTTGAAAGGATCAACTTCCTGGTAGCCGAAGCATGTTCTAGGCATATTCCTCTAAGAAAGAAGAAGAGCAGGAGTAAACTGGAGAGAAAAAGACGCTCCCTCTATAGAAGACGATGAAGAGTCACTGAGCTCCTCAGGAGTGCTAGAACATCTGATACACGAAAGGAGGCGCTGACCAGGGAAGTGGAAACTATCGAACTTAAGCTAAATGACTCTTACAGGAACCAGGAGAGGCAGGAGGAGCTTAGAGCTATTAGTGAAATTGAAAGAAATTCAAAATATTTCTTTTCATATGCCAAAAACAAGGCAAATACCACATCTAGTATCGGGCCCTTACTCAGACAGGATGGGACTTACACAGATGACAACAAGGAAATGAGTGAAATATTGAAATCCCAGTACGACTCTGTGTTTAGTGAACCACTAATCGGTCTGAGGATCGACGACCCAAATGATTTCTTCATGAATGAGCCTCAAAACTCCATAAATGTATGCCAGATTTCCGACATTACCCTAACTCCGATAGATTTCGAAAAAGCCATTGACAACATGCCTATGCACTCAGCCCCGGGCCCAGACTCGTGGAACTCTGTTTTCATTAAGAACTGCAAGAAACCCCTCTCGCATGCCCTAAGTACACTATGGAGGAGGAGCTTGGACATGGGTGAAATTCCACAGTCACTTAAAACAACGGATATAGCCCCACTCCATAAAGGTGGCAGCAAAGCATTAACTAAGAACTATAGACCAATAGCTCTGACGTCCCACATCATAAAAATCTTTGAAAGAGTGCTAAGAAGCAGGATTGCAAATCACCTGGATTCCCAAAATCTGCACAATCCAGGGCAACATGGGTTCAGGGCAGGTCGCTCCTGCCTCTCACAACTACTGGATCACTATGACATGGCCTTGGATGCACTGGAAGAAAATCAGAATGCAGATGTAATATACACAGACTTTGCAAAAGCATTTGACAAATGCGATCATGGCACAATAGCCCATAAAATACGTGCTAAAGGAATAACTGGGAAAGTGGGGAGATGGATCTTCAACTTCCTAACAAATCGAACACAAAGAGTAGTGGTCAACAGAGTTAAATCGGAGGCTGCCATAGTGAAGAGCTCTGTTCCACAAGGCACAGTACTCGCCCCCATCTTATTCCTTATCCTCATATCAGACATAAACAGAGATATACACCACAGCACCGTATCATCCTTTTCGGATGATACTAGGATCTGCATGAGGCTGTCATCTGCTGAGGACGCGGTTAATCTCCAAGAAGATATAAACAAAGTTTTCCAATGGGCAACGGTAAACAATATGATGTTCAATGAGGACAAATTCCAACTACTCCGTTATGGAAAACTGGAGGAGATAATAACTAGAACAGAGTATACTACTGACTCCGGCCATACAATAGAGCGGAAAACTAATGTAAGGGACCTGGGAGTAGTAATGTCTGAGGATCTCACTTTCAAGGATCACAACAGTGCCACGATCGCACGTGCAAAGAAAATGATAGGATGGATGAGAACTTTCAAAACGAGAGATGCCAAGCCCATGATGATCCTTTTCAAATCACTTGTTTTCTCTAGGCTGGAATACTGCTGTACATTAACATCTCCATTCAAAGCAGGTGAAATCGCAGATCTAGAGAGTGTACAGAGATCCTTTACTGCACGTATAAGTTCTGTCAAGCACCTTAACTACTGGGAACGCTTGGAAGCACTTGACTTGTACTCGTTGGAACGCAGGAGGGAGAGATACATCATAATCTACACTTGGAAAATCTTGGAAGGAATGGTCCCAAATCTGCACACAGAAATCACTCCCTACGAAAGTAAAAGACTGGGCAGGCGATGCAAAATGCCCCCAATAAAAAGTAGGGGCGCCATTGGTACACTAAGGGAAAACACCATAAGTGTCCGGGGCCCAAAACTGTTCAACAGCCTCCCATCAAGCATTAGGGGAATTGCCAATAAACCCCTGGCTGCCTTCAAGAGAGAGCTGGACAGATACCTAAAGTCAGTGCCGGATCAGCCGGGCTGTGGCTCGTACGTTGGACTGCGTGCGGCCAGCAGTAACAGCCTAGTTGATCAGGCCCTGATCCATCGGGAGGCCTGGTCATGGACCGGGCCGCGGGGGCGTTGATCCCCGGAATAACCTCCAGGTAACCATGTAAGATAATGGAGAAGATAATGAGGAAAGTGGTAGAACACTTGGAGAGAAGCGGTTTCATAAATATAACCAGCACGGGTTCAGAGATGGTAAGTCTTGATCTTAGAATTTTATGACAAAATAAGGAAAGTGAGGTAGGAGAGAGAGGGTTGGGTGGACTGCATTTTCTTAGACTGCAAGAAGGCATTTGATACTGTGATGAAAATTATTTTGAAAACCGACAAGTTAAGAGTGAGACACTTGTGCAATATTTGGGATTTTTTGGAAAAATAAAAATATAAATAACATAATGTGATCCTTTGATGACAAAGTTTCGCCCACACAGTGGGCGAAAGTATTTATAGGATGGAGTCAGGTGGAGAATGCTGGGTCTACCTGGAGGGCATTCCGGGGATCAACGCCCCCGCGGCCCGGTCCATGACCAGGCCCCTTGGTGGATCAGAGCCTGATCAACGAGGCTCTTACTGTTGGCCGCGCGTAGTCCAACGTACGAGCCACAGTCCGGCTGATCTGGCACTGACTTTAGGTATCTGTCAAGCTCCCTCTTGAAGACAACCAGGGGTCTATTGGCACTGGTGGGAGGCTGTTGAACAGTCTTGGGCCCCGGACGCTTATTGTGTTTTCTCTTAGTGTACCAGTGACGCCCCTACTTTTCACTGGGGGTATGTTGCAACGCCTGCCCCTACTTTTCACTGGGGGTATGTTGCAACGCCTGCCCCTACTTTTCACTGGGGGTATGTTGCAACGCCTGCCCCTACTTTTCACTGGGGGTATGTTGCAACGCCTGCCCCTACTTTTCACTGGGGGTATGTTGCAACGCCTGCCCCTACTTTTCACTGGGGGTATGTTGCAACGCCTGCCAAGTCTTTTGCTTTCGTAGGGAGTGATTGCTGTGTGCAGGTTAGTGACTAGTCCCTCCAGAATCATCCGGGTGTAGATTACGATATATCTCTTTCGCCTGCGTAGGTTGGATCTGATAAGGACCTGCACGGGACTGGCGGGTGTGTATGTAACCAGGTAACCATCACTCCAGGTAACCAGGTAACGATGAGGAATTGTCTTGGCACAAAAATATATATGCACCCACCAGTCCCGTGCTGGTCCATATCAGATCCAACCTACCCAGCATTCTCCACCTGACTCCATCCTATAAATAATCACGTACCTTTCACCCAGGTAGATCTGTTTGTGACTTAATAAAGCCCACTGTGTGGGCGAAACGTTGTCAATAAAGGAACATATTATACTACTTATGTTTATTTTTCCATTGTGTCGGTATTTTATACCATTTATTTGCATTTGTAAATCTTTACTGAGGAAAAGTTTCGCCAGCCAGTGGCTTCTTCAGTCCAATACAGAAAAGAACAGAGGGCTAGGAGTCGATGTGTTGAACACACACACGTGTCTCATTCTTCAATTTGATACTGTACCACACATGAGACTGGGGCAAAAGATTGGAGAAATACGTAGGAATAACTGGGAACGTACACCGATGGATCAAGGTACGACTGGAAACATTAGGACGTTTTTCCTTAAGACACCTGCTGTCCAGTGTTCACCGTCAGTAAAATAGGTACCTGGGTGTTAGTCGACTGGTGTGGGTCGCATCCTGGGACAAAACTGACCTAATTTGCCCGAAATGATCTGCATAACAAGAGGCTTTCTATGTAGTAATATGTCATTGACGTCAGCTACGCCTGTATACCTTGTACATGTACTTATAGAAATAAAGATTATTATTATTATTGTAATTATAGGAAGAAGAGACAAATAATTATTGCCCGGGAAGAATAACAAGCGGGGTATCACAAGGATCAGTTTATGTGACCGACATACTTGGAGTCGAGTTAAGTGCATCTCTGTTCACTGATGATGTAAAACTAATGAGAATATAAACAGACGGGGAAAGGTTGCAAATGGATCTGGACAAACTGCAGAGTTAGTCAGAAAAGTGGTTGCTTGAATCCAACCTCAGCAAATACATGGTTATGAAGATTGGGAAAGGGGCCAGAAGAACGAGTATAAACTCGGGGGGTGGGGGGAACGCAAAGGCTGCAAACCTCAAAACGTCATTCAAAGTATAAACATAGTTTCCAGCATAACACCAGAGGCTCGCACCAACCAAAAAACTTCTGTAGCCAATGGTCGCCTGGCAAATCTGAAAGTGGCCTTCAGGAATCTCAACGAGGAGTCATTCAGAGCTCTAGACTAAACCTAGTCCACTAGGTGGCAGCACAATTGTCATGGCAGCAAGGCGCAAAATACGGAAGGCCTGTCTGAGCTTACAAAAATACTGAGGAACTGATAAGAGACAGGGACAACTGTTTGAGAGGGAGGAAATGGGTGCTCGGAGGCTCAGCTGGAAGTTAAAGACACAGACGAGTCATAAGAATGTCGAAAAGTATTTCTTCAGTCTCAAGGTGTTTAAGAAATAGAAAATGAGCATAGTTTTAAGATTCCCAGACTCACTGTCCTAGCCCACGATGCTAGGAGAATGATTCCCAGACTCATTGTCCTAGCCCACGATGCTAGGAGAATGACTCCAAGACTCAGTGTCCTAGCCCACGATGCTAGGAGAATGATTCCCAGACTCATTGATGCAAGGAGAATGACTCCAAGACTCAGTGTCCTAGACGATGCACTCACTGTCCTAGCCCACGATGCTAGGAGAATGATTCCCAGACTCATTGTCCTAGCCCACGATGCTAGGAGAATGATTCCCAGACTCATTGTCCTAGCCCACGATGCTAGGAGAATGATTCCCAGACTCATTGTCCTAGCCCACGATGCTAGGAGAATGACTCCAAGACTCAGTGTCCTAGCCCACGATGCTAGGAGAATGATTCCCAGACTCACTGTCCTAGCCCACGATGATTGGAGAATGAGTCTGAACTGGCAAGTTAAGTGCCGGGTCTGAGGCTAAGCCTCGACCCTTGCAGTTGCATACAGGCGAGTAAACTCACATACACATAAAAATACCAAGTATCTATCGGCAAGTGCCTCTGACAACCAGTAACTAACACATCGACAAGTTGCGAGGCTGGACCAGGAGCTATGACTTGACCACGATACAACTACAAACTGGTAAGCAATCCCATTATTATTATTATTATTATATTCATGGGGAAGCGTTAAACACGCTGGAGTCAAAGCGCTTGGGACTGAGAAGTAATCCAAGGGCAGTTGGATGAAGAGCCTTAATTATCCTCTCTTGGTAATGGGCCAAGCCTGGCTCCGGACAAGCATGCCTGGCCAAGGACCGGGCTGCGGGGATGGGAAAACTCTCGAGAACCGTCAAAGGTATATCAAAGGTAGCGTGAACTCGGAGACGGGAATTCCTGCCTGACGACCTGGGTCAGTGAGAATGATTAGGGGGTAAGTAATCTCCTCTGGCACCACCAGTCACACTCGTGTACATTTTAACGTTTCCTGCAGCTGCTGAGCTACAGCCTTACCAGACGTACCTTTGATATACCTTTGATGAGTTTCGAGGGTGTTTCTACTCCCAGAGCCCGGCCTTGGGCCAGGGTCGTCTAGTGCTTCCCCCTTTTTATTATCAATACATCTTTCACTGCCTTGCGTACATAATCTCTGTTTTGAAAAAGCCACTGGTGGGCAAAACGTCTCTTCAAAACAAAGATACCCAGGTGTCTGGGTGTTTAATTCATCCGCATTTTATTGCTCCTAACTTATTCGTGGTTAAATATACCCTATTTACGGGTTTATGTAAAAGTTACTTAAGCCGATCCAACCCAATCTAACTTATTAAACTAACCTAACTTAAAAATAAAGGAAATAGCAATCATTTACCTTTTTTTTACACAAATTAATTTTACAGGTTAAGAGCTGTTATTCTATCTCCATTTGAAAGCCTCAGCCCTATCTAAGGTATACTGCCACCCCCAGGATGCGACTCACACCGGTCGGCTAACACCCAGGTACCTACTTATTGCTAGGTGAACAGGGGCAGCAGGTGTAAGGAAACATGCCCATACTACCTTTGATATACCTTTGACGAGTTTCGAGAGTCTTTCTACTTTCGGAGTCCGATCATAGGCCAGGCTCGTCTGGGGCTAGCCTGGTCAACCAGGCTCTTACTGCTGGTGGCCCGCAGCCCCACACATCCATCACAAAGTGCATAACGCTCAAAACAATGGTGAAGATAGATAAATTAGATACATACGCAACACTTGGGTATCTTTATTATCCATAATAAGGATACCCAAGTGTTACACATATGTCTAATTTATCAACTTGTCGATTTTCTGAATCATTTATCTATATAGTGAATACACAAATAACCCGCACATAGGAGAGAGAGAAAAGCTTATGGCGACGTTTCGGTCCAATTTGGACCATTGACAAGTCACACTGACAAGAGAATGAGTGAACCAGTGAATATACATAGGCGAAGGAGGACAGGGACGGGAGAAAGAGAGGAAGAAAAAGTAGTGGTAATGCTGGTAGTGGTGGTAGTAGTAGTAGTAGTAGTAGTAGTAGTAGTAGTAGTAGTAGTAGTAGTAGTAGTAGTAGTGGTAGTAGTAGTAGTAGTGGTGATAGTAATGGTGGCAGTGGTAGTAGTAGTGGTGGTGGTAGTGGTAGTATTGGTAGTAATGGTGGTAGTGGTAGTGATGGTAGTAGTAGTAGTAGTAGTAGTAGTAGTAGTAGTATTGTGCCTCTGTTCTTTCTACATGGTGAGGATTAACAGGAGACTACCGGAGCACCTGCAGGGGAGAGAGCTTCAACAGTATCAGTGGAAACCAACAGGGATTCAGAAACAGCTCCTGTCTGACGAATCTACTGGAGTTCAGAGACAGCTGGTGAGATACAACAAGAAAGATGTTAGGAACAAGGACACATGCGACATTTTATTGTGGCATTAGTTGCCGAAGTAGTTGTACTGTTGATAATTCTACCAACATTATTACAACAAGAAGGATAAGGATGGGTAGATCGTAATAAACAATTTGGTTTAAACCTTGGAAATAGATACCGACAAATTGGTTTAGAAAAACACGTGAGGTAACACTAGAACATATTTCCCAGCTATGTCTTCGTGTTTACTCAGGTGTCTTTCTAAACCAAGAAACAATCGGAGACGTCCCCGCCAGAGGCTGTTGCATAAGTTTGTTTTAACGAAATTAGATACATCAGCGGTATGTTGCAGCCTTATTCTATATGACAATTACAAAATCTATCCTTCCCTGTCATATATGGCAAAATACCAAAAGTCAGTACCTGATTTGCCGGGCTGTGGTTCGTATGTTGGATTACGTGCGGCCAGCTGTAACAGCCTGGTTGATCAGGTCCTGATCAACCGAGAAGCCTAGTCAAGGACTGGGCCGCGGGGGCGTTGACCCTCGGAACGACCTTCAGGTATACTCTAGGTAAATATTCCATCACGCAGGATGGGGTTTATACAAGGTGTTGAAATCTGCCAGACTGAGCTGGGAGACTTCAGTAGAGCAACGAGTAGCAGCAGTAGGTTCACCGGAACTGTCCCGGCCCGGGCCTTGTCCAGATGGTGACCCGGCGTATAGCAACGAGGATATTGTTAAATATTAAAGAAAGAATTCGTCAGCTATAGCAGCTTTAGAAGTTTCCTTCCAGCTTAGCTATAGTTACTATAACTTGGTAACTGCCATCTCTCATGACAGTCTATCCCTTACACAGGAGAAACAGATATTTTGAAGATATCTGTAAGCTAGAATAGTAAACAGAGGTAAGTAATAGGGTATAGACAGACTATTCAGGGAAGAACTACCGTCCTGTCATACATTAGTGCAAAACGGAAGCCTGTTAACATCTTGTAATTTGGCAAGATTGTTGTCATTTTCTTTCTGTCTGGCAAACACGTAAGATTAACAGGTAAATCTTACAAACCTCTACTTAAATTCAGTATATACTTAACTTTACTTCCTGTGAATTTCTTAGCAATTCTTAAGGCACATTCCCTTTCTAATTAATGAGGTCTGGTCTGAGACCGGGACATGGGGGGGATGACCCCCGTGATCACTTAAGGGAGAAAGCGTCGGAAAGGGCGAAGACAAGTGATAGATGGCAATAACTGGTTGTGTTGCAGTTCCCGGCCTGGCTGCTCAAGTCACCAAGTTTTCTAGTGAGTACATCAGCACTGCTGATCTGCTGATTCAGCAGATCAAACGAGATGAAGAATAAAGTCGGTAGGTAAGACACATAGGCAACAGTTAGGCAACTTTATTCCGAAACGTTTCGCCTACACAGTAGGCTTCTTCAGTCGAATACAGAAAGTAGGCAGGAACAGTAGAGATGAAGAAGCCTACTGTGTAGGCGAAACGTTTCGGAATAAAGTTGCCTAACTGTTGTCTATGTGTCTTACCTACCAACCTGTCAGTATTGTATACCATTTTGATGTTCAAGAATAAAGTCACAATGACGATGTTTCAGTCTCCTAAGTGCGGGCTGTGTACTGAAGAGTAAGACACATGTGCAACACCAAATGATGATTAAGACACATGTGCAACAGCTGAGTATCTGCAACACTAGTGTTACACATGTCTCTCACTCATCATCAAAAATCTAGATGGGAAACAGGAACCATGTGAACCTGGTCTGAAGGTAGCCAAGGAACGGTGAAGCATGCTTCTGTGCACCAACACAATAGGAGATCGAAGGGCAAGTCAATTTATTGTGTAGAATATCCCCATGTCTTTAAAGGGAAGGACAGAATTTCCTTAGGAGGAAGTGTACAAGAGATGAAGTGGGTAGAATATTTTCAACACAAGTCACAGATTATCTCAGACCTGGGATCACGCTAGCTGTGTTGCAGCTCCTGGTCTGGCTGCTCTCAGGGATAAAGCTGCCTGTACAAATGATATCCACTCCAGCGTGGAGTCGGCGGGAAGTCTGCCTGAGGCAGCTTCCCAGGGCCTCACCTTGCTGAGTGCACCCACGCTACACCTCACTAGCCACACACCTACACTCCACCTGCAACGTCTGGCTCTGCCCTCTGTCTATCTGGCTCCAGCCTGCTATCTATTTGACCACAGTCTGCCTTCTCTTTGTATCAAGCCTGTCACCTGTATGGCTACAGCCTGCCGTTTATCTGGCTCATATCTACCATCTCTGGCTGCAGTCTGACATTATATTTGTTGATAGTTCCGGGGTTAATCGCCCCGGAGGCTCGTTCTCAGACTCAAACCAATTAAGATATATTTATCTAAGCGTATACAGGAGTATCTTAAGATTTATCTACCATCTTACGCGTTCAGGAGACGAGGAAACGAAGATTAAAAAGCGTAAGTAACAGTTGGGTATCTTTATTGACGAAACGTTTCGCCTACACAGTAGGCTTCTTCAGCCAAATACAAAGGGAGCAGAAGAAATGAAACAAAGATGATGTAATCAGTCCATTAACCTTGGAGAAAACGTATTTGAGGTAATCAGTCCCTCAGCCTGGAGAAGTTGATCTCCATGGTCTGGAACGATATATCGTTCCAGACCATGGAACTGAACTCTTCTCCAGGCTGAGGGACTGACCACTTCAAATAATTTTTCTCCAAAGTTGATGGACTGATTACATCATCTTTGTTTCACTACACCTTTTACCTCTGTATTTGACTGAAGAAACTAGTTCGTGAGCGCTGGAAATATATGCTAGTTCGTGAGCGCTGGAAATATACGCTAGTTCGTGAGAGCTGGAAATATATGCTAGTTCGTGAGCGCTGGAAATATACGCTAGTTCGTGAGCGCTGGAAATATACGCTAGTTCGTGAGCGCTGGAAATATACGCTAGTTCGTGCGCGCTGGAAATATATGCCAGTTCGTGAGCGCTGGAAATATATGCTAGTTCGTGAGCGCTGGAAATATATGCTAGTTCGTGAGCGATGGAAATATATGCTAGTTCGTGAGCGCTGGAAATATATGCTAGTTCGTGAGCGATGGAAATATATGCTAGTTCGTGAGCGATGGAAATATATGCTAGCTCGTGAGCGATAGAAATATATGCTAGTTCGTGAGCGCTGGGAATGTTAATTTTGGCGATGCAAGAATGACTGAGTTGGGAGTGAGGCAGTAGACGTGATTGTGCAGAGCACTTGTAATTGTGTTGAAGTGTTGCAATGCTGGGGTGGTGGTGGGAGTGGTGAGCTGTGAGCAGGTGATGGCGAGGGCTAGTGGTAGGTGGGAAGGAAACATCGTAGAGTGGGAAACATTGAAGGCTGAGCAGGAAGCAGTATTCAAGTGTATATTGGAAAATAGTGAGACGCCTATGACGGCCTGCCCTGTCCTGCATTGAAAATGGGATGGGAACATTGAAAATGGGATGGGCAAATATTTTTGTTTGCGGGTGGTAGTTGAGAAAGCCCTGCCCAGTATGGGCCAATAGGCCTATTGCAGTGTTCCTCACTTCCCATGTTCTTATAACCCACAACACGAGATCTAATATGCATACCTTGTCCTTAATAATAACAATATGTATGTATAGACGTTCAAGTCACCACATAAAGCATACCACATAGTTACCAACACTCATAACCACATATATACTTTCTAAAAAAAATTCTTTAAAAAAAAAAATGCCTACCAATGCTTCATATATTTTTTACACTGTCCAGGGGAAAATATCGTCCACTAAAATCGTGTTCCAAGGGGGCGGAGCGGCCACTAACGAACCCCTTCAAAGGGAACTATCCCCTTTACCCTTTGGTTTTTTTTTGTTTTTTTAATTTTAGCTGTCTCTCTTTTTTTTCATTCCCCGTTACATGATAGCTGACAGGGGGATATATGTTGACAGTCTGTCACAGCTGTCAGCTACTTTTTCTTGCGGAACTGTTAGCTCCTGTATCTTTCAGAGCTGCCAGCGTCTGTATCAGAGCTGTCAGTCCCTCTCACCTTTCAGAACTGTCAGCACCTCTTATCTTTCAGAACTGTCAGCTCCTCTTATCTTCCAAAACTCAGCTCCTAGAGAGAGAGAGAGAGAGAGAGAGAGAGAGAGAGAGAGAGAGAGAGAGAGAGAGAGAGAGAGAGAGAGAGAGAGAGAGAGAGAGAGAGAGAGAGAGAGAGAACAGCAATGTAAGTCACATATCCCAATCATGATAGTCAGTAGCAGCAGCCAAAGTTAGTCATTTCGGTCAGTCATCACCGGACGGAGGCTCAAGCACCCCCCCCCCAATCTCCACCACTCACACGGGTTTAGAGCAGCATGCAACACAATCCAACAATGTAACACAAGGGAGACGGTACTTACAAAACTCTCGTATGGTGAACGCTGCTGGTAGCCACGGCCGTTGTGGAAGGCGTTCTTGTAGGCGGAGTCGAAGTCGTTCTGGTAGGCGTCTTGGGAGTCGTTCTAGTAAGCGTCTTGGGAGTCGTTGGCGTGGTCGTCTTTAAAGGTCGTTCCCGTAGGCGATTCTTACAGCAGCGATGGTCAAGGTGTTTTGCGCCTTCATGCGAGTCCTGACACGACACACACACGCACACACACAATTAACGTTATCTCAAGCAGGTAAACACTACACTGATGACAGTGATGATAATAGTGACAACATTGATGATAATGATGACGGCACTGATGATAATGATGCCGATAATGATGACATTATTGCTGACAATAATGATAATGCCGACATTGATGTTGATAACAACAGGCGAACATAAACTTCAAAATAACAATAATAACAATAATAATAAACAAAATTAAACTGAAGTACACAGACTAAAGAACAGCAGAGTCACATTTCAGTCAGGTCATCTTTTTTTAAACTCCCTGACTACCTCCACGACCCCCCCCACCTTCCATGACGACCTCCACCCCAACTTACTTGAAGATTACCCCCACGCCGAGACTACAACCCCCTCCTCACCCTCTCATCAGTCCTGACTTGTTCATCAGACACACGCACAGCGCCTCAAGGAGGTCAAGATGTTCTCTTTACTACTAGTGTGTGTGTGTGTGTGTGTGTGTGTGTGTGTGCTCACGTAGTTGTGGTTGCAGGAGTCGAGTCACAGCTCCTGGCCCCGCCTCTTCACTGGCCGCTACTGGGTCACTCTTCCTGCTACATGAGCTTTATCATACCTCTTCTTAAAGCTATGTATGGATCCTGCCTCCACTACATCACTTCCCAGACTATTCCACTTCCTAACAGCTCTGTGACTGAAGAAATACTTCCTAACATCCCTGTGATGTGTGTGTGTGTGTGTGTGTGTATGTGTGTGTGTGTGTGTGTGTGTGTGTGTGTGTGTGTGTGTGTGTGTGTGTGTGTGTGTGTGTGTGTGTGTGTGTGTGTGTGTGTGTGTGTGTGTGTATAAATACATGCCTTAGAGGCTACAATGAATCTCAATAAATACAGGATTCATCCTGTAAGTGGCTACTGGAATTCAACCACAGCAAATATAAGGCTACGAAAATTGTACAAGGAAAAAAGAAGACCGGAAACTAAGTATAGGTTCTGGGAACAGAGGCTAGGAATCTGACTAAAGAAAACTGACCTTGAGACATTAGTATACAACAATATTACAGCCAAGAGCGAGCAGCAGACTTGAAGAGAATCGTCATTGGCTCTGTCTTGTTTAGGCTGTTTTGAATTATCCAGTGTATCAAATATTAGTGTTTACTGTTCAAAGGGAATATAATAATAATCAAAATGACAAAGTCACAATACCGTGACTGGAATAATACACAGATAACCCACTTATAGGAGAAACTCAAGACGACGTTTCGCTCCAACTTGGACCATTAACTAGACAGAACATTAAAATGGTATAAAATACCGACAGATTGTTAGGTAAGACACATATGCAACAGTTAGGTATCTTTATTTTGAAACGTTTCGCCTACACAGTAGGCTTCTTCAGTCGAGTACAGAAAAGTTGATAGAAGCAGAAGATACATGAAGACGATGTAATCAGTCCATCACCCTTAAAGTTTTGAGGTGGTCAGTCCCTCAGTCTGGAGAAGAGCATTGTTCCGTTGTCTGAAACAATATGAAGTTGAAGTGACAGAATCGGGCCTTATATAGTGCCAGGAGGTGAGACGTAGGTTGATTTGGGAGGGCAGGTCCCTCTCAAACCCAGCCGTTCTCACTAGTAGAGGTTGTCGAAGTTGATGGTCTGTACCAAGATATCCTTGTGTTGCAGTGTCTGACAGAATGAACATATGTGTCTTATATGTGTCTTACCTAACAATCTGTCGGTATTTTATACCATTTTAATGTTCATTCTGTCAGACACTGCAACACAAGGGTATCTTGGTACAGACCATCAACTTCGACAACCTCTACTAGTGAGAACGGCTGGGTTTGAGAGGGACCTGCCCTCCCAAATCAACCTACGTCTCACTTCCTGGCACTATATAAGGCCCGATTCTGTCACTTCAACTTCATATTGTTTCAGACAACGGAACAATGCTCTTCTCCAGACTGAGGGACTGACCACCTCAAAACTTTAAGGGTGATGGACTGATTACATCGTCTTCATGTATCTTCTGCTTCTATCAACTTTTCTGTACTCGACTGAAGAAGCCTACTGTGTAGGCGAAACGTTTCAAAATAAAGATACCTAACTGTTGCATATGTGTCTTACCATTAACTAGACACTTGACTAGTTAATGGTCAAAGTCGGACCGAAACGTCGTCACAAGTTTCTTTCTCTTATATGCGAGTTATCCGTGAATAATCTAATAATCCAGCCTAGCATTTTCCTTGCGGTTGCGAAAGTAATATTGTGGCGATCCTCGAGTACATTTACAAGAGGCACATATCAACTGAATAACCTTTGCAACAAACGTTCGTTTGTCAAATCCAGGATAACCTTTCAGAAATATAAACAAAGGGTTATTAACGACCCTATATACATGTCGGGCCCTTCTTAGGGAATGAAGCGCTAGGATGGAACCCTCACCTGAGAAAGCATGTTAAATAAAGAAGGTGCTGAGGATAGCATCAAGATTAGTCCCGCTGTTAAGGGAAACTTGATGACAATGGAGGATAGAAGGGCCAGGGGTGGTAGGATAATGACGGAACATAATATGAAGAACTGAGAGGGTGGACAGAGATAGATTGTTCGAGAGGTGAAAAACGGGTACAGGAGGGCAAAATTGGAAGCCCCCCCCCCAAAAAAAAAATGAGTTGCGCGGATCTTAGGAAGCATTTCTTCAACTTAAGGAGTGTAAGGAGGCGGCAGACTTCATATACAGTTTAAGGAATATGTATGATAGGGCCTGCGAGGGTATGTGAGAGGCATGGCCAGGAGCTGAGACTCGACATGTGTAGCTAGAAATAGGCAAGTGAGAACAGACACAGAGACACAGACAAACACATACACACACACACACACACACACACACGCACACACACACACACACACACACACACACACACACACACACACACACACACACACACACACACACACACACACACACACACACACACACACACACACACACACACACACACACACACACACAGGTGAGTCACGAGCAGGAATCATGGCAGGAGGGTCAGTGGCTCGTGTGCTGAAGACACTATTTTATGAATATCACGGTCACAGATGGTAAATCCTTCCATGGTGATGGTAGCAGTGGTGATGATAGTATTGACAGTGATAATAGTGGTGGTGGTGGATTTCAGGATGGTGGCTTTAATGGTATTACTGCTCAAAGTGAAGATGGTGGTGGTAGCGGTGAGGCAGTAACAGAGACCAGGGGCAGCGTAGCAAAAAGATTAACCTTGGCTTCACTCAGGTAAACTACTGCAGCGACTACAATGGCAGGCTACCGACGGTGTGTGTGTGTGTGTGTGTGTGTGTGTGTGTGTGTGTGTGTGTGTGTGTGTGTGTGTGTGAAATTTTATAGATGAATGGAAGAGGAAGACAGTAAAGAAGGGGCGGGTAGATAAAGATGGGACGGGTAGATAAAGAAGGGACAGGTAGATAAAGAAGGGACAGGTAGTAATTAAAGAAAGGACGGGTAGTAGATAAGGATGGGGGTGGGTAGTAAAGAAGCGACGGGTAACAGATAAAGAAGGGACGAGTAGTAAAGAGATGGGTAGTAGATAAGGGAGGAGGTAGTAGATAAAGGGACGGGTAACAGACAAAGACGCGGCGGGTAGTAGGTAAAGAAACGGTAGGTGGTAGATAAAGAAAAGGAACATAGATAAGAGTTTAGGCAGAGAAATAAGAGGAGGTAAATAAAGATGCAGGCAGAAAGGGGTAGATGAAGAAGTAGACAGCCAAGATGATAAAGACGAACAGATAGTGGAAGAGGTGGTTTAACAGAGATACAGAAGAGTGGGGGGGGGGGTTAAACAGGAAGGGGGAGGAGTTACACAGAAGACCGGACCAGATCTGACTTGAAATTCCTCTGTCAATTGTCCATTAGCGAGCATAATAGCCGGAGGACATAACCAATACACGAGCTAGTGCAGTAGTCCACTGAACTCCCCGCAATGTTGTTTTTTGTATGTATAGGTCGGCAGATGGTGTATGTGTGTGTCTGAGTACTTACCTAATTGTGGTTGCAGGGGTAGGTTCACAGCCCCTGGCCCTGCCTCTTCACTGGCCGCTACTAGGTCCATTCTCTCCCTGCTCCATGAGCTTTATCATACCTCTTCTTAAAGCTATGTATGGAGACTGCTTCCACTACATCACTCTCCACACTGTTCCACTTCCTGACAACTCTATAACTGAAGAAATACTTTCTAACATCCCTGCGACACATCTGTGTGTGTGTGTGTGTGTGTGTGTGTGTGTGTACTCACCTAGTTGTACTCACCTGGTTGAGGTTGCAGGGGTCGAGTCCAAGCTCCTGGCCCCGCCTCTTCACTGGTCACTACTAGGTCACTCTCCCTAAACCATGAGCTTTATCGTACCTCTGCTTAAAGCTATGTATGGATCCTGCCTCCACTACATCGCTTCCCAAACTATTCCACTTACTGACTACTCTGTGGCTGAAGAAATACTTCCTAACATCCCTTTGATTCATCTGTGTCTTCAGCTTCCAACTGTGTCCCCGTGTTGCTGTGTCCAGTCTCTGGAACATCCTGTCTTTGTCCACCTTGTCAATTCCTCTCAGTATTTTGTAAGTCGTTATCATGTCCCCCCTATCTCTCCTGTCCTCCAGTGTCGTCAGGTTGATTTCCCTTAACCTCTCCTCATAGGACATACCTCTTAACTCTGGGACTAGTCTTGTTGCAAACCTTTGCACTTTCTCTAGTTTCTTTACATGCTTGGCTAGGTGTGGGTTCCAAACTGGTGCCGCATACTCTAATATGGGCCTAACGTACACGGTGTACAGGGTCCTGAACGACTCCTTATTAAGATGTCGGAATGCTGTTCTGAGGTTTGCCAGGCGCCCATATGCTGCGGCAGTTATTTGGTTGATGTGCGCTTCAGGAGATGTGCCTGGTGTTATACTCACCCCAAGATCTTTTTCCTTGAGTGATGTTTGTAGTCTCTGGCCCCCTAGACTGTACTCCGTCTGCGGTCTTCTTTGCCCTTCCCCAATCCTTATGACTTTGCACTTGGTGGGATTGAACTCCAGGAGCCAATTGCTGGACCAGGTCTGCAGCCTGTCCAGATCCCTTTGTAGTTCTGCCTGGTCTTCGATCGAATGAACTCTTCTCATCAACTTCACGTCATCTGCAAACAGGGACACCTCAGAGTCTATTCCTTCCGTCATGTCGTTCACAAATACCAGAAACAGCACTGGTCCTAGGACTGACCCCTGTGGGACCCCGCTGGTCACAGGTGCCCACTCTGACACCTCGCCACGTACCATTACTCGCTGCTGTCTTCCTGACAAGTATTCCCTGATCCATTGCAGTGCCTTCCCTGTTATCCCTGCTTGGTCCTCCAGTTTTTGCACTAATCTCTTGTGTGGTACTGTGTCAAAAGCCTTCTTGCAGTCCAAGAAAATGCAATCCACCCACCCCTCTCTCTCTTGTCTTACTGCTGTCACCATGTCATAGAACTCCAGTAGGTTTGTGACACAGGATTTCCCATCTCTGAAACCATGTTGTCTGCTGGTGATGAGATCATTCCTTTCTAGATGTTCCACCATTCTTCTCCTGACAATCTTTTCCATGAGTGTGTGTGTGTGTGTGTGTGTGTGTGTGTGTGTGTGTGTGTGTGTGTGTGTGTGTGTGTGTGTGTGTGTGTGTGTATGTCTGTGTGTGTGTGTATGTGCGCTCACCTAATTGTGGTCGCAGGGGTCAAGTCTCGGCTCTTGGCTCCACTTTTCTGCAGGCCGCTATTGGTTTCGCTCTTCTGGCTGCTTGAGCCCTGTCATACCTATTTTTTAAGCAATGTACGGATCCTACCTTTAGTACTTCGAGGATTAGGTCGTTTCACTTTCTGACCAATTTAAGGCAAAAGAAGTAATTCCTAACATCTTGTGACTCGCTTATGTGTGTTCGTTCTCCTGGGACCAGGAGCTTAGTCTCTACTCCCACAAACCTCTGAGAACACCCACACAAGCACATCCACACGTGTATAGCAGATATAAACACCTACATACACCCACATACACACAAGAAAAACATAAAACACCTATACATGAAAGAAAACTCAACACCAACATACACACAAACACCTAAACAGCACAGGAATAAATAGCGTTCAACAAGTGTCCCATATATGTACCGAATTTCAATAGTTACCGCTAAATTTCAGAAACAGAGACTCCCATATTGCATCGCTCAGCTTTTAAAATATAAATCCTAGCCTCCAATATCAGCGCTTCAACATACTACTCACTGTGTGTGTGTGTGTGTGTGTGTGTGTGTGTGTGTGTGTGTGTGTGTGTGTGTGTGTGTGTGTGTATGTGCGCGGTCCAAGTTTAACATGACATAAAGCAGAGTTTACACAACCCAGGTGAGGTGTACACATAATTAAAACAGTTTACTTAGAGTTGCATGCCAAATTAGGAATTTAATGACAGTAAACAAATTTCTTCTACCATCGCAATATAATAATTATTATAACAATAATGATTATAAGTGCATTATAAATAAACAATGCAATATAATAATAATAATTAACAACAACAACAATAATAATAATAATAATAATAATAATAATAATAATAATAATAATAAAATAGAATGAGGAAAGAGACGAAAGTACCTGGCTAACGCGAAAGATTTTGACAAAAAAAAAAGGATGAAAAAAAATCACCCAAATATGGGACAAGTTTGTGTTTAAAGGTCTGGCAGCAACAACTTTTTTGTGTGTTAAATACTGGTATGATGTTGTGCTTTGTTATGCGTGCCTTGCATTTCTGCTGTGATATATATATATATATATATATATATATATATATATATATATATATATATATATATATATATATATATATATATATATATATATATATATATATATATATATATATATATATTATATTGTGCTTCCTATTTTTTACTGTGTTCTGTATATATTGTTGTGTTTACTATACACAATTGTGCTACTTTGTGTAATGCTGTGCTACCCTATATATTGATATGCTACCTTTCTCACAACACACACACTAGGCAGGGACCAAGAGCTGAGCATCGACCCCTCCAGCCACGAATAAGTGACTACACACGTGAAAACTATCACACCTTTCCCAGTAGAAACCATTCCTACGAAGGAATATAGTATTTACATATTTAGATAGAAGAGTAGAACTCTGCTTATTACATTTCTTTAATCACGTCATAATTATCCTCAATTTTTGTTACATCCACAACGTTGTTCCACTGGGGTTCATGTATACAGTGGAACCTCGGTACTCGAACAGCTCCATACTCGAATAATTCGGTATTCGAACGCTAAGTTTGGTAAAATCGCTCAGTAGTCGACCGTTTTCTCGGCACTCGACCAAACAAACACGACCTGCCCGAAATTCGCTGTAAACTGTTTCGTGTTTCTTCGCATTTTTGGTGTTGTTTTATATTATTTGTATAAATAAGTCACCATGGGGCGTAAGAGAGTTAGCGATAACAGTCAACCAAAGAGAAAATTTGTTAGATCCAATTAAGTTCGAGTGCCGAGGTTCCACTGTATCTATATATACAATGAGAGTGTAAGGCCCAACAATCTGGCCCTCCACACGACTAAATAATAAAACATACCAAAAGAGACAAGCACACACTATCTTTCCAAGACACCCAACGTGACATTTTCAAACTAGGCTGTGAGGAGTAGCAAACATGTTTAGCTTAGTGGAGGGCCATTGTCAAGCGCTCACCCTGGCTGGCCAACAAGCAAATATAATTAACATATCACAAGTCACTGCAGTTTGTCTGTCTTACCGCCCCACAAGGACTGCTGCCGCACCTGAAGATGGGTTTAACCCTTTATGTACAACAACTTTGCCAATTAAAGGCATGGCGACTTTTTTTTCTTCCCTCGTGTGATAATGTAATCACTTGACTGTAAAAAAAGACTGCTGCCTGAGTACGATGACTATAGGATGAGCGCGATACTTCTGACCACCCGAGGAGGATCTATTGGTAATACAATTTTTTTTTTAATGCGATGTTTAATGTTATGGATACTGCTGCACTTCACAGTTCAATCTACTATCATTTTGCTACATTATTATTTTTTTTACGAGATTCCCATCGTCAGTGTCTTAAAAGTTTCATGGAAAATCTAACAAATACTATTTTGTTTAAGTCACATTATACCTGGCATATACCTGCGACAGGTTTCGAGAGTTTTACTACCCTCGCAGGCTTTTCAGCTGACTGCCTGTTCAACCAGACTGTTGGTGTTAGCGGCCTGCTGGCCCACATAGTCATCACAGTCTGGTTGATCTGGTTTCTTTAAAACTTCTACATTTATTCCGGCAGTTTTTCGTTACGTTAAGTTTATATAATTAAAAAAAAATACGTACATTTAGCCTGGATAAGATCAGACAGGAAACGTTGAAATATGCACGAGTATCACTAATGGTGCCCGAATGGGTCCTAGTTAGACGGTTTTACATAATCAGAGCTTAACTGCGACTCTAATATGAGCATTTATACTCTGAATTACATAACGTTACATACCGTGATGAGATGATGTGTGCGTGCGTGTGTGTACTCTCCTATATGTGGCTACAAGGCTCGAGTCACAGCTCCTGGCCCCGCCTCTTCGCTGGTCGCTACTAGGTCCATTCTCCCGGCTAAAGGAGCCTTGTCGTACCTCTATGGATCCCTCCCTACTACTCCACTCTCCAAATTGTTCCTCTTCCTGACAGCTCTAAGGCTGAAGAAATGCTTTCTAACATCCATCTGACTCTTGAGTTTTCAACTTCCAGATGTGAAACATGCTGTCCCTGTTCACCTTCTCAATTCTTCTCCTCTTTGTCGAAAAGTTATTTCTCAGATCTGCCAGACGAACATTTGCTGCGGTAGTTATTTGGTTGATGTGCGCCTCAGGGGATATGCTTAGCACGACACTCAACCCAAGGTAAGTGATATTTGCTTCCCCTGGAGCCTGTACTCCGTCTGAGGTCTTCTTTGTTCTTCTCCAACTTTGCACTTAGTAGGGCTAAATTCTAGGAGCCACTTGTGTGTGTGTGTGTGTGTGTGTGTGTGTGTGTGTGTGTGTGTGTGTGTGTGTGTGTGTGTGTGTGTGTGTGTGTGTGCCCGCGCGCACGCACAAGTGCATGTGTTTACACTTGTTTTTTATATTTCTGGAACTAGTCAGTATTTGGCGTCATTGTCGGGGACAAATAGACCTGGTTATATTTTTACGAGTTCAGCTTGCACATTATCAGGGAGTTTACACAATGCAAATGCTATGCAAATAACCACTTGTCTTGATCGTACTGTCATTACATATCCCCGAAAGGGTATATATCTTTTAAGCTTTTGCCCGAACTTTTTTTTCTTCCAGATTTTTCGTTTATAACTTCGAAATGTCCCATGCAATTTGTTTCATTATTATTATTATTATAATCAAGGGGAAGCGCTAAACCCGGAGGATTATACAGCGCCTGGGGGGGGGGGATGTGGAAGGCATTCAGGCTTAATTCGGGGAACTGGAGCACAGATCCAATTCCCTAAATCAAGAGCCCCTCACCAACATCAAGGAACCTTCCTTGAGGGGCAATTTGTTTCAGATTTACACCGGCGGTGTACTGTAACCAAGAAAAAGGTTCATGCAAGAATTATAGGTAAGTAACTTCTACTTACCTATAATTGTTGCATGATGATGTCTTCTGGTCCATTTTATACAGAATACTGGCGATTTTCGTTTATGTGTGTTAATGTAGATAAATGGTCCAGAGAACCGACAAGTTGATAAATTAGACACATGTACAACACTTGGGTATCTTTATTGTGGAAAGGTTTCGCCACACAGTGGCTTCATCAGTCCTATACGAGGAAGAATTTTGTCTTTATTGTGGAAAGGTTTCGCCACACAGTGGCTTCATCAGTCCTATACAAGGAAGAATTATGAAGATGAGAAGGAGTTTAGAGATAATCAGTGCCTCAGTCTAGAGTCGATGCAATCAGTCCATCAATCTTGATAAGACTGATTACATCGACTCCAGGCTGAGCGACTGGTTATCTCAAACTCCTCCTGAATAAAGATAAAGATACCCAAGTGTTACATACATGTCTAATATATCATTCAAGAGTGATAACCTTAGAAAGCCTCTCCTGATCACCTTCAAACTCTCAACACTTGTGTATTCTGCCAAGAACAAATTTGGGACTGTAAGCGAAGTGTGTGTGTGTGTGTGTGTGTGTGTGTGTGTGTGTGTGTGTGTGTGTGTGTGTGTGTGTGTGTGTGTGTGTGTGTGTGTGTGTGCGCCAGTGGCGTGAATAAGAGCTATTAAGAAACAGACATGAAAGTGAAGTGTATACTTAAAGCAAGCATAAGAGAGAAAGAAAAAATATGTTATTTTTGTAATAGTGTAATCTGTGCCTTGAGTGCGATAACGGTTATACTGAGGAAATAAGTTACATTGAGTGGTATAAGTTATACTGAGTAATATAAGTTATACTGAGTGTGGTAAATCATGATGGTAATGGCAGACGTCTTCTAGCAGGCCATGAGACGTTTTTTATAGCCTGCTAGTTCACATCTCCCAAATTACTAGGTGTCGTTTAATGGTATGTTCGGAGAAACGTCTTTCGCACTGCTAGGATAAACATTTTTCAACCTTGTAGGATAAGCGACTTCCAGCCTGCTAGGCTAGGATAAACGCCTTCCAACCTTGTAGGATAAGATCTTCCAGTCTGATATCATGAACGTTTTCCAGTCTGCTAGGATGAACGTTTTCCGGCCTGCTAGAATAAACGCCTTCCAACCTTGTAGGATAAGCATCTTCCAACCTTGTAGGATAAGCATCTTCCAACCTTGTTGGATAAGCATCTTCCAACCTTGTAGGATAAACATCTTCCAACCTTGTTGGATAAGCATCTTCCAACCTTGTAGGATAAACATCTTCCAACCTTGTAGGATAAGCATCTTCCAACCTGCTGGGATGAACATTTTCTAGCCTACTAAAATAAACGTTTTTCAACTTTGTAGGATAAGCGTCTTCGAGCCTGCTAAGGATAAGTCTTCCAGCCTGCTAAGATAAGCGCCTTCCAACCTTGTAGGATAAGCATGTTCCAGTCTGCTAGAACAAGCGTTTTCCAGCCTACTAGGATAAACGTTTTCCAACCTTGTTGGATAAGCGTCTTCCAGCCTGCTAGGAGACGTCTCCCAGTCAGCGAGGAGAGATTATCTCCAAATGAACACTTCACCTTCTTTTTTTAGGCTATTCCAACTTCAAAGTTTTATCACAATCGAATTATTGGAATCTCTACACCAAGTTTTTATATAGTTTTTTGCCTGGTCTGTGACTCCAGCCAGGAGTCTTGGTCTCTTTGGGGACTAAGGGAAAGGGAGGAGGGTGGGCATCCCTTGATGCTGGTAAAGGACTTTTTTTGATCCATGGGTTAGTGGAAATAGCATGGAATGTCTGAGTTTTGGAGAGGAGCTCTGAAGATTTCTTCTTCTTCTTCTTCTTCTTCTTCTTCTTCTTCTTCTTCTTATTATTATTATTATTATTATTATTATTATTATTATTATTATTATTATTATGAGTAGTAGTAGTAGTAATAGTAGTAGCAGTAGTAGTAGTAATAGTAGCAGCAGCAGCAGTAGTTATAGTAGTAGTAGCAGCAGCAGCAGAACAGCAGCAGCAGCAGCAGGAGAAAAGTAAAAGCAGCAACAACAACGGAAGCGGTAGCAGCGACAACAACGGAAGTAGTAGCAGCAACAACGGAAACAGTAAAAGCAACAGCGGAAGCAGTAGCAACAGCAACAACAACAACCCAGGCAGTACCAACAGCAACAACAATGCAGGCAGCAGCAGCATTAACGGATGCAGTACCAACAGTTGCAATGTAGAGCGGCAGTAACATAAACATCCAGAGTAGACAAGTAGCAGCAACAGCAGCAGGAACAGCAGCAGCAGCAGCAGCAGCAACAGGAACAGCAGCAGCAACAGCAGCTCAAACGAAGCAAGACAGTCACGGGGTGGAATGACTGGCAATGTTAACGCGAGCATTAATGTTACTTTTTTTTTAAATTGTAGTACTGACATGCACATATACTTATGTAAGTGCGCGTACACACGCACACCACACACATGTGAGCACACGCACACTTACAAACACTGCGAATGATAAATATCTCCACATTTCCAATAATTTCCTGGTGCTGCCCAGCATCTGCGTTGCCAAATAACCTAATCTAATATGATTTTAGCCTAATCTAACCTAACCTAATATAATTTTAAGCATAATCTAGCTTAACCTAACCTATGTTAAAGAAAAATAGTATTTGTAACTTTAAAAATGGGTGTTATGGTAATAATGTAAGAAATCCCATATGAAGATAGGTTGTGGATGTGAAGGGTAGGGAGTGTGGCAGGGAGTGAGTGTGGCAGGGAGTGAGTGGCAGGGAGTGAGTGGCAGGGAGCGAGCGGCGGGGAGTACGAATGGCAGGGAGTGTGAGTTGCTGGGAGTACGAGTGGCAGGGAGTGTGAGTGGCTAGGAGTGTGAGTGGCAGGGGTGTGACTGGCATGGGGGTGTTACTGGCAGAGGGGTGTGGGTAGTAGTGGAAGGGAGGGGGAAGTACCCCTTCTGCCGCCCGCTGCAAGGGAGACCTGTCACTTCCCCCTGACAAGCCATTTCATCCCTCACAATTCTCACACCTCACTAGCGTACTCATTCACACACCTCACTCGCTCACACACACATACACCGCATCACAGAATGATCAAACGAACAACAGAGAATATGATCACAACATACACAATACTCAGGGGTATACACAGAGTGAACAACAGACCCTACAATGGATAAGAACAAGAGGGCTGGTTGGAAATGACACCAAAATGAGCCACAGGGACTTCATAAAACTTCCCCGTACACAAAGATGCCGGGTTCGATATGGCGTTAACCGTCAATGGCCCTATAACCCAACAACAATAAGACGATGTCAGCTATTCGACTATTATTTTTAGAGCAAGCTTAACCTGTATGACCCGAAGGGGTCATACAACGCCTGGTTAACTGGAAGATATTAGATTCGACTGAAAAAAAATGAGAAGTCCAATTCCTTGAATCAAGAACCCCTCACCGGTGTCAAGGAACCTTCTTGAGAGGGAGGGGGTGGCTCAGAAAGTGGAATGAACCTAACAACACAGTGGACGTGGACTCTATCCCGGGGGTTCAAAAATCAATATGGAAGGAGCTGTTTCACGCGAGTCGGTCGAATGTTACTAGGCCGGACCTATAGTTAAAGTTCGCTCAGTTGGTAGTGCCCTCAGATCACACGCTGAGGTTCCGTGGTTCGATCCTCGGCACGGGAGGAAATGTATGACATGTTTCCTTACACACTGTTGCCCCTGTTCACCTAGCAGTAAGTGGGTACCTGGGTGTTAGCAGATTTACGTGGGTTGCATCCCAGGGTAAGCGGACTTTGAAATGAGATGAGGTATAGATAACAGCTTTCAGTCTTTAAATTGAATTAATAAAAAAAATGGCTGATGTACACAACCATACCACCTACAATTCAACAACTAAACCACCTACAATTCAACAATCAATTGGCTGATATACACAACCATACCACCTACAATTCAACAACTAAACCACCTACAATTCAACAATCAATTGGCTGATATACACAACCATACCACCTACAATTCAACAACTAAACCACCTACAATTCAACAATCAATTGGCTGATATACACAACCATACCACCTACAATTCAACAACTATATTTTATTAAAAAGTACATCACAGCACATAAAAATAACAAAACAGGCCTTATCTGTCAACAAATGTAATAAGCTTTCCATGACCATATAATACCACATACAAATGTAATAATTATACATCATGTAACAAATATTATCTAAGGAAAACACAAACAGTAACCAAAGGAGAGAATTTATACATACTGCTGTACTAACTACAGCAAAAGTAAAACCAGATATTCTGTACTATGACTGAACGTTATAAGGTACTAACTCAAAAGAGGACAGTATGTTACATACCGTAACCCTACAACCTAACCCCCCCCTTCCCCAGACAGAACCTCCCCCTATCTGAAAAATGCAACAACTAAACCACCTACAATTCAACAATCATATCAACCACAATTCTATACCTACACCACCTCTAGATGTGTCTGTGACTTGATAAAGCCCACTGAGTGGGCGAAGCCTTGTCAATAAAGGATCGCATTGCACTGCATTTGTCTTTATAACTAACTACGCTACCTAGAATTCAGTATCCACACCACCTACAATTCAGCACCCACACCACCTACAATTCAACACCTACATTCTCCCCTTCCCCTATCCGTCTTCACCCACAAGGAGACATGATCACAACATGCATAATTATATAATGAATTGATAAGCATAATAGGGACAGACTATTTAAACTAAGAGGACCACGATAAAGGGGACACTTGTGGAAGCTAAAGACACAGATAAATTATAAGAATGTAAAGAAGTATTTTTTTTTTAGTTTCATGAAGATTAATTAAAGGGGGGAATAATTTGGACAAGGCTGTGGTTGGAGACAAAGTCATTTCACAAGTTATAAATTTACACGTAGCCTTACTGCCCTATGTATTTCTTAACAGTTTTTATTCCTGTAATATTTCCTATTTAAAAGGCCTGCTCTGAGACCGAGCCGCAGGGGAAATTATCCCCATGAAACCTTTACATATAGCTTTAATGAGTTTTGTGAGTTTTCCTACTCTGTTTGGTGCTTGCCTGGCCAACTAGGCTGTTTCTGCTGGCAGCCCGCTGGGCCACATATCCATCACAGCCTGGTTGATATAGCAGATATAATTATTGCCGTGTGTACATATGACTCTGTACATATAAGTGCGTACATGTGAGTGTTGGTGGGAGTGGCCGGCCGCTGGGAACAGATGGCGTCGCCTTGGTCAATAACTGGAGTTAAAAGTGGGTGTTGATCAGTGTAGCGAGGGAGGGAAGCTTCCCTCTCTCCCTCCAGCATGGAGGAGGAGGAGGAGGAGGAAGAGGACGAGATGGAGGACAAGGTGGAAGAAGGGGCAACTCGATTATGACAGCGATAGTAATAACGATAACTATTTCCCAAGAAAATACATTAGCTACAATAGGTCACAGGTGGCAGATCACAGGTCACGGGTTCATTAAGTGTGTATTTCTTACAAGTAAACTCTTGTAACTCTACACAGCATCTCGAAGTCTTTAATTAAAGACTAACACAGGTTGGGTAATGGGGGTTGAAAGCCTATCGACTACACGAGACTCATTCATTAATGCTGCACAGTAATAGATTCACTCCCAAACAATACTTTACTTCCTCAAATAACGATTAAAATAATCTCTCAGTATATATACTTAGAAATAAATACCCCACCTCAGGGTATACCTCAGGGTATACCTCAGGGTATATATTCTGCAACTAACGTTGACATTTGCAATACCAATAAAAATATATTGGACACATGCATATAAATGTAGCACACACTGTAATATAAAATTAAATACTGTTGTATTTTTTTAATTAATTGAAAGACGGGATATTAAAATTTGATGTTAAGTTGATATTTTACTTCAAAAGAATTAAAAAGCAAATACGAATGTAATGATCTAATAAATGTTGAAGTTAGGATTAAATTTAATTAAAAATTGAACACGGTATAATCTATAACTTGGAAGTAAAGGTTTAATAATGGCAATTTAAGAAATTATATTTAAAAGTTCAGGAAAATACAAGTATAATTGTTAAAGCTTTTGTTTGAATCTTGTAAGTAACAATTTTTAATTCATCTTGTAAGTTATTCCACATTATTGAAAGTTTTAATAGAGTTCCTACATAAGTTGAGGCTAAAGCGGGGAATATCAAAGAGGTATTTGTTTCTGGCGTGTTGCCTCTGTGCTCTGCCACAACTCTCATAGCAAGCCTAACCCAGGGTCAGGCTGCTGCAGCACGTAAATGTATCGAGACGCGTCAGAAGTGCATCGAAGATATCATAAGAACATAAGAACATAAGAACGAAGGAACACTGCAGAAGGCCTACTGGCCCATGCGAGGCAGGTCCAAGTCTCCTACCGGCTTAAGCCAAAGCACCCAACCTAGACAGGTCAGGTCACATTGACTTAAGGGAGGAACACGGCAACCGACCTGTTAGCACAAGCTATCAGGTCTAACTCACACCCACCCACATCTACTCATGTATTTATCCAACCTATTTTTAAAGCTACACAACGTTCTGGCCTCTATAACGGTACTTGGGAGTTTGTTCCACTCATCCACAACTCTATTACCAAACCAGTACTTTCCTATATCCTTCCTGAATCTGAATTTTTCCAACTTAAAACCATTGCTGCGAGTCCTGTCTAGGCTAGCTATTTTCAGCACACTATTTACATCCCCTTTATTTATTCCTGTCTTCCACTTATACACCTCAATCATATCCCCCCTAATTCTACGTCTTTCTAGAGAGTGCAGTTTCAGGGCCCTTAGTCTATCCTCATAGGGAAGGTTTCTGATACATGGGATCATCTTTGTCATCCTCCTTTGTACATTTTCCAGAGAATTTATATCCATTCTATAATACGGTGACCAAAACTGTGCAGCATAATCTAAATGAGGCCTAACCAAGGATGTATAGAGTTGAAGAACAACCTGAGGACTCCTATTATTTATGCTTCTTGATATGAAGCCAAGGATTCTATTAGCTTTATTGCGAACACTTATGCACTGTTGTCTTGGTTTCAGATTACTGCTAACCAGAACTCCTAAATCTTTTTCGCAATCCGTAATATTAAGATCTACATTATTTAGTTTATATGTGGCATGGTTATTGTCCTGTCCAACATTTAGAACTTTGCATTTGTCTATATTAAACTGCATCTGCCACTTCTCCGACCACTGCATCAGTCTATTCAAATCTTCCTGGAGTGCTCGAATGTCCTCGTCAGAATGAATTCGACGGCCTATTTTGGTGTCATCGGCAAACTTGCCGATGTCGCTCTTTATGCCCTCATCTATGTCATATCAAAGGAAGTGTCTACGTCAACCTCAGCATTACGGTCGTGTTTGGAAGATATGAACAGTACTGTTCCATTAAGGTTTAGTAGGTTGACGGCCGAATAAATGATAGTGTGTTGCCTAAAATTTGAGTTTGTGGTAGTTCTCGTGGCTGCCTTTTGTGGTGGGGTAATTACGCTGAGGTGGATAGTTGAATTATAACCCCAAGCACAGTTTCCCTAGGTACCTTTGATATATATATATACCTTTGATGAGTTTCGAGTCTTACTACTCCCTGAGCCGGGCCATGGGCCTGGTGAAGTAGGGACAAACGAGAAAGTATATGGAGGAGGAGGACCTCCTTCCATCATGAAGGAGGACCTACTTCCATCATGAAGGAGGACCTACTTCCATCAAGGAGGAGGAGGTGGTTGCCCTCCCTCTCGTCTTCATACACTGCCCCCAACATCACTTGATCACGTCACACTAGTTTAAAAAACGCGATTTCCCAGTGAACCTCCACTATGGTCCCTTTTAGAACATCTCTCCCCTTCACAGCTAGTGTTCTGCACCCCCCAGTAACCCACTCAGCTAATGGCATGGGTCTATTCCTCCTCCCAACTAAGCTAGAGGGGAGTTCTGGCTCCCCCACTCAGCTAGCAGACCTCCCCCTTTCCAACCCAGACAAAAGGCATTCGTCATCAGCGCGTCGGAACAGTACAAGCCTGAGCCTGGCGTCTCCCCGCATCCAGCATCCACCCTGACACACGACACACTCATCCCTGCATCTGACACCCTCCCAGACACTATTTGCATCCACCTGCAGCACAGCCCCTTCCATACCTAGCCTACCAACGCATCATCCGTAAAAGCAACACCACTAGCATACCTCTGATATACATTTGATGAGTTACGAGTCTTTCAGCTCCCAGAAGCACTAGATGAGCCCGGCCTTGGGCCAGGCTCATCTAGTGCACCCACTCAGCTTGGCGTTCTTCCGGCATATTTACACTTCTCCCACACTCTTCACACCTCACCTACACATCATCTACTCACCTTATCTACGCGCTTACTCCTCACACCTTAGCCTCACTTATTCTCACTCCCTGATGCCACAAACGCCCTTTGGACCAGTCTTCAATGCTACACACTAACCTAGTCTATTTACCGCCGCCACACACACACAATACACACACACACACACACACACACACACACACACACACACACACACACACACACACACACACACACACACACACACACACACACACACACACACACACACACACACACACACACAGGGATAACAGGGAAGGCACTACAATGGATCAGGGAATACTTGTCAGGAAGACAGCAGCGAGTCATGGTACGTGGCGAGGTGTCAGAGTGGGCACCTGTGACCAGCGGGGTCCCACAGGGGTCAGTCCTAGGACCAGTGCTGTTTCTGTTATTTGTGAACGACATGACGGAAGGAATCGACTCTGAGGTGTCCCTGTTTGCAGATGACGTGAAGTTGATGAGAAGAATTCACTCGATCGAAGACCAGGCAGAACTACAAAGGGATCTGGACAGGCTGCAGACCTGGTCCAGCAATTGGCTCCTGGAGTTCAATCTCACCAAGTGCAAAGTCATGAAGATTGGGGAAGGGTAAAGAAGACCGCAGACGGAGTACAGTCTAGGGGGTCAGAGACTACAAACCTCACTCAAGGAAAAAGATCTTGGGGTGAGTATAACACCAGGCACATCTCCTGAAGCGCACATCAACCAAATAACTGCTGCAGCATATGGGCGTCTAGCAAACCTCAGAACAGCATTCCGACATCTTAATAAGGAATCGTTCAGGACCCTGTACACCATGTACGTTAGGCCCATATTGGAGTATGCGGCACCAGTTTGGAACCCACACCTAGCCAAGCACGTAAAGAAACTAGAGAAAGTGCAAAGGTTTGCAACAAGACTAGTCCCAGAGCTAAGAGGTATGTCCTACGAGGAGAGGTTAAGGGAAATCAACCTGACGACACTGGAGGACAGGAGAGAGAGGGGGGACATGATATCGACATACAAAATACTGAGAGGAATTGACAAGGTGGACAAAGACAGGATGTTCCAGAGATTGGACAAAGTAACAAGGGGACACAGTTGGAGGTTGAAGACACAGATGAATCACAGGGATGGTAGGAAGCATTTCTTCAGCCACAGAGCAGTCAGTAAGTGGAATAGTTTGGGAAGCGATGCAGTGGAGGTAGGATCCATACATAGCTCTAAGCAGAGGCACGATAAAGCTCACGGTTCAGGGAGAGTGACCCAGCAGCGATCAGTGAAGAGGCGGGGCCAGGAGCTCGGACTCGACCCCCGCAACCTCAACTAGGTGAGTACAACTAGGTGAGTACACACACACACATACACACACTGCAGCTACCCTTACAAATTTACCATCATGTTTAATGAGTTATACAGACATTTAGTCAAACTTAATTCTAAACCCGTGCTAAAGATAAATGCCTAAACCGGTGTTTGAACAACACACACATAAGGACCTCACGTTTGTATCAAGACTCAGTTTACACAATAGAACCTGGAATGGGAGCTAATCGTGTTTGGTCTGAGGAAGAGGAGTAGCTCCTTACGAAAGTATGCTCTACCTCCCACGCCCCCATCAAGAGCCCCTTACATCACATGTTCCTTCCTTCGAAGGAACATGTGATATAAGGGGCGGAGGAATGTAAGGAAGATGTGTGTTAGTGTACTAACTTATATTATGTGGTTACATGGGTCGGTTCATAGCTCGTAGTGTGTGATGTGGTAAAAAAAAATAGAATATTAAATCCGTCTCGAAGAGAAATATCAATAATCCTTCTGGAGGCTATGGGTCCTCACACTTGCTCCTTGAGGTGGACCCCCCCATTTATATTTATGTTTACATAAATGTGCATGTTAATAAAAACGGTTGTAATACGTCTGGCAACAAGGTGCCCGAGAAAAATATAACAGGAAACGTTCGAATCTGAACGTTCATCACTCGTGATGCGAGAACGTATTGCCCAAAGTGGAACGCATTTGATGAAGATATATCATAATTCAGTCCTGGAAAATACTGAGAGGTTGGTTCCACATTTGCACACTGAAATTACTCCTTACGAGAACAGGAGTCGTGGTTGTTGATGCAAAACATCCCCAGTGAAAAAACAGGAGCGCATTATGTACACAAATGCCTCGGTAAGTAAACTGATATCTAGTAAGCACGCTGATACTGTAATTAGTACGCTGATAACTTAGTAAGTGTACTAATGCCTCAATAAGTACGCTGATACTTCAGTAAATATGCTGATACCTCGATAATTACACTGATACCTCAATAAGTATGAAGGGTAGTGAAAGCAGTCACTAACAGTCAGGCGGGTCAGAGACCAGGCCGTGATTAGCAGAGGAAGGATGAAGACTCTACTAACTCCTGAAATCTATCAAAGATACTCGTTGTGAAGACTGATTCACATGGATTTAGTATAAAAAAGAAGATATATCGAGGCAACGGACTTTTTATATTTCCCATTTAATTATATGGGGAATTACCCATAGTCTGACGGACTAAAAAGAAAATAATTTAATAAATTTTAACAACGTATATGAGAGTAATTTGACGCGACTAAATGTAATTAGAAAATAGATGAGGTGAATATGTTGTGTATGTTACTTTGACCACTGAGAGATTTTGAGAAGTAAGATTACTACTCCTGCAGCTTGGCTCTGGGCCAGGCTTGTCTTGTGCTTGCAAGGTCAACCAGGCTGTTGCTGCTGGTGGCCCACTGCCCCACATCCGACACATCCTGCTTGATCTGGCACACCGCATCTGGCATAAATCAACAAATAATAAAAAAAAAAAACATAAAACATAGATAAGATTCGCGAATATCGTTATGACAAGATTGTTAACGACTCACAGATTGTAGGGATCGAACTCAGGGCTGACCAATGCACTAACCACTGTACCATGCTAGCCTAAAATACAACCGTAGGAAGGTTATTATGGGCCCCACTGAGACCACCATGCAGGTTTCTTTACTGACGAATCTCACACCAGCATGGTAAAAAGCACCATGGCTGTGGCAAGCTGCATTATGGTCACAGTGGCCCATGCTAACCTTCCTAGCCCGGCACAGTACTGTGGTTAGCGTACTGAACAGTCAGTTCTAGGATTGGTTTACACACTCAAACCTCATTCCACTCTTACGTAAATAAACACGAATAGTAGTACGTACAAAATAATACGTTTCTGAAGTGTTATAAATATTGTCAGATAAGCGTGTTTGAACAAGATCACACACACACACACACACACACACACACACACACACACACACACACACACACACACACGCACACAGCATCATCTGCTTCACAATCTCTCAGAGTTCACCAAAGAAATTGTTGCATAAATTCAACGCCAAACGTCAAGTTCATTTTCTTCGATGGATATAAACAAGAGAAACGTAGAGTAGCTAGGTGTGTGTGTGTGTGTGTGTGTGTGTGTGTGTGTGTGTGTGTGTGTGTGTGTGTGTGTGTGTGTGTGTGTGTGTGTGTGTGTGTGTGTGTGTGTGTGTGTGTGTGTGTGTGTGTGTGTGTGTGTGTACAGAGAGAGAGGGGGGGAGTTTTACCTGACATCTTATAATACTTTGTGTCGTCTTCAGCACATCCAATCCCCACGTCAACACCTGCTGCTGCTGCTTGCGCGCACAGGCACACACATGGTAACGGAAACAACAGACCAAGTGTCTGTCGAGAAGTACCTCTGATATGGACACGTGTCTCACCCCCGACACACACATATACGTCACACGCTCCTCATCTACATATACACAAGGGTTCAGGAATTGTGAATAGACCCCTGCAACCACATATAGGTGAGTACACGCACACACAAGTCCCTCCTGCCTTTCGTAATTGATACACCATTACGAGATGGTCTTGAGTGCTCTTTGAAGACAAGCAAAATGCGAAGGTAGTATACATAGTCTTTGCAAAAACCTTTGATAAGTGCGATCATGGGGTAACAGTACACAAAGTGCGTGCAAAAGGAATACTGGGAAGGTGGATAAAGAGTAATAGTAAACAGTGAAATCAGTGGCTGCTACAGTTTAAAGTTCTGTCCCCCAAGGCATGGTACTCGCCCCACTTCTCTTTCTCATTCTCATTCCTGACACAGACAGGAACGTTCATCATAGCACTCTATCATCCCTTGCAGACGATACTAGAATTTGTATTAAAGTGGCATCCATAGAAGACACAACGAGCCTCCAAGCTGATACAAACCAAGTCTTCCAATAAGTTACTAACAACAGTATGATAAATAAAAAGGCACAAAACAGTGACTGGAACAATACACAAATAACCCACTTGTTTTTCTTATATGCAGGTTATCTGTGTAAAAAATATAATGTTCAATGAAGATAAATTTCAATTATTACGTTACGGAAGAATGGAAGAAATAAAAATAAGATCGGAGCACAAGATAAACTCAAATCACTTAAGAGAACGTAAGTCAAATGTGAGATCAAAGAGCACAACAATGTTATTATCGCAACTGCAAAAAAAAATGAAGGGTTGGGTAACTAGAATCTTCAAAACAAGAGATGCCAAGCCAGTGATGATACTCTTCAGGTCACACTCTCTCTCTCTCTCTCTCTAGGCTGGAATATTGCTGTGTATTAACGGCCCCCTTCCAAGTAGGCGAAATTGCTGAACTGGAAAATGTAAAGAGAACCTTTACAGCTTGTATAAATTTAGTCAAGCACTTAAATTACTGGGAGCACTTGAGGTCCCTAGAATTGTATTCCTTAGAACGTCAGCGAGAAAGATACATAATCTACGCCTGGGTGATACTAAAGGGATTGGTAAGAAACCTTCACACTGAAATTACTGCTTATAAACTCGAGAGGCTTGACAGACGGTGCAGATACCGCCAATGAAATGCAGGGGAACGATGAGTACACTGAGAAAGAGCTCAATAAATGTTAAGGGGCCACAACTCTTCAAATACCCTTCATGTATAAGGGGGATTACCAACAAACCCCTAGGCGCCTTCAAGTGGGAACTCGACAGATTCCTCAAAACAGTCCTGCTCAGCCGGGTTGTGGTGCATACTGCTACTTACCTGGAGGTTACCTGGAGGTTATTCCGGGGATCAACGCCCCCGCGGCCCGGTCCATGACCAGGCCTCCCGATGGATCAGGGCCTGATCAACTAGGCTGTTACTGCTGCTTACTGCCACTATTACTACTTACTGACACTACTACTACTTACTGACGCTACTACTACTTACTGACACTACTACTACTACTTACTGACACTACTATTACTAATACTACTCCCTCCTCCCATTGTACCACTCCCGTCCCCCTCCCCAGTATCGTCTATGTTTTGGCTCCCTTCTCTTCACGCTTGTGCGACTAGTTAATGGTCCAAGTCGGACCGAAACGTCGTTGCAAGTTTTAGTCTCATACGTGCAAGTTAGCTATGTATTAACAGCTTATTTTGGATAGGTCAGTGTGGCCCCCAGCGGCCCAGTCCCAGACTGGGCCGCTGGGGCGGTGACCTACGGAAATGGCTGTAGGTAAACACATACATACCTCACTAACCCCCCCCCACACACACCTACTTACAATAGTAGCGGCCAACAGGAGCTGAAACTCGAACCTATAACCATAATTAGGCAAGTAAATTAGATGGGCACACACACACACACACACACACACACACACACACACACACACACACACACACACACACACACACACACACACACACACACACACGCACACACACACACACACACACACACACACACACACACACACACACACACACACACACACACACACACACACACACACACACACACACACACACACACACACACAGATCAAGTGTCTTATCGACAAGTGCCTTTGACAGAATGGTAAGTGACAAGAACAATGGAACACAACTGGAAGTTAACAACTCAGATGAGTCACAGGGATGTTAGGAAGCATTTCTTTAGCTTTAGAGTTGTCATGAAGTGGAACAATTGGAGAGTAGTGGAGACAGGATCCATACACAGCTTTAAGAAGAAGTACGATAAGGCTCTTGGAGCAGGGAGGGTGGACCTAGTAGCGACCAGCGAAGAGGGGCCAGGAGCTGTGAATCGACCCCTGAAAACACAAATAGGTGAGTACACACAAACACACAGGGGGACCAGGAGCTGTGAATCGACCCCTGTAACTACAAATTGGTGAGTACACACACTCAAACACTTACACACAAACACACACACACAGGGGCCAGGAGCTAAGACTCGACCCCTGCAACCACAAATAGGTGAGTACACACACACACACACACACACACACACACACACACACACACACACCAGGGGAGGGCTCAAGCCGCAGCGCTTGGCATCACACTTGATGTCCTCCCCTCTTCTACCTCCTCTCGGCGGCCTCCCCTCATCTGACTCCCCTTACTCACTCCTAGCCACCTTTGTTCCCACTCCTGCTCCTGTACACACAAGCACACACGTACTCTTTTATCTCTTCCCCTCCCACCTCTTCTCTCTCTCTCTCTCTCTCTCTCTCTCTCTCTCTCTCTCTCTCTCTCTCTCTCTCTCTCAGTATCGCTACTGCAAAAGTCAAACACTGGGAGCGTGAAGCAGCAGTACCAGCCTGGTTGATCAAGTCTTAATCCACTAAGAGCCCTGTTCAGGGATCGAGCCGTGAGGACATTGATCCTGGAAAGCATCCTTCACGGGTAACTAGTGCCTCCGTGGTTCTCCTCTCTCTAGTGTTGTGAACGTGTTATTGTGTACACATTAAAGAAAATATCCTTGTCATCTATAACATCCTAGATGACAGGATTAGGATTAATATGTTCCTCAAATTATCCCTTTAGAATGACCTTAAAATATCAAGCATAAGTACAGTATTTCTACTCAATATTGTGTAGATTTACAGAATTTTGGATATTATATTGCCTAGAAACACAATATAACTCCTGTTATTTATATATAGGACGGGTGTGAATGTTGCAGTTTTATAACTGTAGTGTGAGCATGTAACTGGCAAGACAGTGATGGAGCGAATGATGATGAAAGTTTTTCTTTTTCGGACCACCCTGCCTTGGTGGGACACGACCTATGCGTTAATAAAAAAATAATTTATACTATATTGTGTTATATTTTAATAAAGTATTTCTACTCAATATTGTGTAGATTTATACAAATTGTGTAGATTTATATTGCACAGAAACACAAAATAAATCAAGTTAGTGATATACAGCCGGGCCCCGCGTTACAGTGCTTCGTTTTACAGCATTTCGCTAATGCAGCTGTTGTCCATTATACCCATTCTTCATTTATTCAAACTTCCTACAATATATTCACAACTCGCTATATGCTAAAGAGGAAAATATTTTAAGATAAGTAATGTGTATACTGTAATAACATATTTACACTTATCATATATCTGGTGAGCAACAGAGCTAGGCCTAAAAATTAATATACGTGGAGTTTACCCCGAAACCCTCTCCAAGTAAACTCCAGGTATATGTATTTTTAGGCCTAGCTCTATTGCTCACTAGATATATGATAAGTGTAAATATGTTATTAGGCTTCTGTATGCATTTGACAGTGAAAGAAAAACTTTCACTTTACAGAGATTTTATCTGTACAGCAGTAGTCCAGAACCTAACCTGCTGTATAAGCGGGGCCTGCCTGTAAATATTGTACCTAAAACTGTCAATTAATAAGTCTGTTCTTCCGGAAGAATATCTGGAGAACAGTTTTATGTTCAACCTATTAAAAGTGCAAGAAAGGTGGATATACCGCAAGTCTGGAGCTACACTTCTTGTCCTAGGATCAAACCTGTTTCCCCAGATTGGTCTGTTGCTTATGGTCGGCAGGCATCCATGGTCTTTACAGCCTGGTTCATCTGGTACCAAAGGCCTAGTTGATCAGCGGTCAAGAAGGAGGCCTGGTCTGAGGACGGTTAGAGACACTAAGAGGTGTGTATCTCTTAGTGCATATATACTGAGAGGGATATATATTAGTGTATATACACTAAGAGAAATGTATATCTATACGCGTCAAGAGGTATGTATGTGTGTATCTATATCGAGGTAGTTATCTCTGTATATACACCGAGAGGTATGTCTCTCTCAGCATATACTGAATGAGTTATGCATCTCTCAGTGTACATATACTCAGAGTTTACTGTAATTCTGTTTTAGTGTACTGAAGTATCCTTGACTAATGGTGTACAAGTTACATGCAACCGCAATGACCCTCGTGCAGTATATACACTTTACACTCCATAAACCCGTCAACCATATATGCGTTGGTACAAGGTTGAAGAGGGTTCAACCAATGATGCTGACACAGTGAACATTACCTAACAACATGCTGACACAGTGTTAAGAACATTACAGTTGTTTGTTGTTCTTGATTCGCCGGTACTTTGAACACTGCAGTAGGCCTATTGGCCCGTGGTAGGCAGGTCCAATATACATCCACCCACACTCACTCATGTACCCGTCCATTTTATATTCAAAGCTACTCCAGATTCTCGCTTCAGTGACGGTACCTGTTAGTTTGTACCGCTCAAAATAACAATAACAACAACAACAACAACAACAACAATAATAATAATAATAATAATAATAATAATAATAATAATAATAATAATAGCAATAATAAATCTCCATGGGGAAGTGGAGAAGAATCCTTCCTCTGCAAGCCATGGTGCTGTAAACGGCGACTAAAATACTGGGAGCAAGGGGCTAGTAACCCTTTCTCCTGTATATGGAGTAATGTTCTGGTTTGGAGTTCTTCATTCTTCCTATATTTAAAAAGCTGAAACTTGTCGCCACTGAGCATAATGTTATTTTCATTTGCCCATTGGAAAACTTCGTGGTTCTTTGTAACTTTTCAGTATCTTCTACTGAGGCAACTTTCATTCTTATTTTGGTATCATGTGCAATGCATGATAAGAAGCTGTGTCAGTGTTTTTATGTCTGACATTTCTGACAGACTTTGCTCTGATTACTACCAATGTGTCCTCTTTGTTAATTTTTTTTAATACCTATTTCCGTACTTTTCCTGTTATACTTATTGACCTTATTTTACGGGCTATCAGTCCATGGTCACGGTTGTCGAATACCTTTGCAAAGTCAGTGCAGACATCTGCACTTTGGTGCAGATGTGGTCAACATCTGTCCTAAATTCATGTTTTACTTAGACTGTGTAGACCATGATTGTCAATAAAAACAATAAGATGGTGTCGCAGCTCCTTACAAAGGTTTTTATGATGTATGATGCTAATGCTACTGATCTGTGATTTTTGTTGCCTCTTTTCGTAATGCAGGGAAGAGGTGTGGGATTGCCACCTAGTAGACCTTGATTCATCGTACTGCAAGGGAAGAGGTGTGGGATTGCCACCTAGTAGACCTTGATTCATCGTACTGCAAGGGAAGAGGTGTGGGATTGCCACCTAGTAGACCTGATTCATCGTACTGCAAGGGAAGAGGTGTGGGATTGCCACCTAGTAGACCTGATTCATCGTACTGCAAGGGAAGAGGTGTGGGATTGCCACCTAGTAGACCTTGATTCATCGTACTGCAAGGGAAGAGGTGTGGGATTGCCACCTAGTAGACCTTGATTCATCGTACTGCAAGGGAAGAGGTGTGGGATTGCCACCTAGTAGACCTGATTCATCGTACTGCAAGGGAAGAGGTGTGGGATTGCCACCTAGTAACCTTGATTCATCGTACTGCAAGGGAAGAGGTGTGGGATTGCCACCTAGTAGACCTTGATTCATCGTACTGCAAGGGAAGAGGTGTGGGATTGCCACCTAGTAGACCTTGATTCATCGTACTGCAAGGGAAAAGGTGTGGGATTGCCACCTAGCAGACCTTGATTCATCGTACTGCAAGGGAAGAGGTGTGGGATTGCCACCTAGTAGACCTGATTCATCGTACTGCAAGGGAAGAGGTATGGGATTGCCAGCTAGTAGACCTGATTCATCGTACTGCAAGGGAAGATGTGTGGGATTGCCACCTAGTAGACCTTGATTCATCGTACTGCAAAGGAAGAGGTGTGGGATTGCCACCTAGTAGACCTGATTCATCGTACTGCAAGGGAAGAGGTGTGGGATTGCCAGCTAGTGGACCTTGATTCATCGTACTGCAAGGGAAGAGGTGTGGGATTGCCACCTTGTAGACCTTGATTCATCGTACTGCAAGGGAAGAGGTGTGGGATTGCCAGCTAGTGGACCCTGGTTTATCGTAATGCAGGGAAAATGTGTGGGATTGCCAGGTAGTGGACCCTGGTTTGTCGTAATGAGGGGAAGAGGTGTGGGATTGCCACCTAGAAGACCCTGGTTCATCGTAATGCAGGGTAAAGGTGTGGTATTGCCACCTGGTGGACCCTGGTTCATGGTGGTGCAGGTGTATAAGTATGAAGTCGACACCTGGCAGAACCTGGCTCAATGTGGTGCAGGTATAAAAGAATAACAAAAAAAGGCACAATAGCGTGACTGGAACGATACACAAATAACCCGCACATAGAAGAGAGGAGCTTACTACGACGTTTCGGTCCGACTTGGACCATTTACAAAGTCACTTTGTAAATGGTCCAAGTCGGACCGAAACGTCGTAGTAAGCTCCTCTCTTCTATGTGCGGGTTATTTGTGTACAGGTATAAAAGGTGTGGGGTGTGTACCATGGGTAAAAGGTGTAGAGTTGCTCATTGGAGAACTCTGGTTCGAGCCCAAATACCCTGCCTGATTTCGAGGGTTCTTCCACTCCAACTGACTAGGCTGTTGCCAGACTCCCTCGTTGACTGCCGATCAACCAAGTTGTCGCTGCAAGCAACCCGCAGGCCTTCATAGCCATCACAATTTCCTTGATACAGGTTTATGAACGCTTTGTAATCATACTTTAGTGAACTAAGTGAAAGGGACAAACGTCTATACAAACTAAGGCATGGGGAAATCCTAGAGTAAACAAAGATGGATTATTTTTCCCCAAGGAGAGTGGATGTGTAAAATGATGGTCACCCCGGCCAAACACTGTACACGATCAGGCATTTGAAGGCCATTCTACACGTCATCATTGAAGGTTCCACTGTACACGTCACTAATGAAGGTTGCACTGTACACGTCACTAACGAAGGTTGCACTGTACACGTCACTAATGAAGGTTGCATTCTACACGTCATCAATCAACTGCACTCTACAAGATCAGTGCACAGGTTAGTGAGAAGACAAACTAAACATGGTCATCTCTTCAGTTTAAGATGTAGAGTGTATTAGTCTCATAGATATATCTACATGTAAACATTTCCTCGCTCCCTACCTCTTCCCTTCTCTTACATACAAACATCATCTCCCTCTTTCTCTGTCTGCTTGCCTCTCCCTCTCTCTTCAGACCAGGTTTTATCTGCCCCCTTCCCCCCTAAGCCCCTGCCTTCCCCTCCCCCTCCCTCTTACCTCTCCGTGGCATTGAGGCGCCTTTCTCACCAGTGTAAGCAAGGTGCCCCCCCTTCCTCAGTGGTGCTGGCTCCGACGACTGCCCCCTCCTTCCTACCCCCTCTTTCTCTCTCTCTCTCTTCCCTCTCCCCTCGGCGGCGGCCGCCGCCCCCTCCGTTCCCTCACACCCCTCCAGCATCTATTCCAGGCGCGGCGAGTGTGGGTCTCTTGCCAGAAGTCCTCCAGCTGGCCGCCCGAGACGCACACGCACATAAAAAGGCATTTCTACTGCGGGCACCAGCGTCTTCGATCTATGCTTGGTCCTGCTGCCTCCTCCTCCTCCTCCTCCACCGTCACCGCCGCCGTCGCCCCCTCCTACCCCCTCCTCCTCTCCCTCTCTCCATCTTCTTCACTACTGGCCCTCCGCTTTTGGCAGACACTCATCCACTCTTTTACGCCACTCTTTTATCCATCTCTGAGGGGTTCATGCGCGACTTGCCTCCTCACCTCCCCCCTTCTCTCCCCCTTCCGTCACCAGGATTTTATCTGGTATGAGACCCAGCCAGTGTGATGAAGCATGACGGGAAAACAGCTACCTTTTCAAGAATAAATCACAATACAATAGCTGGAACATTATTAACCCACAGTTCCCCCTCTCCAGATCGTGGATTAATAACCAATGGTTTACTTTTGTTCCGACAATATAACCAGTATTCAATTTAGAAGCCACACACGACAGATGAACTGAATTTTCCTTAAAAAATAATCAAAAACAAATGTCTGGGCCAACGCGGCAACTCTCATTCTCTCTAACCTTACATCAACACAACTTCCATTTTCACCTCGTATTCCCTGTCATCTTTACTCCCTGTATAACGAACTTAAGACGGCGCACGAACTGCTAATACTCCCACTACCTGCGTACCACACTACCTGAGGAGTCCCACACTACAGGAGTCCCACACTACCCGAGGAGTACCACACTACCCGAGGAGTCCCACACTACCCGAGGAGTCCCACACTACCTGAGGAGTACCACACTACCCGAGGAGTCCCACACTACCTGAGGAGTCCCACACTACAGGAGTCCCACACTACCCGAGGCGTCCCACACTACCCGAGGAGTCCCACACTACCTGAGGAGTCCCATACTACCCGAGGAGTCCCACACTACCTGAGGAGTCCCACACTACCTGAGGAGTCCCATACTACCCGAGGAGCCCCACACTACCTGAGGAGTCCCACACTACCTGAGGAGTCCCATACTACCCGAGGAGTCCCACACTACCCGAGGAGACCCACACTACCCGAGGAGTCCAACACTACATGAGGAGTCCCACACTAACTGAGGAGTCCCATACTACCCGAGGAGTCCCACACTACCTGAGGAGTCCCACACTACCTGAGGAGTCCCACACTACCTGAGGAGTCCCACACTACCTGAGGAGTCCCACACTACCTGAGGAGTCCCAACTACCCGAGGAGTCCCACACTACGTGAGTACCATACTATCATCCTTTGCAGACGATACTAGAATTTGCATGAGAGTGGCATCCACTGAGGACACAGCAAATCTCCAAGCTGATATAAACCAAGTCTTCCAGTGTGCCACTGAAGACAATATGACTTTCGTAAATGATACAGTAATACGGACAAGCTGTGGAATACATCACTTAATAATAATACACAAATAACCCGCACATAGGAGACAGAGAAGCTTATAACATTTGGGTCCATCTTCGACATATGAATGGTCCAGGTCGGACCGAAACGTTGTCATAAGCTTTTCTCTATGTGCAGGTTGTTTGTGTATTGTTCCAGTCATGGTATTGTGCCTTTGTGTTATTTAATAATAATAATAATAATAATAATAATAATAATAATAATAATAATTTTATTTTAGTGATACAATGTGTGTACATTCAGTTGTTAACGCAGAAAACTCATAGTTATTCAGAGCATTTCCGTACACTTCAGAAAACTTTTCCTTCAATAAATGTGCTGAAATATGCATAATATTCTTATTTACAAAATGATGTCCAACGAGGACAAATTTAAGTTACTCTGATATGGAAATACCGAAGTAATAATTCTGAGTAAAAGTAAAGAAAAAATTCGGAATGGGTGAGGTTAGAACCCATGGCAAGTGAGTCACTCGCCATGGGTTCAAACCCCACCCGTTCCGTGGTTTGTTTGCAATCGTGTTATTACAACTTCGTGAGTGCTGTAAGAGTGTAAAATGCACTCAGTAAGTGGCAATGGAATGTAAGGGACGGAGTAACGACGTCGAAAGACCTTATGTTCAAGGATCACAAATGTTACTATCACAACAAGGAAAATGAAACGCTAGATAACTAGAACCTTGAAAAACGAGATGCCAAGACAAAACTGATGCACTGCACACTAACAGCCCCTTTTATGGAAGGCGAAACCTGCACATCTGTAGAATGTACAGACAGCTTTCACTACACGTAACAATTCAGTCAAACATCTACATTATTTCGAAAGCCCGAAATCCCTTGAACATTATTCCTTGGAATCTAAGAAAGATCTATCAGAGTTTACTACTGGAAAAATCTGGAGGGACTTATCCCCAATCTGAGCACCGATATTACTTTCTCAGAGACAAGATGCTCGGCAGAAGGTACAGAATACCTCAGAGAAAAGCAAGGGTGCAACCAGTACACAAAAAGGTAACCCAGTAAGTGTACACACACACACACACACACATACACACACACACATACACACACACACACACACACACACACACACACACACACACACACACACACACACACACACACACACACACACACACACACACACACACACAGTTGTCAGGAAGTGGAACAGTCTGGAGAGTGATATAGCGGAGACAGGATCCATACATAGCTTTAAGAAGAGGTGTGATAAAGCTCTTGGAGCAGGGAGAGAGTGGACCTAGTAGCGACCAGTGAAGAGCTGGGGCCACGAGCCATGAATCAACCCCTGCAATCACAAGTAGGCAAGTACACACACACACACACACACACACACACACACACACACACACACACACACACACACACACACACACACACACACACACACACACACACACACACACACACACACAAGGAGAATTACCAACAAACCCCTGGCTGTCTTCAAGAGGCGACTTGATAATCTCCTTCTGGAAGTTCCTGATCAGACGAGCAATATTCTTTATGCTGGACTGCAAACAACTAGCAACAATAGAAAATTGACTGACTAGGCATTCAACCAGGTCTGATATAAGACCGAGCAGGTGAAGCGATGATCCTCAGAACCTTCCGCAGATAGACAAGAGATAGATAGGTGGGCGTGCCCTCCTGGGGAGTACCACAAGAGCACAGGACACAGTGGTAGCAGCATAACAGAGGCGGCAATAGTGAAACACAATGCAAAAATCGTTACGGCTTGCTCGTGATGGTCGGGTTCTGCAAGGTGGTGACAAGACACTGCTGGAGCTGAGGTGTGAGGGATGGTGGTAGTGGTGGTGGTGGTAGTTGTAATAATGATGATGGTGGTGGTGCTGGTAGTAGTAATGATGGTGGTGATGGTGTTAGTAGTAGTAGTAGTAATGATGGTGGTGGTGCTGCTGGTAGTAGTAATGATGATGATGATAGTGGTGGTGGTGGTGGTAGCAGTAAATGATGGTGGTAGTAGCAATAGTGGTAGTAGTGATGGTGATAGTGGTAGTAGGTGGTGGTGGTAGGTAGTGTGGCATGTACAGACCGGATACGACTCAGCAGTGGTCGTGCCCCAATGATAACACAAGTCATCGATGTCTGTGTGTACCTGGATTCTTCCACTCATAGTCCTCCCACCTCCTTCAATGTTGGAGCTCTCTCTCTCTCTCTCTCTCTCTCTCTCTCTCTCTCTCTCTCTCTCTCTCTCTCTCTCTCTCTCTCTCCCTCCCTTCCCCTCTTCCTCTACCAATGCATCAGTATTAGATATATAAAAAGCACTTTCCAAAATTTTAACACCAGTATGTGACCACAAAAGACTCTCATACAAGAATTTAACACTACTAACAACTCATGCATCCCCTAGAATTTACTCCAAAACCAGCAATCACAAAGTATTACCAGAGAATTTTTAAAATGTAAGAAAGCCGGGAAGCCGTGGACACAATAAGAGAACGACGTATCAACATCCGTGGGCCCAGACTATACCAGAAGCTATTAGAAACAGTGCCGGAGCAAGTGTAGAAGATAACTGGATAACTGGATAAGTACCTATGCCAAGTGCCAGATCAATCGGGCTGCGAGAGGAGGCTGCCAGCAGTAACAGTCTGGTTGACCAGGCAAGCACCAGACAAACCTGGCCTAGGGCCGAGCTGTGGGAGTAGGAAAACTCTGGAAACCCGTCAAAGGTATACAAAGATAAGGCCTAGAAGTGAATTTAAGAGCTCTAAAGAGCTTATATATTAGGTAAATTAAGAGTGGACTTAAATGAGCACCTTGAAATAATTATAGTTCCCCCTGTTTTATCACATTTTGTTTCGCTACTTTATTGCTATTGTTTATACTGGCGAGTAACCGACCTGTATACGGTTGTCGTTTGTACTGGTGAGTATCCGACCTGTATGCCGTTGTTGTATTGGTGAGTAACCGTCCTGTATACTATTGTTTGTACTGGTGAGTAACCGACCTGTATACTATTGTTTGTACTGGTGAGTAACCGGCCTGTATACTGTTGTTTGTACAGGCGAGTAACCGGCCTGTATACTGTTTTTTGTACAGGCGAGTAACCGACCTGTATACTGCTGTTTGTACTGGTGAGTAACAGACCTGTATACTGTTGTTTATACTGGCGAGTAACCAACCTGTATACCGTTGTTTGTACTGGTGAGTAACCGACCTGAATACTGTTTGTATTGGTGAGTAACAGACCTGTATACTATTGTTTGTACTGGGGAGTAACCGACCTGTATACCGTTGTTTGTACTGGTGAGTAACCGACCTGTATATTGTTTGTACTGGTGAGTAACCAACCTGTATACTGTTTGTACCGGTAAGTAACCAACCTGTATACCGTTGTTTGTACTGGTGAGTAACCGACCTGTATACCATTCTTTGTACTGGTGAGTAACCGACCTGTATACTGTTTGTACTGGTGAGTAACCGACCTGTATACCGTTGTTTGTACTGGTGAATAACCCACCTCTATACTGTTGTCTGTACTGGTAACCGACTTGTATACTGTTGTTGCTTGTACTGGTGAGTAAACAACCTGTGTCACAAAACGAAGCAACATGATTTCATGGCTGGCTTGTTGTTTCTTACTTTTAAGTCTCAGTTCTTTCTCATATAATGTTGATAATATTTTCTGTCTGATCTGGATCTGACATCTTTGTTTTCTGAGGATGGATCAGGTTGTAAACAGATTTAGATGTTATGCAGTTGAGAATAAATCCAGGAGTAATACAGGTGAGAATAAATCCAGGTGGCATACAGGTGAAAATAAATCCAGGTGTCATACAGGTGAGAATAAATCCAGGTGTCATACAGGTGAGAATAAATCCAGGTGTCATACAAGAATAAATCCAGGTGTCATACAGGTGAGAATTGCATGTACACGGAAGATTTATATATATATTTTTTCCTGGATTCACACGGTTACGTGTTTGCTGCGTCACTGGCACCAAGTCGACGTATCCTCATTTTACGACGTTGGTTTCCTGAAGTTCTGCCAAACGTCAACTTCTTAACGTTTCCTGCGAATTTCTTGTTATTTTCTTTCTTTTAGACTACTCTAGGTTGGTATGGGGTAGTCTAGGTTGGGTTAAGCTAGGCTAAGTTGGGTGGGGCTAATCTAGGTTGGGCTAGGCTAGTTACGTTGGAATTGACTAGCATAGGTTGGGTTGGGCTAGTCTATGTTGGGCTAGGCTAGTCTACGTTGGAATAGGTTAGTATGGGTTGGGTTGGGCTAGTCTAGGTTGGAATAGGCTCGTATAGGTTGGGTTGGGCTAGTCTAGGTTGGGTTGGGCTAGTCTAGGTTGGGCTAGGCTGGGCTGGGTTGGGATAGGCTAGTCTGGCTGCTTTGGAGTACGTTGCATAAATATATATTTAAAATACACTACTTTCCTATGTCTGGTAACAGTGTGGCTGAAGAACGCTATATAAACTATTTTCAGTTCCAATTCCTTGGCTCAAAAGCCCTTATAATGAAGGCAGAAGAAGAAAAAAGACAATGAGCTGTGGAGAGTTTTAATGAGAATAATTAATTATAACGCTTGACGCCTCGTACTGTTTCTTAATTATTGTCGAGAGATGAGAATGTCCTACTCATAGCACATACATCACCAGCTATCTTATTCAGCACATACATGACCAGCTGTCTTATTCACAGCACATACATCAACAGCTGTCTTATAGCACATACATCACTACCTATCTTATTCATAGCACATACATCACCAGCTATCTTATTCATAGCATATACATCACCAGCTATCTTATTCATCACCAGCTATCTTACTCATAGAGCACATAACCACCTGCCTTCCCAACAGAACGTTCGTTTGCGAACGAGTTACAATGCATCAATTTCTGCTTCCCACTGTTACAATACAAAACTCAGGAAGCCAGCATAACACAACGAAAGGAACAAGTGAAAGACTTGGGTGTTATAATGTCAGTTGACCTATCATCAGAGGACACAATAAGGCAAATATTGTGAAAGTTAGAAAAATGACTGGGCGGAAAACGAGAACTTTCAAAACAAGAGAAATATTGATAATGGTGACACTATTCAAATCGTGATCTCTTGCCTGAAGTACTGTTCAGTGTTGACAGCTCCATTCAGGGCTGGGACAGATACACAAATCAATATTAGGGAAGCCTAAAAGTACTGAATATGCACTCAGGAGCGGAGAAAAGAGATATATGATAACATGCACATGATAGACACTGGAGGGCCTAGTCCCAAACGTACACATTACCATAACAACGTAGTGTAGTGAGAGTTATGGGAGGATGTGTCAAGTAAACCCGGTGAAGAGCTAAGGGGGCACAGTACGAGAATATTATATCAACATCCGTGGGTCTATACTATTCAACATCTTACCACAGCATATCAGACACACTGCTGGAACAAGTGTAGAAGTCTTCAAGAGCAACCTTGACAAGTACATACGTCCGCCAAGTACCAGATCAACCAGGCTGTGATGCATATGTGGGCCAGAGAGCAGCCAGCATCAACAGCCTCGTTGACCAGACAAGGAATGCCTGACCCCGGGCCGGGCCGTCAGAGTAGGAAACTCCCTAAACAGGTCACTGGTAAATTATATAGCTCTTTAGTTTCAAAGCTTAATTTTGGGGGGCTGTAATATTATTTTCACACCGACCTTCTCTCACCGAGGTAGGGTGACCCGAAAAAGAAAAATAATTTTCTCCATCATTCATTCAACTGCTGTCCTGCCACAAGCGTGCTGACATGACAGTTCAGATGACCCTCTGCATGGAACATCTGCACCTCTCCTTCAGAGTGCAGGTACTGTACTTCCCACCTCTAGAACTCAGGTCCTGCAGATACGAGCGTTTAACCCATCAAGTTTTGGACGAGAGATGGTACGGGAAAACAGACCACTGGACAACCCATGCTCATTGTATCCAGTTATTTTTTCCGCAATTCCCAACGTCTTTTCTGAACGCGGCCCGTTAACTTGCAAATATTATTTTTATGTGATAAATAAGGTTACATAACCCCCCAAAAATTATTTATCTACAAAAATAAATAATGACCGCAGCATATAAGAGTGTCAAAGCAGCACCAGAAAACATTCACACTGGCACGAGTAGAAAGAACACTTAATACAAGAATGGACTGATGGAAGAATGTTTTCAGTAGATTCTCCTAGCCACGGAGATGTTATCATCCTAGACTCTCCCAGCTATGGAGATATCATATTAAACTCTCCTATCCACGGAGATGTTATCATGCTAAGAGGTCCTAGCACAGAGATGAAATGTTATCATGCTAGGAGGTCCTAGCACGGAGATGTTATCATGCTAGGAGGTCCTAGCACGGAGATGTTATCATACTAAACTAGCCACAGAGATGTTACTATACTAGATTCTCCTAGCCACGGAGATGCTATACGCTACGCGCTGAAAGTGTGTAACCAAAACAGGACTCGCAGCCATGGAATCACGTTGGACAAATTTACATTTAGAGAGGATATAGGAAAATACTGGTTTGGCAATACAGTTGTAGATGAGTGAAATAAACTCCCAGGTACCATCACTGAGGCGAGAACTTTGAATAGTTTTAAATATAGAAGAGTGTGACTGAGTGTAAGTCGGACTTGCCTAGCATGGGCCAACAAGCCGATTGCAGTGTTCCTTCATTATTATGGTCTGTTCTAGACACGGAGATATTATCATCCTCAAATAATGATATATACACACACAAAGAAATCGCGTTAAAAAGATACTTGCTATTAGCTGCATGTATATCCAAGTCAGATACAAGTGCAACAGTTGGATATTTTAGTGTCGAAACTTTTCGCCTTCTCTGTAGGCTTCTTCGGTCGAATAGAGTTGACGAATATTAAAAACAGCAGAAGCAGTGGAGAGGTAAAGATTGCGTGATCAGACCATCATGTTTCAAGTAGGCTGCCTTCAAGAGAGAGCTGGGCAGATACCTAAAGTCAGTGCCGGATCAGCCGGGCTGTGGCTCGTACGTTGGACTGCGTGCGGCCAGCAGTAACAGCCTGGTTGATCAGGCCCTGATCCACCGGAAGGCCTGGTCATGGACCAGGCCGCGGGGGCGTTGATCCCCGGAATAACCTCCAGGTATCCAGATGTACATTACTATTATAATGGTCTAATGCAGTACTCCCCAACCCTTTAGTATGAATGGTCCAATTTGAAAAGTCAAATTTAAAAAAGGGGCCGCATTTTGTAAATTGTATGAATAATAACAATAATATTTTGTAATTGTTAATACTGTGCAGTGTGGAATCTACATAAAAGTGAATTCATAATTTCAATATATATATATATATATATATATATATATATATATATATATATATATATATATATATATATATATATATATATATAATATCACAGTAAACAGGTGATTTTAAAATATGCAAAACAACCACTGTGAAAGAGTAGTGAAATTCCAAGCGCTTTCGTGACCACTCACAATGTCAAGGAACTATGATATACACACGTATATGCCGTGCTGAATAGGTAAAATTGGCCAATTAGCAAGAACTCAAAATTCAGTCCTTTCTAAAATTTTCTATTATACGTTTAGAGATATATTTTTTCATTTATGTTAACGTAAAAATTAATAACTGTGTACCAAAAGAACCTTAGAAAACTTACCTAACCTTATTATAACAAGCTCAATTTAATTTAGCCTAATCCAACTAAATATATTTTAGGTAAGTTTACAATAGTTTAATAATAAAACACAATGAAATATATTTTTTTCGTTAGGTTCAGAATGACTTTTCCGAAATTATTGCATACACAAATTTTCGCTTGCCTTATTCGGCAAGAAGAGCGCTGCTATTTAAACCAAAATCGCAAGTTTTACCTATTCGGCACTACATATATCCGGTAATTATCGCTCCTGCGGCCCGTTCCCAGACCAACCCTACTAACGTACATAACAACTAAGATTTACTAAAACAGACAAAAAACTAATTTCCAAAACGGCCTGAAAAGTTCCGTGCGCTCTGCACTTAACATTATCCTTTTAAGAGACTAGAGTCTACCACCTCATTTACAACGTAAGATTGGTAATAATGCTGGAACAGAGTAATTACGCGTAAGTGGAATAGATCAGCAAGCGTGTTAGACAGTTTCTAATACTTTATAAGTTTGTGTTGAACCTACCTGTGACATACCTGTGACCCGCTTCAAGAAATATTCTACTCTTGCAGCCAGGCCCCAGTGTTTATACAAATAGTGGAGTACATCTCAGTATATACACACACACTTAATTTAATACCTAGTATATTGGATATTATAGTACCTTTGACAAACAAGCACTCAGTTTACTAGATAATATAACACTCGGTGTACTAGATAATACAAGTCTTCAGTATATTGGACAGGACAAGCACTCAGTGTAAAGGACAAGCACTGTACAGTAGACAAGCACTCAGTGCACTAACCAAGCATTCAATACACTACACGAGAACTCAATGAATGCACTGGATAAGCACTCGGTGCACTAAACAGGCACTCTGTATTAAACAATCACTCAGTGCACTTAAAGAGCACTCAGCTCACTAGATAAGCACTCGGTGTACTAGACAAGCACTCGGTGTACTAGACAAGCACTCAGTGTACTAGACAAGCACTCAATGTACTAGACAAGCACTCAGTGTACTAGACAGGACAAGCACTCACTTCACCATGACAAAAGGTTTAGACTCTAGAGATGTCCTTGAAAACGCAATAACGGCGGCCCTGACCCTCCTACACAATGGAGGCGACACAGCCATGGTCAAAACTAACGTCTGCTCGTACTAACACACATCAATAATACCTTTGAGGTAACGCAGGGGAGTCAAAGGTACGTACACCGAGGTGCATATCGATGTATACACACTGAATTTCCTTTTAACTATGCAAATCTTATTAGTAACTAATATTAACTAAGCCTAGCCTTTTGACAGTCCCACACAAAAGACTTAAAAAAGCGGGATTATTATTATTATTATTATCATTATCATGGGGAGCGCTAAACCCGTAGGGAAAAAGTGACAACAAATGGTATAGGGTAAAATATCTTTTCATAGATAGAGGCATGACTAACAAATTGGTAGCATGAACGGCGTAAAATCAGAATGGAAATCAGTCACAAGTGGCATTCCATAAGGATTAATTTTAGGCCCCTTGTTTTTATAAATTACATAAATGACCTTGACAAGGTAATAAAAGGTGATATACTGAAGACACAAAAATAGGATGTACAACAGATTCAGAGGAATATACCACTAACCACTTTTCATGGTCCGAAAAGTGGCAGATGCAGTTCAGTGTAGATAAATGCTAAAGCTTTATCCTCAGGAACGTTACCTGGAGGTTACCTGGAGGTTATTCCGGGGATCAACGCCCCCGCGGCCCGGTCCATGACCAGGCCTCCCGATGGATCAGGGCCTGATCAACTAGGCTGTTACTGCTGGCCGCACGCAGTCCAACGTACGAGCCACAGCCCGGCTGATCCGGCACTGACTTTAGGTATCTGTCCAGCTCTCTCTTGAAGGCAGCCAGGGGTTTATTGGCAATTCCCCTAATGCTTGATGGGAGGCTGTTGAACAGTTTTGGGCCCCGGACACTTATGGTGTTTTCTCTTAGTGTACCAATGGCGCCCCTACTTTTTATTGGCGGCATTTTGCATCGCCTGCCCAGTCTTTTACTTTCGTAGGGAGTGATTTCTGTGTGCAGATTTGGGACCATTCCTTCCAAGATTTTCCAAGTGTAGATTATGATATATCTCTCCCTCCTGCGTTCCAACGAGTACAAGTCAAGTGCTTCCAAGCGTTCCCAGTAGTTAAGGTGCTTGACAGAACTTATCCGTGCAGTAAAGGATCTCTGTACACTCTCTAGATCTGCGATTTCACCTGCTTTGAATGGAGATGTTAATGTACAGCAGTATTCCAGCCTAGAGAGAACAAGTGATTTGAAAAGGATCATCATGGGCTTGGCATCTCTCGTTTTGAAAGTTCTCATTATCCATCCTATCATTTTCTTTGCACGTGCGATCGTGGCACTGTTGTGATCCTTGAAAGTGAGATCCTCAGACATTACTACTCCCAGGTCCCTTACATTATTTTTCCGCTCTATTGTATGGCCGGAGTTAGTAGTATACTCTGTTCTAGTTATTATCTCCTCCAGTTTTCCATAACGGAGTAGTTGGAATTTGTCTTCATTGAACATCATATTGTTTACCGTTGCCCACTGGAAAACTTTGTTTATATCTTCTTGGAGGTTAACCGCGTCCTCAGCAGATGACAGCCTCATGCAGATCCTAGTATCATCCGCAAAGGATGATACGGTGCTGTGACACTTATTTAGAATATGAAGATTGAATTGAGAACCTCACTGCATCGTAAAAGTAGCAAACGTCTGTGACATACCTGTGACCAATTGCCAGGGTTATGCCTTTGTAGCCAGGTCCGAGACCAGGTTTCTTTATTCCCTAACTGATCAACTAGTCTGTTGCTTTGCGCTTGTAAACCCAGGAGAAAAATAAATAAAAATAGAACTCAAAAATTGTCAAAGCTATACCAAAAATATTATAAAGCATTGGTTTATTATTTGTTATTGGATTCATGGGGGAATGTAAAGTCACAGAAGACCCACAGCACCTGGTAAATGGGAGGTAATCAGGTTCGATCCAAGGAAGGGGAGGATAGTTTCAATATTGGCAAGAAGTAGAGATAATATTGATAAGGTTCTTGTGAGAACTCACGTTTAATTTCATTTCTTATTCTTGCAGTATTTCCTTTCCATTTTTGGAAATCTGGTCTGAGACCGGGAACCATTAAAGGATAACACATAACATGGTAAAACTAGTGAGAAGAAGGATAGTGACAGAACAGGTGATGGGCGGTGCGCTGTGAAGTTTCCCACATTATAGACCAAACCATGGCCAAAACACGGTTTATTACCAAGGATATAGGGAAATACTGGTTTGTCAGATGTAGGTGACTTGAACACACAAGGCCTGGTCTCAGACCGGACAGCGGGGTTACCCCTCGAGATCCTCTCCAGGTATACTCCCAGATAGCGTCTTTGAGGCGAGAATTTTAGGTAGCTTTAAATACAGAAAGTCAGGTCTACGAGTGGGTGTGGTTGAGTGCGAACTGAACCTTCCTAGCATGTGCCAACATACATAAAAACAAAAGAAGGAACACTGCAGCAGGCCTACTGGCCCATGCGACGCAGGTGTAGGTCTCCTACCGGTGTAAGCCAATGCCTCAACCTAGTCAGGTTAGGTCAAATTCACTTAAGGAAGGAATGCTTCAGTGCTCAGGAAAAAAGTAGACTTAAGATTTTTGGAGAGATCAATTGTGGATAGAGTATACCGACAGTGTTTAATGCCTGGCGGGCGAAACGTTTTCACAATAAAATGCCATAAGCCGTATTATGTATCTTATTTACATACATTAACTGTGAAGATAGCAGGAGAGTATATTAGGCTGCAAAAAACATGGTTTATTCTGAATCTCCCTTATGTCTTTCAGTACAGATGCCCATGATGATTCTTAGCCTATCCATCCATTAGTTTTTGGACTGTTCTAGGGGTCTGAATGATCTGTCTGCGGTAGTCTTTTCACTTCAGGTTATTACTCTCCCCCAGCACCCTTCCCTGCATACCTGGAGGTTACCTGGAGGTTATTCCGGGGATCAACGCCCCCGCGGCCCGGTCCACGACCAGGCCTCCCGATGGATCAGGGCCTGATCAACCAGGCTGTTACTGCTGGCCGCACGCAGTCCAACGTACGAGCCACAGCCCGGCTGATCCGGCACTGACTTTAGGTATCTGTCCAGCTCTCTCTTGAAGGCAGCCAGGGGTTTATTGGCAATTCCCCTAATGCTTGATGGGAGGCTGTTGAACAGTTTTGGGCCCCGGACACTTATGGTGTTTTCTCTTAGTGTACCAATGGCGCCCCTACTTTTTATTGGCGGCATTTTGCATCGCCTGCCCAGTCTTTTACTTTCGTAGGGAGTGATTTCTGTGTGCAGAAACTGTGTGCAAAAACTGCACTACCTGACTCACCAACTTTGAGTAACTTCAAATAGAGATTAGCTGAGTACATGAGTAGGTGTGGTTAGATGTGAATTGGATCAGCCTACTCACGAATAACTTGCACTTAAAAGAGGAAACTTATGGCGACGTTTTGGTCGGTCCTGGACCATTATCAGGTCACAACTAACAAGTTAATTATGATTTGATAATGATCCAGGACAGACCGAAACGTTATCTATAACGTTCCTTTCTAAGTGCGCATTATTGATGAACTGTGAACAACACTTGTGTGCAGTTAAGAACATTAATGGGTCTCAAGTGGCTTCATCAGCCCTAATGAAGACAACTTTTCCATTAATAAATGTCTTGAACTCAAGATACCTGTAGTTTCGTTACAATAATGTATACAGTACAGACAAGATGAGGAATTAGACACGTCTCTAATTCCTTGTCGACAGTTTGTCAGTATCACCATATCAAGGACAACTAATTGTGAACTGTTCCAGTCATGGTATTGTGTTTATTCTTTATTATACCTAGACATGCCTAGCATGTCCACTGTCCATTTGTTCTTAACTCTACATAACCACACTTATAACCCCATTCACACTGACTCCCAAACACACTAATAATACACAACAAACTCGCACTCCATTCCTACCTATCATCATACCCTATTCACGCTTTCACACACCACTATCCCACCAGACAAAATATACCCCAAAACATACAACCTAAACCACTTAGCACACCCTCCATTTCCCGATATCACCTACAAACCTAATAGCACACTGCTGACCTGATCTGACCTGAAAATGGTGTGTGGGGTCTACGCCCCTGCGGCCCGGTATCCAGACGACGACGACGACGACGACGACGACGACGACGACGACGACGACGACAACGGCGACGAAAATAAGAGACCCAAGCAGTGTGGTTTATTTCCTTTGGGTCTGTTAGATCCTTCCCTAGGAAGCAATTCACAACAAGGTGACCAACGGCAGCATTTCGCATTACACCCAGACCGAATAGTGATTAGACACAGGATTTAAAATGATAATTAATGCCGTATTTCCAAGAAATTACAACACAGTGCGAGAAGGGGAAAGGAAGATTATTACTAATATAATAATAATTATTATTATATTCATTAGAGGGCCCTAAATACATAATGGTCATATAGAACCTGAGTAATGGGAGGCAATATGGCTTGATCCGAAGAAAGGGAGGATGGTTTAATACTTTTAATAGAGTCCATTACCAGCATCACGGCAATCCCCCCCCCCCTCCAGAGAGAGGGATGGGATGTGGCCTTACTGTTAAGGAAACAATGGAAATTCGAAGACATATCTATCCCACACTGTGGGGTAGTCTCAAAATACACAATATGGAAAATAACAAAGAAGCCTAACAATAGATGCAGCAATCAAAAACTCGCTGTTATCTGGGGATTATCTTCCTCACGGCCCGGTCTCAGACCAGGCGGCCTACCTTGGAAAGGAAATGTTACGGGATTAAGTTATTACGAAGCAAGGAGGAAAATAAAAATAAGTGTATACTGAATGTAAGTAGAAGTCTGTAGGATTTACCTGTCATCCTACGTGTTTATAAGAGAAAGAAAAGATCAGTAATCCTGCAGTACAAAAACATTTAACAGATATCCATTTCATTTGACAAAGAGGTTAGTATCTCCCAGTATGGTTGTTGTCTACCAACCTACCACCTGACAACCACTGAACAACATATCTAGAGCAAACACTGAAAACAAGGCTTCTGTATAAAAGAGACACGTATGAAACGTCAGGTAATTATATGGAAACGTTTCGCCATCCAGAGGCTTTATATAATCCAATGATTGATCAAGGGACTCGGTGGAAATAAGTGACAATGTTTGACTATTGGGTTATAGGTCTAGGTTAAATTATACTTAATTTAATATGAAAACCATTATAAAAGTTTCAAATTATATACGAGGCTTAATAAGGCAACTATAAAAATGTAAACTTGCATATTGAACCTGAATAAAATCTTAGCAATTTATATTATCGCAAGAATGACTGGACACAATAGAATCTTCGTAACAGTCAACTCTCGCACCAATAGCGATAAACGTGAAAATTTGGTTTCCTGGTTAAACTTACTCAGCTCACATACTAGGTAAGTAAAGTTTGTCAGGAAACAGTACAAGTGTTGCCTGACTCGGGTCTTAGGCATATGATGACCCGTAGATGGAACCTTTGGTCATCTGACCGAGGCCTTCCACTGGCTTATCTGTCCACCCCTTTAAAAATTATGGTTATGATTATAACTATTAGGGGGGGGGGCGGAGTCTGATTTTCGGACGAGTGGAAACGCTGGGTATCTTTTCTTACACCTGTTACCCCTGTTATCTAGCAGTAAGTAGGTACCTGTGTGCTGAGTGACTCGTGCAGATCACATACATGGAGACAGAACCCCCAGTGGTAATAAGTCTGATGACCTGTCTTTATTGAATTATCCTGGGTTACTAGCCTCCAGATTAATCCGAAAAGAAAAATTCTTTTCCTTCTCTTCCTCCTCCTCCTTCTTCTTCTTCTCCTTCTTCTCCTCCTTATCCTTCTACATCTTAATAGGTAAACCAAAAGGACTATGACCACCCAAATGAGCCGTCAAGTTTTATTTGTGTAAATGGAAAAATGGGCCGAGCTAAAGGAATGGAAATCCTGTATTCACGGGGAAGCGCTAAACCCGTAGATATAATATAGTGCCTCTGAAATGAGAATTGATTAGATTTGATCCATGGAAAAGTAAGTGGCTCAAACACATGCAATATTTGTTCGGGTGGAAGGCTTCTGTTCCTCACAGACTGGGATCACATTCTTGGTTTATTCATTTCCAGCAGTCCTTTCTGAATATTAATTTATTTGTAATAATAATTGGATTCAAAACGTATCGTTTCTTTATACATAAGAAAGATAAATTTTCAAAAAATTTTAAAGTTCACTGTACAGTTTATATTTTTTTTATTTTAAAGGTATTTAAATTATTATAGTCGTTATTAACATAATTTTCCGAGAATTTTACAATGGAAATAAGTTACACAGTTGGACTTTACTGGATTATTCTAAGGTGAAATCTACATATTGCGATACCATTCTTGTATGTTTACATCAGTATGGCCTCACAACCATTGTAAAAATACTACCATCCTTTACAACATGTAGATTTTCGTGACTATTACTATCCTTATGATATGATTATTACTACATATTATTATCGCAGGATCACCATAAACTAGTACCCTGAAATATTAGTTTACATTTAGGCCTCATACATGCATACATAATCAGAGACCTTTATACTAAACCCGTATGAGTCAGACAGCGCTGAGGGTAGGGAGTGTGAAGGTTAAGACTGGGCGAGGGGAGAGTGAAGGCACACTTCCTACCCTCATCACTTTCTACATCTCACTATCTCAGATCCTATCATTACTTTTCTACGTCGGTTTTCTGACGTAACATACAACGTCATTTTTTAACGTTTCGAGTATTTTCATATACAGTTTTTCGTAAGTTAATTTAGGTTAGGGAAGATACACCCCGAGGTGTCTACCTATCTACCTGGAGGGCATTCCGGTGATCAACGCCCCCGCGGCCCAGTCCACGACCAGGTCTCCCGGTGGATCAGGGCCTGATCAACGAGGCTGTTACTGCTGGCCGCACGTAGTCCAACGTCCAGGAAGGTAGGTAGACGAACCACAGCCCGGCTGATCCGGCACCGACTTTAGGCATCTGTCCAGCTTTCTCTTGAAGACAACCAGGGGTCTATTGGTAATGCCCCTTATGGCTGGTGGGAGGCTATTGAACAGTCTTGGGCCCCGGACAATTATTGTCTTTTCTCTTAGTGTACCAGTGGCGCCCCTAATTTTCACTGGAGGTATGTTACATCGCCTGCCAAGTATGCTGGGCATTTTATTTTAATCCATATTGTAAGGATTACGGTATTCTTGACTGGTGATGAACAGGTGATATGCAGCCTTAATGACCCTCACGTAGTCAATAGGTTTTAAATCTCATTAACCAATCCGAGAAAAATAAACAGGAAACATTAGGATCTGAACGTTAGTCGTTAGTGGCGCGGGAAGTGGTGGCTACCCCCTACCTCGCTGTCGGTGGCTGGTCAGTACTTGGTAGATAACACATTCAAGTGTTTAAATACAGCAAAGCATGGAATACTTATGAGTGTCCGCGATAGTGTGGGTTACGTGTTGCCACATACGACAAATTCACAGTCTGATGTGACTTGATAATAGTCCAGCACTGACCGATAATAACAATAATAATAATAATAATAATAATAATAATAATAATAATAATAATAATAATTTTTATTTAGTTTTATGATATGTGCTGCCACCAACACTCATTAAAGCCAGAGATCACAGTGATCTCCCTCACACCTCCATCCTAAACCCTCAGTGATCCTCCCCTCCACATCACACCTCACTCCCCCACCAGCCCAGCCCCAACATCCCCCATACACGTGCTCCTCACCTACCACGTGCCTTTACCCCCCTCCCCCTCTGCTCGGTGAGTACGAACACCTGAAATATTATCAAGTCTCTATTAAGTTTAGAATTTATTAAGCCAAGGGTAGGTAAGAAGGGTGAGGGGGGAGGAGACGAGGACAAGGAGGGAGGACGAGGAAGAGAAGGCTACGATATCGCCTCAGGATTTGTACATATACCTGTGTCCTCTGAAACTGGAAGGATTTTAGACCCCCCAAAAAATGTTTTTGTGTATGTTTGGGGAGGGGGCAGTGGACCGCCAATAGGAAGAGCCTGGTTGATCAGGTGGTCAACAAGGCCTGGCAGGAAAACAGTAAAACTCTCAAACCCAGTCACAGGTCAACCTAGCTACTAAAAAAACCATACCACGGGTGGTGACTTGAACCGGCTGCCTATTTTGCATACAGGTTCAAGCGAAGTTGGATGGTTCCGTACCGCGAAGGTGTGCGGTATTAGTGATACTGAATTAAATGGTACTTTAGTGCGGGATAATGTTGATGTTGCTACTACCAGGTAGGTAGACCACTCAAGATGCCGGTTATTTGTCAGTGGTTCTGGGAATTATCTTCCCCACGGTCCAGTCTCAGACCAGGCCTAGGTTGGAAGGGAAATACTATTACAGGATTGAGAACTATTAAGTAGCACAGGAAAGTAAACGTATGTATATGCTGAATGTAAGTAATACTGTGTAAGATTTACCTGTCAACTTGTGTGCTCACCAGACAGGAAAGATCAGCACTCCTGCCAGACAATTTTTTTTTAGGTTTCCATTTCACACCTTAATCCCTATTTTAGAGAATAAATTATTCTTGATTGCTAGTGTACAGATTATGTGCAACCTCTCGTGCTGTCGATAAAATTTTAACCTAGCAAAACAACCTATACTTTACCCAACACTTGAATCATTCCATCAGATCAAAGTTTTCTTACAAGAACTGGCATTTTCCTTCTCATGACGACTGACTTCCAGGAAATCTATTTATTTTTTGTAACAAATATAGGTATAACCGCACTGTGCGTCCACCGCGATCTATAAGACATTTCACAAGGTCAGAGCATAACCCAGTCACAGCCAGCTTGATGCACGTGCACATTTCAACGTTGCCTGGGGTTACATAAACACTGCCCTACCAGACTTCTCAAAGTCTGGTAGGGCAGTGTTTATGTCTGGTAGGGCATATATTTTTTTTAATTTGCTGATTTGTGGTTAAATACACGTCTTTATATGTTTGTGTAACCTGCCCAAAACTAATAAAAAATAAAAGATTTTTCTATTTTATTTCACGAAACATTCAGAAATTGATGCCGGTAATCGCGAAATAAAAATGATAAAATGTATTACTATTATTAAATTATGGGGAACACTAAACCCGTAGGGGTCATACAGCGCTTGTGAGACGGGCAGGAATTCAAGCTCGATTCAATAACTGGAGCACAGATCAAGACCCCCCTCACCAGCATCAAGGAACCTCCCATGAGGGTAATAGAATGAACAATAATATCTCTATCCCTACCAGATTCATCCATGACTCACGAAATCGTGGTAACACGATTGTAAACAAACCATGGTACGGGTGGGGCTCAAACTCGCGGAAAGTGAGTCGTAAAACTCCAAAGTCAGCGCGTAACTGGGCCTGGCTATAATAAGATTCATCCAACTAGGTATGTCTATACACCATAGGGAGGTTAGCATGGGCCCCACTGTGACCACAAATGCAAGTTATGTAAAATAGAGGTCAGAAATGCACCGCATACTCTGAACGAGGCCTTACCAGTGATAGATTTACAGTGCAACCTTGACATTCTTTTACCTACAACACAGCGATTGTGACTAACAGGCGTTTAGCGTTTGTTCATTTTTTTAATAATAAGTTACAGTTCTTTATACATATATAATCAAGTAATTAGCATTACTGGTTATCTATCAGTGAATTTATTTATTCCTTCATGTAGGTTATGTAGACTGTGAACAAGAATGGACTCAGCGCAGACAATTACGAATTATTATTATTATTATAATCAGGGGGAAGAGCTAAACCCGGAGGATTATACAGCGCCTGAGGGGGGGGGGGATGTGGAAGGCATTCAGGCTTAATTCGGGGACGAAACTCCACTTATTACTTTTTTTTTTTTCGCCGTTGAGTTTACAAGCTAAGAGAATGTATCCCACCTCAGCTCTTGTCAAAAGCCAGCATTATCATTCTAAGGTATACTAAGCACAAGTAACCCGCACATAGGATAAAGAAATTTATGACGACGTTTCGATCCGACTTGGATCATTAACTTATCACACAGTGTTTAACTAGTTAATGGCCCAAGTCGGACCGAAACGTCGTCATAAGTTTCTTCTCCTATGTGCAGGTTATTTGTGTACTGTTCCAGTCACGGTATTGTGCCTTCTTGTTCTTGAAGGTACACTAACACCCAGACGCGACTCAAGAATGCTAAACTCCAAGTAACTATTTACTACTAGGTCAACATCCAGATTTCTCTCCATTTAGCCCCTCAAGGAAGGTTCCTTGATGTTGGTGAGGGGCTCTTGATTTAGGGAATTGGATCTGTGCTCCAGTTCCCCGAATTAAGTCTGAATGCCTTCCACATCCCCCCAGGCGCTGTATAATCCTCCGGGTTTAGCGCTTCCCCCTTGATTATAATAATAATAATAATAATAATCTCTCCATTTATGAACTCTGTTACCCATCGGTCAGCCAGAACTCGATTAAGGAGTGAACTTCAATACCGTGCCGCCACTTTTTTAAGTCAGTCTTTATATGGGATTCTATTAAAGGCTACACTCAACACTTCAAATTTCATAGCAAAAAAAGTCAATAAATCGCCAGGCAAAAAAAAAAAAAATTAAGTGAAGCTCTTTTGAAAATGTTGCTTTTAATTGATGAATGATACAGTAAGATACAACATTGTATTAAATTGAAAAAGCTGATGGTTGTATGTTTTCTAATGCACTTTTATTTATTCTGTAAAATGAAAAGAACTGTTCCGCATAATCTAAATGAGGCCTTGCTAATTAATAATGTGCAGACCTGTGGAATAACTTTTGGATTCTGTTGCTTATATGTAATTTACCTGAAGCCTAAGAATCTATTAGCCTTATTACGGACGCTTAGGCACTGCTGTCTTGACTTCAGATTTCTCCTTACAAAAACTTGTTCCGCATGTATCTATTTCTGAACTAGTGCTTACCTGTTTATTTTCTAAATGTAAATTTTGCAAGGCGATCAGCAACAGTCTGACTGGCCAGAGATTGGGACCGGAATTAGAGGATAAAGAAACTAGCCTTCATCACCATTTGTGCTGAATGACCCGCAGGGGTTTGGCGCTTCGTGAAATATGCTGTACCACTAAACTTTTGCATTCTGTATTTACTGACAGATAGTGTCTTGTATTTATTTTATCTGTTCTTGGACTGGTTCTTGGTTTTATCGTTCTCGTGGTCATTACTTATGCGAATATTATACAAAGCAGTTATACTATATTTCACAAATATTTCTTATACTCGGGGGGAAGGCACCAAACCCGTAGGTGACTATGCGGTAAATATATAAGAACTAAAACAGCAGCACTGTGTGTCGGTGGGTTTGAATTCTACTTGCCTAGCATGGGCCAATAGGCGTACTGCAATTTCTTTATTCTTGTTGTCTTGTGTTCCATGCTAGGCTAGTCCCCAACCACGCCTACCATTCCCACACAAGTATATGTCAAAGCCTATTTTTTAGCCTTCCAGAGTGAGGCTACATGACAGTTTGTTTCACTTCTGCAGTTGTTACTAACTATGCTTTCCTCAATAATTTACAAAATGGATTTGTCAATTTGAATCCGCAGTGTTGGAGTTTTGTCTGTGTTATATAATGGTGAGTAAAACACATGTGCAACACTTAGGCATATTTTTTGAATCATATACGGAAAACCTAATAACTGCAGCACAAAAAATATTATATATAAAGAACGGAAAAAATAAGGTATAAAAAATTACAGGAACCTCACGTTAAATTATAAATTAAAGCGCTGAAATAATTGGCAAAGAGCAACAATACCACGAACTCACTCCTGGAACATCGTAATCTAAATTATATTCATGAGGAAGGACTAAACCAGTGAAGGTTATACTGGTTAAATGGTAGGCGAGAGAACCTATGACAGGTTTCGAGAGTTTTCCTACTCCCGCAGCCAAGTCCTGGACCAGGCTTGTCTGGTGCTTGCCTGAACAACCTGGCTGTTGCTGCCGCTGGCCTACCAAAATTTATCATGTATCGGCGACCTTGCCGAGGAAGTGGGGGTGTTCGAATTGTTTAGAACTAAGATACTTCACTAGGATCGAGGCAACCCTCTTTGAAGGACATTATTCTAAAACACTGAACCGCGAGTAACTATGCGGGAAATGCCCTGGAAATGGAAGATCAACGCAAACAATTAGACATTCTATTCAACCGCATCGAAATATTTTGTTAAGACAAATCAAACATAAAAAATACACTGAAAACGCAAACACTGAAATACATGGGAAGTAATTGTAACATGAATAATAACACTGAAATGCAATTAGGCGGATCATCTTACAATTAGGGCAGACGTCAGGTGATTTTCCCGAATAAATAAATCTACAACCAATGCAACAAACACACTGGTAAATCAACACAATAAAATGCAAGTAACACCGGAAAATCAACACTGAAATGCACTTAAAAATTTGCACAAAAACTTGAAAATATACAGCGAGATACACTTGAAAATTAACACAAACACTTGAAAATTATCATGCATTATAAAACCAGCATTAAACACAATAAAGCGGCATGGTATATCCTCTAAACAAGGAAGACAAGCTTCCAACACAGGGAGGAGTCACCACTGACCTGGACCAGCTCTTTAAAAGACATCTCTTCTGACACCCAAACACGGTAACAGCATAAGCATTTTATTAAAAAAGATAAAAAATGAAAATACTAAAACATTTTACTGGAAACGTTACTGTCCTGCGACCTTGGTCACTCAAGTGATTTCATTTTGTCCGTATCACATAACATTTTTTACATTGAGCAGTTTATATTTGTTATATCTAGATGTTGAACAGCTGGAAGTGACTGTCGAGGTGTTACAGGTTTGGCTGGTACCATCATGCCCGGCACTATCTTCCTACACTTAATTAGTATTAATCATTATCACCTTCATAGGAAAGTGATAAATAAACCCATAACTCCTCGACGCTGGTGAGAGGCTCTTGATGCAAGGAGCTGGACTTATCCCCCCCCCCAATGCCTCCCATTTCCCCAGGTGTTATGACCCCCTCATTAAAGTAAACATGTGTCGTACTACGCTTTGGAAATGGGAGGGAACTAGATTTGATACGAGGAAGGGGAAGGTAAATCCAACTCTCTGCATCAACTAATATTAATTAAAATTTAACAAAAAAAATAACCTAGGCTCCTCGAATCATTGCCTTCATACCTTCACTTTTATTCTCCCAGCATAAAAATTTCAGCCAGATGGTAACTCCCAGGTAATAAGGACTCCATCCCTGCTATAACGAAACCTTTAAAACTATCAGCTAATGAAGCATGAGGGAAATGTTTGATATCCTCCCATCTTGCCAATTATAAATTAATGTTACATTGTGCTCAGTTTGTTTGGTGTTACGTAATGTTAAGTACAGTAGATTTTTGTGATGTTCAAGCTGGTTGTCGCGAGGTCACTGCAACAATGAATTTACACTGTATCTCTAGGTATGATGTATTTTGCGATATATAGATGTAGTTTAGTAATTTTTTTGGTATATTTTCTACTTTTTGTAGTCTTGCTCTCTGATGCTTTAAGACATCTTCATAAATTCCAATTCTCGTGTATGGGACGTCATGATGTGAAATGGTAACAGAAGTAAAAGTAACTCCAGCTCTCCTGGATCATATTTTTTGAAGCTTCTGTTGCTACTAAACAATTAATGAAATGCTTGACGATATCCTCCTTGTCCTGCTGAAGTCTCCCACTTCAGGCTGAGTTATTACTTTATGTAGTTCCCACACTGTAACTGTTCTTATGCTATATAAAGTAAGGCAGCCGCACACTGCGTTATACAAAGTATTGCTTAATAAAAATAAAAAATAGGCGACACTTTCAAAGATACCCAAAAATAAGCTCTCTCTATGAAGTCCAGAAATACATTTTCCTTTCCTCTATAACAGCGATTGCTGTCCCTCGCTTTTCACCGCAATGGCAACGTTTCTTTCCGCAAATTCGATAGAAAAAATTAAGAAAATACTCTCTCCTTTATATCCAAGGTTGGAGTGAGAATTTTAATTTACTGAGCTGAATGCAAACCAAAAATGTGCGAATGTTTTTTATTGTACCAACAAGATATTTTTTTCTTTTTTGTTGAGCGGGATAAATTTAAGTCGTAAACTGTGTGAGAAGCAACTGCAAGGGAGTGAGTTGGGAGTAGTGGTCATGTTTTGCCTCTGTGTATCCGGCATCATGGAAAAAGGCTAAAATATGACGGCGATTTCCGTCCAAGTTTATCGGAGATGTAAACTTGGAAGTCCACATTACCTAGTCATGATGTGAGGTAGCATTTCCCCACAATTTTGCTGAGTTACAGCACGTGAAGTTCGGGATTGGCCAAAGGGCGCCACTCTCCTGCCGAAGAGCACACAACCTCTTCCCCCTTTCCCCGAGTCGCTGTTCTGCCTTTACAGTGGCATCAGCTTCTCCTGTAGCAGCTAGGGTACAACAGCAGTGTTGTCCGCCTGGCCAGGCTCACACCGCGTGCTGCTGTTTCCACCATAACTCGCAACACCTTACGTAACATGTTGTCGCTACACCCACAACAAGAGTACAGCACGTGGCTCACTCTACGCTCTCGCCGTACCCTTACAATTTTGACACGGATGGTTCGGCCAGCGGTCATACATGATATGATGCAGGTCATTGATTTCCTGAAATCTGACACTGGTTCATAATCAGCTGTTGTTACTGGCCCAAACACTGTAAGATATTGTCACTGAATTTTAGCGTCGTTAGACATACACACGTATTTACTTGGTTTTCGTTAAAGTAGAAAGCATCACGACAATATTTCACCCCCTCATAAAGCTGGAGCAGTGTTGTGACACTCACTAGGATGTTTTACCGTCAAAGGAGGCGAGGATGATAGAGAGCCCGAGATGTTGAGCAGTACTGAGGAGAAGGCGTCACGCCAGAGGAACAAGACACTGTGGGTTAAGACGGAGACTTTGGAGCGGCGACCATGCGTGGCGTGGGAGTTGTGGTCGAGGAGAGCAGGCCAGGCAGCAGGGACAAGACCCGCTTGTCCAGACACCGTACGAGTGCAGGCCGGAAACGGTGCGGGGGTGGTAGGTGGGCGGGGGTGACTACTTGGAGGGGTGGGGGTCAAGACGTGATCCCTCTAACCCCCCATTAGCCACCACCATCACCCTGCTGCTGCTGCCTCCCCCTTCCCCCCTCCATCAGGATCCCTAGAACCCCTCCCCCCTCCACCTCCACCACCTACAGCCCTTTGTCCCTCGGCCTCCCCTAGACCCACCCCTCACCCCTGCCACCCTACTCCCCCAACCCCTGCCTCACCGCATCCCCTTCCTCTAACCCCGATGGTCACTGTCACTGTCCAAGCGTAGCTCACCTCATCTCGTAAGTAATCAATACCACTGGCAGTACACGCTACTACCACACACTAAACGCACACTGTATCTATATATATATATACGTATAAATTCACACTTACAATCCAGCGAGAGAGCAACTAGAGAACACAGCCACGCAACACCAGCACCAAGCCTTGCGTGTTGGGGCCTACGCGGTGTGCAACGGTGGCGACCAAGCCTGCGACTGCTGGTGATGGTGGTGAAGGCAGCCGGGCGCTCTAAGCCGGGGAGTAGGGCCCCTGCTGCCGCCTCTCTTGCCTGCCTCCCACCCGACCAGTATTATCCGCAATCGTGGAAATGTTTCCTCCATTGGTTTCGTGATTTGAACTTCCCAAGTTTGTTTTTCCCGTTCTAGTATGTTTATCTTCGGACAGTGTGGTGAGTTCCTATGCTAATTACTCAAAAGACAACAGTAGTGCCCATCTAGGTGCCTCATAATCATAGAGGCCATCAATCATCACGCGACCATAAATCAATTACAATTCTAAACTCCAAACGAAAACGCGTAAAATTCTCGCGCGCGCGGCCCGGTCACATGGCGGGGAGGGGGACATTGGGGAGGGGGGAGGACTCAAGCTTTGAAAAGAGTGAAGCTGGGCTGGCTGGCTGGCTGGCTTGCGTCCCTCCCAACGTCCTACTTCAATCACACCAAACAAATACTGCTACAATCACCCAGCAAGGCGGACCCAGAGGCTGGCGCGCAGCGCCTTCGTTTCTATTATTGATATTTTCACACTTTTGCTTAAGGAAACTTCAATACATTCAACATAAAGTTAAGGAGAGGACAATAGTCTTTCACATACTCACAGTTAAAACAGACGTAATTGCACAGAGATCAGTAAAATAGACCACTTTCCACGAGTGATAAAATCTGTGCGTCCCCTGTCAATTCACAAAGAGCAAGTTCGATCGTCAGTTATTTAGTGCGCGGGCGGAGGGAGGCGCCCGCTGGTTGGTTCCCACGACCTAGGCCACGCCCACGCATCCCCGCGCCAAATACGACTCTTGAAGGCCTTACTACCTTACCCAACTGCCCCAAACAGTTTTTTTTTTTGCCTAATTACTCTCGTATTAATGTAGGTAGAGGCAGGCTGTAGTTACTCCTCAGGAGATGGCATCTGTGTGGTGTTGTAAGGGTCGTCTTGCTCTCTGCCATGTTGCAATACCCAGAAGGTAAGGGACACTAAATGTAGTTTGGTAAAGCATCGCCAAACCTCATTTGAGGATGACAAAGAGGTGCTACCTCTGTGGTGTCACATTGGTCTTGCTATACGTTGGCACCTTCAGAAGTGAGCTTTCTTTCCCGTCCTGTGGCGTATGTCGATGTCACGAGAGCCCAGCTAGACGTCGGAAGCCTCAGAGGTGATGTAAACTGACGTCACAGGAACCCAGCTAGATATCGGAAGCCTTAGAAGTGGTGTAAATGACGTCACGGGAGCCCCACTATACGTTGGGGACCCTTCTTAGAAGTGGTCTTTCTTTCCCGTGCTGTGGCAACGGTCACATGAGGACAGGAGCCGCGGTTACTAAGACAGGGCAGCGACGTAACGCAAGGGAGCGTGGAAGTACCGCGTGGTTGCTGCTGGGAGGCCGGGCCAGGGGGTGGGAGAAAAGTAGCTTGGGTTTCCTCAGCAGGCCATGTGTCCTAACCTCCCTCCCACGACACATGTGGGCGTCCCTCTCTCCCCCGTCAATGGTAGCATACACGGAGACCCATGGCCTGCCTGGCCGTCCTCGAAGTGACATACTCTTACTTGTACGTTCGTACACACGCACTTATTCACGTACGGGTGCATGCGTGCACGCGCCTAATAAATAAGTTTATTTAGGTACAGGTATACATAAATACAGTTAAACAAATTATCATACATATGTGTAAATTGCATAAGAACATAAGAAAGAAGGAACACTGCAGCAGGCCTACTGGCCCATGCGAGGCAGGTCCAAGTCCCCTACCGGATTATTACCTAGTATAACCCCAAAAAAGTTAGTGACTTATTTCCAGTGGGTTCCTCGTACCTATCTTCCTATCTAATTTCCACACGGCCAGACGCACCCAAAAATGGAAATACACTCACCGCCACTCATTCAGTAGTAGTCTTGTCAGCACATAATTAAAAAATTCTCCGTTGGGTCTTACCACTTAATGCAGTTTCTGGTGTCTTAACGAGTTGCCGTGTTCCTTCCTTAAGTGAATGTGACCTGACCTTACTAGGTTGGGGCATTGGCTTAAGCCGGTAGGAGACTTGGACCTGCCTCGTATGGGCCAGTAGGCCTGCTGTAGTATTCCTTCTTTCTTATGCTCTTATCCATTGATGTGATGGCAGCAGATGGTAACCATTTCTCGTAGCCCTGAAAGAATGAGACGGATTTCCAGAGGAGGCAGTACACAAATAACATGGTCCAAGTCGGACCGAAACGTCGTCGTAAGCTTCTCTCTTTTATGTGCGGGTTATTTGTGTATCGTTCCAGTCACGGTATTGTGCCTTTTTGTTATTTATTCAGAGGAGGCAGCCTCGTGCAAATTCAAAATAATTTTAAACTTTATAAATATAATTTTTTTTAGGTTCACAGCATTATTGTCGCATGTATCATCAAAGTGACCGATTACATTATCATTATTTTTAAAAAGACAAATATGGCTCATATCACGCTAGGTTTAGTCTGTCTAGCCTCGTGATAACATCAAAATGTACTGGAGATAAGTTTTGCCCTGAAGTTTTTAGATTAAATTATAAACAGCATTTAAGATGAGAAAAGTATTATTACCTAAAGTCGGTGCCGGATCAGCCGGGCTGTGGCTCGTACGTCGGACTGCGTGCGGCCAGCAGTAACAGCCTAGTTGATCAGGCCCTGATCCATCGGGAGGCCTGGTCGTGGACCGGGCCGCGGGGGCGTTGATCCCCGGAATAACCTCCAGGTAACCTCCAGGTAACCAGGTAACTACGACTATTACTACTACCAACACCACTACTACTACTGATACTACTACTACTACTACTACTACTGCTACTACTACTACTACTGCTACTACTACTACTACTACTACTACTACTACTACTACTACTGCTGCTGCTGCTGCTGCTACTACTACTACTACTGCTACTACTGCTACTACTACTACTACTACTACTACTACTACTACTACTACTACTACTACTACTGTGACTAGAACTAACACATTTACGACTGCTTATGGTAATTAAATAGTAATAATAACACTGACATAAGGAAAAGAAATACTAATGAGCAGTACATGAGTGCTGATAAGCACAGCATTTTCCATTATGCAAATTACTCGCTAATACAAAAGCTAAATTCACCAAAATGTAATCAATACACACACACACACACACACACACACACACACACACACACACACACACACACACACACACACACACACACACATATATATATATACACACACACAGCTGTCAGGAAGTGGAATAGCATGGGCAGTGATGTAGTGGAGGCAGGATCCATACATAGCTTTAAGAAGAAGTATGATAAAGCTCACGGAGCAGGAAGAGTGATCAGGTAGCGGCCAGGTGAAGAGGCGGGGCCAGGAGTTGTGAATCGGCCCTCGCAACCACAACTAGGTGAATGAGTACACACACACACAAAATCAAATGCATATCAAAAGGTATAGGCTACAAGATCACGCTTTGACTGCGGCAACGTTTCGCTGTGTAGAGTTTTACACAGCTCTACACAGAGCGAAACGTTGTCCCAATAAAAGCATGCTTTGCAACGAGTGTACCTTTTTCTCTATTGTGGGCAGTGTTTCATTGTGATGCAGGGAGCCGGGGTGAGAAACGAAGTGTCAGAAAAAGGAAAGTCTCTCAGAAGCGGATTCCCACAAGGGTACGTTCTTGGGTCCCATTCTATTCCTGGTACACTTCAACGACCTCCCAGGTAGTGGTGTTTTGTTCGTCAGGAAGAAAGATCTCCTAACGTGGTTGTTAGTAAAATCATTACCCCGCGCAGTGATTAAACATCTGTTGGTGTACCGGTGCTGGTTATCAGTGATAATCTGAAGGATGCCTAAAGGATGTTTTCGGGGGTCGCCGCCCCCGTTGCCCGGTTCCAGATCAAGGCCTGATCAACCAGGCTGTTTTTGCAGGCCGCATGTAGTCCAAAGTACGAACCACAGCCCGGCTGATCAGGAACTGATTTAAATAACTTATCAGGCACCCTCTTGGAGATAGCCAAGATTTATTATATAATTATAATCACGGGGAGCGATAAACCCGTAGGATTATACAGCGCATGTTGAGGGATGGAAGGTAATCAGGCTCAATTCAGGGAACCGGAGCACAGATCCAATTCCCTATAACAAGAGCCCCTCACCAGCGTCAAGGAACCTCCCTTGAGGGAAGAGATAGCCAGGAGTCTGTTGGTAATCCCCATCATGTATGACGGGAGACTGTTGAAGAGTCTTGGGCTTCTTACGCTTATCGTATTACCTCATAGTGTACTCGTGAAACTCTGCCTTGCATTTGGGATATTTTTCACCGTTCTTTTTAAACCAGTGATGGTAGTGTTAGAAAAATCGCCCTTAGCTCGCAATCGTAGAACCCGGATTTGATCCTGGGGCGGGCGAAGGCCTGGTCATGACTCTTTATACCTGTTATTGTTCACATAGCAGTAAGTAGGTAGCTGGAGGTCAACACACACACACACACACACACACACACACACACACACACACACACACACACACACACACACACACACACACACACACACACACACACACACACACACACACACACACACACACACACACACACAACATGAATTAAAGACAAAAAAAACTCTTGTCCACGCGCGTTTTTTTTTATTGGGGGATATTTAAATTTATTATTTAAAGTTTTATTGTAGGGCCCCGTGGACGTCCACGTTTTTTTAATAGAGACCTTAAACCATTGTAACCTTATAAAACACTCCATATATCAGTCTAAACCACACTCCCTTCCGAAGTGGTTTAATGCTAAGATACCATACAATTTTATTATTATTATTATTATTATTATTATTATTTGTTACTACATAATAATAATAATAATAACCATTATTATTATTATTATTTGTTACTATATTAAAATTTTATAATAATAATGATAATAATAAAATAACAGTAATGTAATATATATATATATATATATATATATATATATATATATATATATATATATATATATATTATTTTTATTTTTATTATTATTATTATTATTATTATTATTATTATTATATATTAAAAATAATAATAATAATAATAATAATAATAATAATAATAATAATAATAATAATAATAATAGCGTAATATGAATTATTATTATTATTATTATTATTATTATTATTATTATTATTATTATTATTATTATTATTATTATTATTATTATAGAAATAGGTAGATAGGTAGGTGAGTCACGTTGATTGGCTTTCTCGGATTACCTGCAACATACCTGAAGGATGTTTTCTGGGGGTCAGCGCTCCCCCCCCCGGTCCAGTCCCAGGGTTATCCTGGATTACTAACCTTTGAAATTAATACTGTGTTCTTCCCCCCCCCACACCCACACACACACACACACACACACATTACAGGAAAGGCACTGCAATGGATCAGAGAATATCTGACAGGGAGGCAACAACGAGTCATGGTACGCGACGAGGTGTCAGAGTAGGCGCCTGTGACAAGCGGGGTTCCACAGGGGTCAGTCCTAGGACCTGTGCTGTTCTTGGTATATGTGAACGACATAACGGAAGGGATAGACTAAGAAGTGTCCTTGTTTGCAGATGATGCGAAGTTAATGAGAAGAATCAAACCGGATGAGGATCAGGCAAGACTACAAAAAGACCTGGACAGGCTACAAGCCTGGTCCAGCAACTGGCTCCTTGAGTTTAACCCTGCCAAATGCAAAGTCATGAAGATTGGGGAAGGGCAAAGAAGACCGCAGACACAATATAGTTTAGATGGCCAAAGACTGCAAACCTCACTCAAGGAAAAAGATCTGGGGGTGAGTATAACACCGAGCATATCTCCGGAGGCGCACATCAATCAGATAACTGCTGCAGCATACGAGCACCTGGCAAACCTACGGATAGCGTTCCGATACCTCAGTAAGGATTCGTTCAAGACTCTGTACACCATTTACGTCAGGCCCATACTGGAGTATGCAGCACCAGTTTGGAATCCACACCTAGTCAAGCACGTCAAGAAATTAGAGAAAGTGCAAAGGTTTGCAACAAGACTAGTCCCAGAGCTACGGGGATTGTCCTACGAAGAAAGGTTGAGGGAAATCGGCCTGACAACACTGGAGGACAGGAGGGTCAGGGGAGACATGATAACGACATATAAAATACTGCGCGGAATAGACAAGGTGGACAAAGACGGGATGTTCCAGAGAAGGGACACAGACACAAGAGGTCACAATTGGAAGTTGAAGACTCAGATGAATCAAAGGGATGTTAGGAAGTATTTCTTCAGTCATAGAGTAGTCAGGCCGTGGAATAGCCTAGAAAGTGACGTAGTGGAGGCGGGAACCATACATAGTTTTAAGGCGAGGTATGATAGAGCTCATGGGGCAGGGAGAGAGAGGACCTAGTAGCAATCAGCGAAGAGGCGGGGCCAGGAGCTGTGACTCGACCCCTGCAACCACAAATAGGTGAGTACACACACACACACACTATGACTCGATCCCTGCAACCACAATTAGGTGAGCAAATTTATATATATCAAGCAGGTAGGTAGCCCGAGTAGTTCCCTGTAACTGTTACTCCTGGATTTCTTACGTGTTTCTGCAACATTGCAAGCTCCTGATGATGTGTTGATTGCAACATGAAAGGCCTAGAGCTATCATTCAACTCCCCCATGGTTATTTTGCATGCATGAATATATATATATATATATATATATATATATATATATATATATATATATATATATATATATATATATATATATATATATATACCTGGAGGTTACCTGGAGGTTATTCCGGGGATCAACGCCCCCGCGGCCCGGTCCACGACCAGGCCTTACGATGGATCAGGGCCTGATCAACTAGGCTGTTACTGCTGGCCGCACGCAGTCCGACGTACGAGCCACAGCCCGGCTGATCCGGCACCGACTTTAGGTATCTGTCCAGCTCTCTCTTGAAGGCAGCCAGGGGTTTATTGGCAATTCCCCTAATGCTTGATGGGAGGCTGTTGAATAGTTTTGGGCCCCGGACACTTATGGTGTTTTCTCTTAGTGTACCAATGGCGCCCCTAATTTTTATTGGCGGCATTTTGCATCGCCTGCCCAGTCTTTTACTTTCGTAGGGAGTGATTTCTGTGTGCAGATTTGGGACCATTCCTTCCAAGATTTTCCAAGTGTAGATTATGATATATCTCTCCCTCCTGCGTTCCAACGAGTACAAGTCAAGTGCTTCCAAGCGTTCCCAGTAGTTAAGGTGCTTGACAGAACTTATACGTGCAGTAAAGGATCTCTGTACACTCTCTAGATCTGCGATTTCACCTGCTTTGTATGGAGATGTTAATGTACAGCAGTATTCCAGCCTAGAGAGAACAAGTGATTTGAAAAGGATCATCATGGGCTTGGCATCTCTCGTTTTGAAAGTTCTCATTATCCATCCTATCATTTTCTTTGCACGTGCGATCGTGGCACTGTTGTGATCCTTGAAAGTGAGATCCTCAGACATTACTACTCCCAGATCCCTTACATTATTTTTCCGCTCTATTGTATGGCCGGAGTCAGTAGTATACTCTGTTCTAGTTATTATCTCCTCCAGTTTTCCATAACGGAGTAGTTGGAATTTGTCCTCATTTGCCCTCATATATATATATATATATATATATATATATATATATATATATATATATATATATATATATATATATATATATATATATATATATATATATATATATATATATATATATATATGTTAACACACTGGCCGATTCCCACCAAGGCAGGGTGGCCCGAAAAAGAAAAACTTTCACCATCATTCACTCCATCCCTGTCTTGCCAGAAGGGTGCATTACACTACAGTTTTTAAGCTGCACCATTAACATCCCTCCTTCAGAGTGCAGGCACTGTACTTCCCATCTCCAGGACTCAAGTCCGGCCTGCCGGTTTCCCTGAATCCCTTCATAAATGTTACTTTGCTCACACTCCAACAGCACGTCAAGTATTAAAAACTATTTGTCTCCATTCACTCCTATCAAACACGCTCACGCATGCCTGCTGGAAGTCCAAGCCCCTCGCACACAAAACCTCCTTTACCACCTCCCTCCAACCTTTCCTAGGCCGACTCCTTCCCCGCCTTCCTTCCACTACAGACTGATACACTCTTGAAGTCATTCTGTTTCGCTCCATTCTCTCTACATGTCCGAACCACCTCAACAACCCTTCCTCAGCCCTCTGGACAACAGTTTTGGTAATCCCGCACCTCCTCCTAACTTCCAAACTACGAATTCTCTGCATTATATTCACACCACACATTGCCCTCAGACATGACTTCTCCACTGCCTCCAGCCTTCTCCTCGCTGCAACATTCATCACCCATGCTTCACACCCATATAAGAGCGTTGGTAAAACTATACTCTCATACATTCCCCTCTTTGCCTCCAAGGACAAAGTTCTTTGTCTCCACAGACTCCTAAGTGCACCGCTCACCCTTTTCCCCTCATCAATTCTATGATTCACCTCATCTTTCATAGACCCATCCGCTGACACGTCCACTTCCAAATATCTGAATACATTCACCTCCTCCATACTCTCTCCCTCCAATCTGATATCCAATCTTTCATCACCTAATATTTTTGTTATCCTCATAACCTTACTCTTTCCTGTATTCACTTTTAATTTTCTTCTTTTCCATACCCTACCAAATTCATCCACCAACCTCTGCAACTTCTCTTCAGAATCTCCCAAGAGCACAGTGTCATCAGCTAAGAGCAACTGTGACAACTCCCACTTTATGTGTGATTCTTTATCTTTTAACTCCACGCCTCTTGCCAAGACCCTCGCATTTACTTCTTTTACAACCCCATCTATAAATATATTAAACAACCACGGTGACATCACACATCCTTGTCTAAGGCCTACTTTTACTGGGAAATAATCTCCCTCTTTCCTACATACTCTAACTTGAGCCTCACTATCCTCGTAAAAACTCTTCACTGCTTTCAGTAACCTACCTCCTACACCATACACCTGCAACATCTGCCACATTGCCCCCCTATCCACCCTGTCATACGCCTTTTCCAAATCCATAAATGCCACAAAAACCGCTTTAGCCTTATCTAAATACTGTTCACTTATATGTTTCTCTGTTAACACCTGGTCCACACACCCCCTACCTTTCCTAAAGCCTCCTTGTTCATCTGCTATCCTATTCTCTGTCTTACTCTTAATTCTTTCAATAATAACTCTACCATACAATTTACCAGGTATACCCAACAGACTTATCCCCCTATAATTTTTGCACTCTCTTTTGTCCCCTTTGCCTTTATACAAAGGAACTATGCATGCTCTCTGCCAATCCCTAGGTACCTTACCCTCTTCCATACATTTATTAAATAATTGCACCAACCACTCCAAAACTATATCCCCACCTGCTTTTAACATTTCTATCTTTATCCCATCAATCCCGGCTGCCTTACCCCCTTTCATTTTACCTACTGCCTCACGAACTTCCCCCACACTCACAACTGGCTCTTCCTCACTCCTACAAGATGTTATTCCTCCTTGCCCTATACAGGAAATCACAGCTTCCCTGTCTTCATCAACGTTTAACAATTCCTCAAAATATTCCCTCCATCTTCCCAATACCTCTAACTCTCCATTTAATAACTCTCCTCTCCTATTTTTAACTGACAAATCCATTTGTTCTCTAGGCTTCCTTAACTTGTTAATCTCACTCCAAAACTTTTTCTTATTTTCAACAAAATTTGTTGATAACATCTCATCCACTCTCTCATTTGCTCTCTTTTTACATTGCTTCACCACTCTCTTAACCTCTCTCTTTTTCTCCATATACTCTCCCCTCCTTGCATCACTTCTACTTTGCAAAAACTTCTCATATGCTAACTTTTTCTCCCTTACTACTCTCTTTACATCATCATTCCACCAATCGCTCCTCTTCCCTCCCGCACCCACTTTCCTGTAACCACAAACTTCTGCTGAACACTCTAACACTACATTTTTAAACCTACCCCATACCTCTTCAACCCCATTGCCTATGCTCTCATTAGCCCCTCTATCCTCCAATAGCTGTTTATGTCTTACCCTAACTGCCCCCTCTTTTAGTTTATAAACCTTCACCTCTCTCTTCCCTGATGCTTCTATTCTCCTTGTATCCCATCTACCTTTTACTCTCAGTGTAGCTACAACTAAAAAGTGATCTGATATATCTGTGGCCCCTCTATAAACATGTACATCCTGAAGTCTACTCAACAGTCTTTTATCTACCAATACATAATCCAACAAACTACTGTCATTTCGCCCTACATCATATCTTGTATACTTATTTATCCTCTTTTTCTTAAAATATGTATTACCTATAACTAAACCCCTTTCTATACAAAGTTCAATCAAAGGGCTCCCATTATCATTTACACCTGGCACCCCAAACTTACCTACTACACCCTCTCTAAAAGTTTCTCCTACTTTAGCATTCAGGTCCCCTACCACAATTACTCTCTCACTTGGTTCAAAGGCTCCTATACATTCACTTAACATCTCCCAAAATATCTCTCTCTCCTCTACATTCCTCTCTTCTCCAGGTGCATACACGCTTATTATGACCCACTTTTTGCATCCAACCTTTACTTTAATCCACATAATTCTTGAATTTACACATTCATATTCTCTTTTCTCCTTCCATAACTGATCCTTCAGCATTACTGCTACCCCTTCCTTAGCTCTAACTCTCTCAGATACTCCAACGGAGAGAGAGAGAGAGAGAGAGAGAGAGAGAGAGAGAGAGAGAGAGAGAGAGAGAGAGAGAGAGAGAGAGAGAGAGACAGACAGACAGACAGACAGACAGAGCGGGGCGTCCGAGCTTGGCCTGTGTCTCGCTGATGAAGATTAATCAACAGGAATTCGTATCTGTTCCGAAAATCCTCATGTTGGTTGTATTTTGAGCTGGCCTGGAGGTAGACCTACTTCATCCACCCTCAGCTCGTGAGAGAGAGAGAGAGAGAGAGAGAGAGAGAGAGAGAGAGAGAGGTAATATAAAAAGTCATATAAGCATGTTACTACAACTATATAATATTTTATTATTGCGTTCTTATTGACGTAAGGCTCTGAACCAGTGTGGTTTATTCAGCACCAGTGGTGGACACTTCAAGAAGTGGCTTAGTTTGGGATTCTTCGAGAAGTGGCTTAGTCTGGGACACTTCGAGAAGTGGCTTAGTTTGGGACACTTCGAGAAGTGGCTTAGTCTGGGACACTTCGAGAAGTGACATTTTCGTGTCGTATCTTAAATTGCAATTTTCTTTGTCCTGTAATCTGTGGTAAACATGGCCGCCCAAGAGTAGCAATAGCAGCAGTAGCAACAGTAGCAGTAGCAACAGCAGCAAAGTAGCGGGAGCAGCAGCAGAAACGGCGCCAACAGTAAAAGCCACAGCAGCAGTAACAGGAGAAGCAACAGGAACAGCAACAGCAGCAGCAGTAGCTCCAACATAAGGGACCAATACGTATCGATGCAAAAATTGCTTTACACCAAACCAGGTCAGCGGTTGCATGTCAGGTGATTCCAGGACCACCACCACCCACCCCGAGACACGCAGGACCACCACAATCACCCAACCTCTGGACACGTAGGAACACCACCCACCCACGCTCCTAACCCTTATTTCCATGCTCCTGGCACTTATTACTGTTCCTAACACGATCTCATTGAAATAAAATCTAAGAAACATGTATAGAGATACCAAGAAATAGTCAACATGAAGGATTATTGAACAAGTTTAGCTTCAACAGCCAAAGAATTGATTGGGAGCAGATAAGTAGAATATTATCAGACGTTCCTGGGGAAGTGATCCTAAACTACTTAAACTCACACCCGTGCTTGGAAAACCTGAATGCAACAGTTTTTACGGGGTTGGTACGTTCCTTTGAACAAGTCAGAAAGAACTTCGGCCTGGTCACAGACCAGGCCGCGGGGGCGTTGACCCCCGAAAATGTCTCCAGGTAACTGCGAAAGAAGGAAAGGGATTACAGAAATGTACAAATATTAAAATATATCACAACGAAGGAAAGATAACATATAATGGGAGATTACATAAGAATGTAAGAAAGAAGGAACACTGCAGCACGCGTACTGGCCCATGAGAGGCAGGTCCAAGTCTCATACCGGCTTAAGCTAATGATCCAACTTAGTCAGGTCAGGTCACATCCACTTAAGGAAGGAGCACGGCAGATTACCAACATGTTACAGAAGCTAAGACATACCCACCAGATGCAAGAAGAGCATAAGGGACAAAAAGTCGTTCAAGAATAGCGAAAAAACATATATATTTTTACACATATACAAAATGACCACCTCTGGAATTGGCCCACTACTAACAGAAGGTTCATCCACTGACGACAAAAAATGAGCGAAATCTTGAAAAAACCATTATGAATCAATGTTCACTGATCCACTAAATAACATGATATTGGAAGATCCACAAAGTTTTTTTTTATTACCTCTGTCTACTGATAGATGATCTATCTGACGTAAACACAAGTCACTAGAAAACATGCCCATACATACGGCACCAGGATCAGAGATGCCAACTACCACTATCACCAACACTCGGCATATCCTGGAGAAAGCACTAGATCTAGATGAAATCCCAGATGTCCTAAAGAGTGCAGACATACCTCCTCTGCACAAAGGCGCCAGTTGAGCCCTGGCCAAAAAATATATATAGGACAGTGGTGCGAGCATCACACATCATAAAAATCTTTAGGAGGGTGGTGAGACGCCAATTTACTTATTTTTTTTTTTAACCATGACATTTATAATCCAGATAATGAGCTTAAAGCAGGGAGATCATGTTTGCCACAACTACTGGATCACTGTGATGAAATTACGGAGTCTGGAAGAACTAAAAAATGTTAAAGTAGCGTACATAGACTTCATTTAGGAATTTGACAAGTGCAATCATGGAATGACAGCGTAAAATGATCATTAGGTATAACAGTAAAAGTAGGCAAATGGATTAGCAATTTCCCAAAGAATAAAACACTAAGAGTAGTAGTAAACAATGTAAAAATCTAGTTTTGGCGTTGTTTAAAACTCAGAACACCAGGGCACGGTCTTGGAGCTTCTGCTGTTTCTCGTTCTCATAAACAGAAGTAAAACTACAAACCATAGCTTTGTATTATTCTTTGTGGATGACACAAAAATCAGCATGAAAGTCACGTCAGTGGAGGACATCGGAAAAAAACTGCAGAATACAAAGTCTTTAAGTGGGCGATAAAAAATAACATGCTCTTCAATGTGGACAAATTCCAATTCCTTGAAAATGGCAAACATGAGGAACTCAAAAGAACGGTATACAAAATGCAATAGGGTCGCTCCCATGATGTCAGCTGATTTATATTCTAAAGAACATAATAAAACAAATACTATGAAGGTCAGGAAAATAAGTGGGTAGATAATGAGAACTTTCAAAACAAGAGAACTAATGTGAATAGTAACACTTCAAATCACTTGTGCTCTCTCACCTGGAGTACTGATCACCGTTGACAGTTCCATTCAAAGTGAGTGAGATAGAAGAGCTGTAAAAATGCAGAGAGCATTTACTACCTATGTAGAGCCAATAACGCATTTAAACTACTGGGAATGTCCCAAAGTACTGTAATTGTACTCTCTGGAAAGAACCCAAGAGAGATATGTTATAATACACACACTGAAGATAGAGAAGAACCTGGTTCCAAATCTGCAGACCACCATTACAACATGGGAGGATGTATAAAACCGATCCAGTGAACAGCAGAGAGCCACGGGTATAAGAGGAAAACACTGTGCCAACATCCATGAGCTTGGATTATTTAATCTGTTGCCAGTAGATATAATTTTTTTTTGCTAGAACCAGTGTACTGGTCTTCAAGAGAAAACGGATTACTGCCTCAGTGGCGTACTAGATTAACTAAGCTGTTATCAAAGTGTGAGCTGAAGGGTCGCCAACAGTAACAGATTGGTGGTTTACAAGACAATCACCAGGGAGGCCTGGCTACGGGTCGGGACGCCGGAGTAGGAAAACCCACGAAACAGATCACAGGTAAATTTATTAGCGCTCATTCCCACGCTCCTTATATGTTTTCCCACGTTCCTAATACGTACTTATATCCACGCTCCTAACATCTACCAGTATAGGCGAGTCCCCTAACACCTGCTGTCTCTGTTCAACTAGCAGTAAATAGGTATATGTGCGGGGATGGGGGTGGCACTCTGAGGTAGGAAATAAGGACTCCAACGTAAATAAGCCATACTGCTTGGCTTTATTGAATTGCCCTGGGTTATTAACCCCGGAGAGTTAATAACCTGATTACCTTTCTTCTTTCTTCTTCTTCTTCTTCTTCTTCTTCTTCTTCTTCTTCTTCTTCTTCTTCTTCTTCTTCTTCTTCTTCTTCTTCTTCTTCTTCTTCTTCTTCTTTTCTTCTTCTTCTTCTTCTTCTTCTTCTTCTTCTTCTTCTTCTTCTTCTTCTTCTTCTTCTTCTTCTTCTTCTTCTTCTTCTTCTTCTTCTTCTTCTTCTTTTTTTTTTTTTTCTTCTTCTTCTTCTTCTTCTTCTTCTTCTTCTTCTTCTTCTTCTTCTTCTTCTTCTTCTTCTTCTTCTTCTTCTTCTTCTTCTTCTTCTTCTTCTTCTTTTTCTTCTTCTTCTTCTTCTTCTTCTTCTTCTTCTTCTTCTCCCGTATTCTTGTTGCTGTTATTATTGTTATTGTAAATATTCTTATTGATGTAATTCTTTTGTTATCACTGTTGTTTTGATTGTTGTTATTGTTTACATACTGGGATGTGGGAACTCTACCTGCTGATAGCTACCTGCATTTATTCCCAGGGGTCACCGCTCCCACTGCCTGGTCTCAGACCAGGCCTCCCGGTTGTTGGCCTACCAAGGTGTTGGTGCCTGTCACCTGCAGTCCAACATATGCACTACGTCCTGCCTAATCAGGACTAGAGGAACGTATCAAGTTTTTTCTTGAAGATAGACAAGGGTTTGTTTGTAATTCCTCTTATGCATGGAGGAATGATGTTGAAAAGTCGAGGTCCCCTTAGACTTACTAAATTTTCTCTTATTGCACCCATCGTGCCCCTGCTTTTCGTCGGAGGTATTTTGCATTATTTGCCAAATTTTTGCTTTCACGTAGAAAGATTTCAGTGCATATGTTTGGAACCAGTCCCTCCAGACTTTTCCAGGTGTAGATTATAATGTATCCTGCTCGCCTACATTTCCAGGGGTACAGCTAGAGGAATTTCAAGCCGTCTCAGTAGTTCAGATACTTGATTGAATTTATACGAACAGTGAAGGTTCCGTACATTTTCCAGTTCTGCAATTTCTTCCACTTCGAAGAGGGCCGTTAGTATGCAGCAATATTCCAGCCTGGAGAGAACAAGTGATTTGAAGAGAATCATCATTGGCTCAGCATCTCTTGTTTTGATTATTCTAGTTACCCAGCCTATCATTTTGCTTGCGGATGCAATGATAATATTTTTGTGAACTTTGAATGTGAGATCCTCTGACCTTATCACTTTCCAAGTGTCTCGCATGCAACTCCTGCTTTATTGAATGATTCGAATTTCTTTTGTACTCCATTTCCGTTTGTAATTCTTCAATCTTTCCACAGAATATTAAGTGAATGTTGTCCTCGTTGAGCACCATATTGTTGTCTGTAGCTGTGAAACATGAAGACTGTCTCCGTCATCTTGTTGCGACCATAGTATCTAGAAGTATTAATCCCCGATATACTTGCCCTGGTCTGGTGATCTCAGCTCTATGAACAAGCACATGACAGAGTTCTCATGGGAAAACCTGATCTAGGGAAAGGATAAGTTTGACTTATAAGCTGGAGTAGTGAGGAGTCAACAAGACTTGATGGGGAGCCTCTGTTGTAGATAGACTAGAGGCTGTGTGTGAGGACTTGGACAGCTGTTCTCTCTCTGGGTTGGAGAGGTGGAACTTGCCTGTGAGAGCTAGTGTACTCACCTAGTTGTGGTTGCAGGGGTCGATTCACAGCTCCAGGTCCCGCCTCTTCACTGGTCGTTACTAGATCACTCTTCCTGCTCCATGAGCTTTATCATACCTCTTCTTAAAGTTATGTACGGATCCTGCCTCCACTATATTACTTCCCAGACTATTCCACTTCCTGACAACTCTGTAACTGAAGAAATATTTCCTAACTTCCCTGTGATTCACCTGATTCTTCAACTTCCAACTGTGACCCCTTGTTGCTGTGTCCCATCTCTGGAGCATCCTGTCTCTGTCCACCTTGTCGATTCCTCTCAGTATTTTATGTTATCATGTCCTCCCTATCTCTCCTGTCCTCCAGTGTCGTCAGGTCGATTTCCCTTAACCTCTCCTCGTAGGACATACCCCCTAGTTCCGGGACTAGTCTTGTTGCAAACCATTGCACTTTCTTTAGTTTTCTTACGTGCTTGGCTAGGTGTGAGCTAGTACTAGCGGAGGCTGGCCTCTGTTTTATACGGTAAACAAGTTCCACTCAGTAATAATGGTCGAATTACTGATGAAGCGTTTGGTAAAAGGACACAGATACCACTAATGTGACATTTAATTGTTCCAACGTTTCGCTCTCCAGGAGCTTTGTCAAGCCTTTATGACTTGACAAAGCTCCTGGAGAGCGAAACGTTGCAACAATAAAATGTCCCAATAGTTGTTTCTGTATCCCTTTTCCTAACAATGTTCCACTCTAAATTCAATCTCCCTTACTATTTAATCCCCTTGAGTTGCATCCCTGAATAAGAGTTTATAAGATAATTGTCAATGAAGTTAAATTTTATATTTTTTTCTTTTAAGTATCAGAGTGGATAGTGTTTATTTTAACCCATGACTGTCTTATTATTAATTACATTCTTCAACTGGTCAGTGTTTTTCTAACTTAATTTAAAAAAGAGCTGTAAGGGGGGGATTTCTTTTTCGGGATAGTGAGGGTGGTAAAGTATACATCCATGTTCATTCTGGTTAGCCTGGCCCACTGAACGTAACTATGACCATAATTTTAAAGGGGTGGACCGGTAAGCCAGCGGAATACCTCGGTCAGATGACCAAAAGTACCAACGGTGGGGCATCATATGACTAAGACCCGCGTCAGGAAACACTTGTCCTGTTTCCTGACGAACCTTACCTAACGTAGCCTCGTCCACAGGAAGACCTGTTGTTTATCTAGAAGTTTTCATTATGTTCTCGATGGACGCTACTTCCATACCAATTCTAGCATCACTAGCAAAGGGTGAGGCTGTTCAGTGATTTACGTCCCTGTCTATGTCAGATATAAAAATAAGAAACAGAAGTGGAGCGAGTACTGTGGCTTGAGGAACAGTAGTCCGTTTATTAAGGCATCTCCAGTACTTTCTTTAGTGGTCAGTGAGAGAATTTATCCAGTTTTTCATAAATAGTTTCGTAGGAGAGGGGGAGAGCTGATGTAGGTAACAGCTCATAGCTTGTAAGTAAAGTTAGGAACCCTAAACCTAACCTTGTTAAACCCTGTGTAGGAGAGAGAGAGAGAGAGAGAGAGAGAGAGAGAGAGAGAGAGAGAGAGAGAGAGAGAGAGAGAGAGAGAGAGAGAGAGAGAGAGAGAGAGAGAGAGAGAGAGAGAGAGAGTATAATAAGGTTGCGTGTCAGAGAGAGAGCAGAGGTCTCAAGATAGCCTCCCAGGTAAAATAATAGACTGGGCTTGTCTGGGCTAAGCTGAAGACACAAATAACAACATTTTCCAGGGTAGGTTGCTCGGTCCAAGACCAGGATGGGTTGCTCAGTCCAGGACGAGGATGGGTTGCTCTGTCCAGGACCAGGGTGGTTTGCTCTGTCCAGGACCAGGGTGGGTTGCTCAGTCCAGGACGAGGATGGGTTGCTCTGTCCAGGACCAGGGTGGGTTGCTCTGTCCAGGACCAGGGTGGGTTGCTCTGTCCAGGACCAGGGTGGGTTGCTTGGCCCAGGGCCAGGATGGGTTGCTCTGTCCAGGACCAGGGTGGGTTGCTCGATCCAGGACCAGGATGGGTTGCTCTGTCCAGGACCAGGGTGGGTTACTTGGCCCAGGACCAGGAGGGGTTGCACGGTCCAGGACCAGGGTAGAGGCCACCGTTACCAACAACATTTATACTACCACTATACTCAGACCTCTCCTGTCAGTGAACAGTCGCACAGTTACATCACAAAACCATCAGGCTGCAAGTGATGCTCTGAACATTTCTCACTCGTTTTCACTTAGTCTCACTTTCACTCGCTATATTCACATTCATACTCATGATATTATTCATTTACTTGCAACTCAAAGACGGATACACGTTCCAACTTCCTATTAGAAGTGTAGACCATTGTGAAAAGACTATAATTTTTGAATATCAAAATGGTATACAATACCGACAGGTTGGTAGGTAAGACACATAGGCAACAGTTAGGCAACTTTATTCCGAAACGTTTCGCCTACACAGTAGGCTTCTTCAGTCGAATACAGAAAGTAGGCAGGAACAGTAGAGATGTGAAGACGATGTAATCAGTCCATCACCTTTGAAGTCGTAGAATTTTGAGGTTGTCAGTCCCTCAGCCTGGAGAAGTTCAGTTCCATAGTCAGGAACTATCTGAAGATCAAGCGACAGTGCGGAGACTTCTCCAGGCTGAGGGACTGACAACCTCAAAATTCTACGACTTCAAGGGTGATGGACTGATTACATCGTCTTCACATCTCTACTGTTCCTGCCTACTTTCTGTATTCGACTGAAGAAGCCTACTGTGTAGGCGAAACGTTTCGGAATAAAGTTGCCTATGTGTCTTACCTACCAACCTGGCGGTATTGTATACCATTTTGATATTCATCTTGTCAGACACTGCAACACATGGCCTCTTGGTACAGAAAACACCTTGGACAACCCTTTCAAGTGAGAACTGTTGGATCTGAGAGGGACCTGACCTCTCAGTGGCTACATTCTCACTACTACTACTACTACTACTACTACTACTACTACTACTACTACTACTACTACTACTACTACTACTACTACTACTACTACTACTACTACTACTACTCTGCACCTCTCCATCCGACAGTATTTAAGTCTCCGCACTGTCGCTTGATCTTCAGATAGTTCCTGACTATGGAACTGAACGTCTCCAGGCTGAGGGACTGACAACCTCGAAATTCTACGACTTCAAGGGTGATGGACTGATTACATCGTCTTCACATCTCTACTGTTCCTGCCTACTTTCTGTATTCGACTGAAGAAGCCTACTGTGTAGGCGAAACGTTTCGGAATAAAGTTGCCTAACTGTTGCCTATGTGTCTTACCTACTATAATTTTTACGGGGTTTTCGAAAATAAAGTTCCTGTGGGTCTCACTGTCGTGTGGTGTAGTTTAAAGACAATAATTAAAATGGATGACAATAAAATTAAAATATTTTCTGTGGCCTCCCTAAGCTCCTCCTTTAGTTGGTTGCTACAGCTCTGTGTTGTCAGTGTATACCTTTATGTTGGGAGGTGTAGTGTGAGTGTTGTATTGAGCCTTCAGTGAATGTGTCTTGATGTTGAAGTGTTTGTTGAAGCAGGTGTCTGTTGAGGCAGGTGTAGTGTCAGTGTTGTACTGACGCTTCAGTGAGTGTCTTCATACTGGGGAAGGAAGTAGGTGTGGTGCTACCTGTAAGTTACCTGGAAATGATTTCATGGGTCACTTGCCCCGCTGCCCGGTTCTAGACCAGGCTTCCCGGTTGCTGGCCTAATCGAGAAGGCTGTTGGTGTCAGCTGTACGTAAACCAATGTATACACCACACCCCGGCTAATCAGGAACTGACTTGGCAAACTTCTGAAGTTTTTCCCTGAAGATAGCTAAGTGTTAGTTTTTAATTTCCTTTATGAATGGAGGGAGTGTGTTGAAGTCTTGGTTCCCTTACACTTATGTTATCCCTTAGTGTACTCAGCGAGGCCCTACTTTTCATTGACATTAGTTTGCACCGTTTTTCAAGCCTCTTGCTTTCATATGGAGTGATTTCAGTGTGTAGGTTTGGAACCAATCACTCCAGAATTTTCCAGGTACAGATTATAATGTATTTTTCTCACTTACGTTCTATTTAGTACAGCGTAGTAGATAAGTGTGAGTGTGGTGTAAGTGTGGTGGAAGTGTGAATGTGGTGTGTGTGTGAGTGTGAATGTGGTATGGGTATGAGTGTGAATGTGGTGTGGGTGTGAGTGTGATGTAAGTGTAAGTGTGGTGTAGGTGTAAGTGTGGTGTAAATGTAAGTGTGGTATAAGTATACCCTAGAGAGGGAGCAGGTCACAACACAGGAGCATCACAACACACCACCATAATATGTACCTTGAAGTCTAAAAAAAGAGCGTCACCCGACAGTTGCTTCCGGGGAAGTTGACATGATCAAACGCTATTAAGGATAGGGATGATATAAAAAAACGCCGATTATCCCAGCCAGCCACCGACATTGTTGATTACTAATAATCCCCGGCCAGTGGTCCGAACCCGGCGCCGGCCTTCCCGGCTCCGGTCACAAGCTGGTCCGACTCCGGGGCCGCTAAAGCGGCTTTACCTCCCTGGCCAGGCATCCCACTTACCCATCACGCCGACCATTCCTAACCAACCTATACTTAAGAAGAGCATGGACCGGCCGCCCACCTCATCATTATTTATAGCTTCCTACTGACATTAGTCTCGCGGTGCCTGACATTCCTGGCCATTTCCCACGTTTCCCAAGCGACACCAGTTCCTCTCTGACCTGAGCATCCTAGCCACATGGCTAACATTGTGGCCCGGCCACCTGGCTGACACTGGTCCAGCCACTTGGCTGACACTGTGGTCCAGCCACATGGCTAATACAACGTTGAACTAAAACCATTGAGACGTGGAGGAAATATTGTAGTAAGTTTATTTAGACACATATACACATACGTAAGTACAATTATCATACATATTGTAAAATACCTAGGATAATCCAAAACAAGTCAATGCGAAAACCATGGCAGTACCGAGGACACCGTGCAATAGGCTATGAAAAAATAATGAGGAGACCTTGAAGGTGTGGAGTAGGCTTTGAAGGCATGGAGTAGGCCTGGAAGGTATGGAGTTGGCTTGGAAGACATGGAGTAGGCTTGTAAGGCGTGGACTAGGCTTGGAAGATATGGAATAGGCTTGAAAGGTATGGAATAGGCTTGGAAGGCGTGGAGTAGGCTTGAAAGATATAGAGTAGGCTTGAGAGGTGTGGAGTAGGCTTGGAAGGCATGGAGTAGGCGTGGAGGAGGCCTGGCGCGCCGACGTTGAAATACAATGTCCCGCGGTGGTTTTTCGAGGTTGGCGGGGCCTTCCAATCATGGAACAGTCATCAAGAGAATGGGCCTGTGCAACACGGCGTGGTGGGCATGGAGGGGTGTGGGTATCCTCACAGATGGTGGCTAGGCTTGGGCACCTAGCCTCGTGACCGGCAGGGTGGGCGTTTGAGGGATAGGGAAGGCGAGGGTATCGTGAGAAATGGTGGGTAGGCTGGGGCACCTACCCTCGTGATTGCCTATATTGTCGGTACAGTAAGTAAAGATGGTGGTACCTCGGCTCCCTCACCTTGATGCTGGCGATGGGCTCTTGATCCAAGGGATGGAATCTACCCACCCTTCCTTGGGTCAAACCTTGTTGCTTCCCGTTCCACTGGTGACGTATGATTTGTAAGGGTTTAGCGCATTCCCATGAATGTAGTTATAAGTGTGGTGTCCCGAAGTCAATATTGTTTGAACGATTTAGGTTGGTGTGTGTGTGTAATCACTTATTTGTGCTTGCAAGCGTCGATTCATAGCTCCTGGCCCCGCCTCTTCCCTGGTCGCTGCTGTGTGTTTGTTTACTCACCTATTGGCACTCACCTATCTGTGGCTGCAGGGGTCGCCTCTCCGCTAGCCACTAGCTGGTTTCCTCTCTATTGAGTGAGCTCTATCATACCTATTCTTCAGACTATATGGAACCTTCTTTTACCACTTCTCTGTGTAGTCATTTCGTTTCCTGACTACTCTTATGTTAAAGAAGTGTTCCTAATATCCCTGTGTATTCCTGCTCTTGTATTCCTGATTCCTTCTTTTCGATCATACTCACTCTGTCCACCCAGTCACTTTCTCTCAGTATTTTATATATATTGTAATCTTGTTGCCCCGGTTTTTCTGTCCTCCAGTGTCGTCAGGTTTAGCTCTAACCTCTTATAGTTTATAACCTCAGCTCTGGGACTAGTCTTCTTGAAAGCCTTTGCATCTTTTTCCAGCTTCTTGATAAGCTTTATCAGCTGTGGGTTACATACTGGCGCTGCATACTCGTGAATAATTCCTTGTTGAGGTTACGTAAAGTGAGGTTTTCAGCCTCTTCCCCTCGAGTCTTCTTACTCCTTCCCTAATTTGTACAACCTTGTATTTGCTGGGTCTGAAGTCAAGCAACCACTTATCTGACTAATGTTGTAATTTGTCTAAATCCATTTGTAGCCTTTCCTAGACCTCATCGCCTTTTTTATTCTCACTAATTGTACATCATCTGCAAACAGTAATACATTCTACACTCTTTTGCTATGTTATTGACATACACCAGAAACAACACCGGTCGTAATACCTACCCTTGTGAAACCCCCGCTTGTTGTGGTTTGCAGTTCTGGCATTTTTTCTGGGACAGTCACTCTTTGTTTCCTTCTCATAACAGGTACAACATCAACATCACATGTCTTCTTGTAGTCCGAGAATATATAACGCACCCCCTCATTCTCTCTCTCTCTCTCTCTCTCTCTCTCTCTCTCTCTCTCTCTCTCTCTCTCTCTCTCTCTCTCTCTCTCTCTCTCTCTCTCTCTCTCTCTCTCTCTCCCCTGTCTCATTGCTCTTACTTTCTCATATAACGCCAGTAGGTTTGCGAGACAAGTTTTCTTATCTCTAAACCCGTGCTGGTTATTGTTTATAAAACACTTCTCTCTAAGTGCCCCACCACTTATGTGTAAGTGTGTATGCGTGTGTGTGTGTGTGTATGTGTGTGTGTGTGTGTGTGTGTGTGTGTGTGTTTGGGGCGGGGCCCTCCACCTATCAAATCTTGCCCCTGATGGTCAACCAGGGCTCCGAGGACCACGTTAAGACCCCTGTCTACCTACCTGCCTCCCTCATGTCTACCTTCCTATTTACCTCCTACCTACCCTCCTAGCTCTCTTCCTGCAGCAGTACTTGTCTACCTGTGCACCTACCTACCTATGTATATGACAGTTCATAAACCGACTTTTCAGTCTTGAGCTCATTTTCTCACTCTCTCACATGGGACGGCGACACATCTATGAGAAGCAGCATTCACTTAGCACATCTCGCGGACCCGTCAACTCAAGTGTTCAGTTGATTGCTTGATAGATGTGCAGTACTCCATCTTGTCTTGTGAGTGTGTGTAATCACTCAGCTGTGTTTGAGAGGGGTCGAATCTCAGCTCGTGGCCCTCCGCCTCTTAAACCACAATCGCCGGTACTATTGCTTCCTGGTTTCGTGGGTCCCATCATACCTATTCTTTAAACTGTGTATTAAGGTTGGCTTCATTACCTCCTCATTTAGCTTACCACCCAGAGGCTGAAAAAGTATTTCCTTATATCTGTGTTGGGTACTTGTGCCCTTATTACCATCTATGACCCCTCGCCTCTATGACTCTTGTGTGAGTGTGAATGTGTGTGTATATGTGTGTGTGTGTGTGTGTGTGTGTGTGTGTGTGTGTGTGTGTGTGTGTGTGTGTGTGTGTGTGTGTGTGTGTGTGTGTGTGTGTGTGTGTGTGTGTGTATGTGTGTGTTTATGTGTATGTGTGTGTGTGTGTGTGTGTGTGTGTGTGTGTGTGTGTGTGTGTGTGTGTGTGTGTGTGTGTGTGTGTGTGTGTGTGTTTATGTGTGTGTGTGTGTGTGTGTGTGTGTGTGTGTGTGTGTGTGTGTGTGTGTGTGTGTGTGTATGTGTGTGTGTGTGATATTTCAACACTCAAACACCCCCTCCCCCTTCTTCCTTGATACCGAAAGAAGGTTCTTGATCCGAGGAATTGATACTATACTCCTCTTCCTTGAAGTTAACCTGACTACTCATTCCCCAGGCTGTGACCCCTACATGTTTAGCGTTTCCCATGATTATATTAGACCTATCATTTATTAACATTGTATTATTATTATTATTATTATTATTATTATTATTATTATTATTATTATTATTATTGTTATTATTATTATTATTATTATTAGTGCTATTATTACTATTATTTTTGTTGTTATTATAATTATTATTATCATACTCATCATTATCATCTTGGGAAAGCGCAAAGGCCGTAAGGGTCATGAAGCGTCTGGAACAGGTGTGGCAATCAGGTTTGTTCCGGGGAAGGGGAGGCCAGGTAGAGGCTTCAACAACACCTGTCATACACAGTGCCCACCTGGCCTAATTTCTGGCCGGAAGACGCCCATTATACCCCAAGACGGGCAGCCAACGGCAGCTGGACTCTCTCTTCCTCTACTGAATACGTCTGACTCGTCCAACACAGGGCCTATTGCTGATACATTCTTTTAGGCCTATATACTGTTTTTCCATACGGTTTAGAGAGCAAGTTTATTAAAAAAATATGATAATTTGTTTGTGCACAAATTAAAGAGTTAATTCTGGCATTTACAAGCATCTTGTAACAAACATGTCGTAGCGGAATTAAATACCCAGAGCAACACATCAGACAGTAACATAAGAACATAAGAAAGAAGGAACACTGCAGCAGGCCTACTGGCCCATGCGAGGCAGGTCCAAGTCTCCTAAAGGCTTAAGCCAATGCCCCAACCTAGTCAGGGCAGGTCACATTCACTTAAGGAAGGAACACAACAACTGGCCTAGTAGCACAAGCTAATCAGGTCCAACTCACACCCACCCACATCCACTCATGTATTTATCTAACCTATTTTTAAAACTACACAACATTTTAGCCTCAATAACTGTACTTGGGAGTTTGTTCCACTCATCCACAACTCTATTACCAAACCAGTGCTTTCCTATATCCTTCCTGAATCTGAATTTTTCCAACTTAAAACCATTGCTACGAGTCCTGTCTAGGCTAGATATTTTCAGCACGTTATTTACATCCCCTTTATTTATTCCTGTCTTCCATTTATACACCTCGATCATATGCCCCCTAATTCTACGTCTTTCTAGAGAGTGCAGATTCAGGGGCCTTAGTCTATCCTCATAGGGAAGGTTTCTGATACATGGGATCAACTTTGTCATCCTCCTCTGAACGTTTTCCAGAGCATTTATATCCATTCTATAATACGGTGACCAAAACTGTGCAGCATAATCTAAATGAGGCCTAACCAAGGATGTATCGAGTTGAAGAACAACCTGAGGACTCCTATTATTTATGCTACTTGATATGAAGCCAAGGATTCCGTTAGCTTTATTGCGAACACTTATGCACTGTTGTCTTGGTTTCAGATTACTGCTAACCAAACTCCTAAATCTTGTTCGTAATCCGTAATATTAAGATCAACATTATTGAGTTTATATGTGGCATGGTTACTACAAAGACATACATAACAAAGACACAACAAATCACAACATTAATATACACAAGTAAACAATATAATTATACGAGATGAGACAAAAATAGAAAGAGAGAGAGAGAGAGAGAGAGAGAGAGAGAGAGAGAGAGAGAGAGAGAGAGAGAGAGAGAGAGAGAGAGAGAGAGAGAGAGAGAGAGAGAGAGAGAGTCTTGACAATGACACCAAGATGGAGCATCATACAGACACACAGAAAACGTAATTATCATGGAAAACGGGACAAAGATTTCCAATAGATTTCTATCCATGTTGGGCCCTTGTGTACTCACCTATTTGTACTCACCTATTTGTGGTTGCAGGGGTCGATTCATAGCTCCTGGCCCTGCCTCTTCACTGATTGCTACTAGATCCTCTCTCTCCCTGCTCCATGAGCTTTATCATACCTCGCCTTAAAACTATGTATGGTTCCCGCCTCCACTACTTCACTTTCTAGACTATTCCACGACTTGACTACTCTATGACTGAAGAAATACTTCCTAACGTCCCTGTGACTCGTCTGAGTCTTCAGCTTCCAGTTGTGACCCCTTGTCCCTGTGTCCCCTCTCTGGAACATCCTATCTCTGTCCACCTTGTCTATTCCCCGCAGTATCTTGTATGTCGTTATCATGTCTCCCCTGACCCTTCTGTCCTCCAGTGTCGTCAGTCCGATTTCCCTTAACCTTTCCTCGTACGACATATTCCTGAGCTCTGGGACTAGCCTTGTTGGAAACCTTTGTACTTTCTCTAACTTCTTGACGTGCTTGACCAGGTGTGGGTTCCAGACTGGTGCTGCATACTCCAGTATGGGCCTAACATACACAGTGTACAGTGTCTTGAACGATTCCTTATTAAGGTATCGGAACGCTATTCTCAGGTTTGCCAGGCGCCCGTATGCTGCAGCGGTTATTTGGTTGATGTGTGCCTCCGGTGATGTGCTCGGTGTTATGGTCACCCCAAGGTCTTTCTCCCTGAGTGAGGTCTGTAGTCTTTGTCCACCTAGCCTATACTCTGTCTGCGGTCTTCTTTGCTCCTCCCCAATCTTCATGACTTTGCATTTGGCTGGATTGAATTCGAGAAGCAAGTTACTGGACCACACATGTCCAGCCTGTCCAGGTCTCTTTGCAGTCCTGCCTCATCCTCGTCCGATTTAATTCTTCTCATCAACTTCACGTCATCTGCGAACAGGGACACTTCAGAGTCTATTCCTTCCATCATGTCGTTCACATATATCAAAAATAGCACTGGTCCTAGAACTGACCCCCGTGGGACCCCGCTCGTAACAGGCGCCCACTGTGATACCTCTTCACGTACCATGACTCGTTGCTGCCTCCCTGTGCGTGTGTGTGTGTGTGTGTGTGTGTGTGTGTGTGTGTGTGTGTGTGTGTGTGTGTGTGTGTGTGTGTGTGTACTCACGGAGTTGTGTTTGCGAGGGTTTGGCTGTCTCAGCTCCTGGCCCCGTCTTTTAAAATGCAATCAACGGCACCATTGGTTCCAGGCCTCATAGGCACTGTTGTACCTACTCTTGAAGCTGAGTACTGAACTTCGACTCCATCACTTTACCGTCTATTACATCTCACTCTCCTAATACTGTAACCAAGGGCTGAAAAAGTGCTTCCTAACATCCCTAAGGTTTACCAATCATAATCTTCAACCTGTGTCCCTTTCTCACTAGTATTCTTAAATAGCCTAGCCATATCTGGACCTAGACAATGTGCCCTAGACATGATACCCTGGACCTAATACATGATACAAGTAGCACTTGTGTCCTTTTACCTAACATGATACCCTGGGCGTGATGCCCCCATGACTACCCCGCTGCCCGGTCCCAGACCAGATCTGGTGGATCAAGACCTGATCAACCAGACTTTTACTATTGACCGCACGGGGTCAACAGTAAGAAACTGATTTGAACTTACCAAGTTCTTTCTTGAAGACAGCCCAAGGTCTATGTAAGAAAGAAATAAACAGCAGGCTTCAAGTTCTACCCAAGAGTGTGAATGCACTCCCTGTCCTTGTAATAACAGCGAAGGGGAAAGAAGTTCCACCCGGGACGTGTCCACATCACAGGACAATTCTCCCCACAATCGTTATGTTCGGATGGGATGATTAGCACAGTCTCCCAATCACGTGTTGGGAATGATTGGGCACTATGAGAACGGAGGCAGGTTGTAATCACTGCGTTTTTGAATGGGATTACCAATGTTCTTTTTTTCCTGCTCCATTTTTTGTGGGTGGGCAGGGAAAGGATGACACTAAGAGTCACGTAGGAGGTCGATGGAACAGATGAAGAACGGAAGAGAGAGAGAGAGAGAAGTGGGGGAGTATGTTGATAACCTCAGTGGTCAGGTGAGTGTACAGGAAGGTGTAGTAGTAGTAATAATAGTACTACTGCTATTAGTAGTAGTAGTAGAAGTAATAGCAGCAGTAGTAGTAGTAGCAGTAGTACAAGTAGTAGTAGAGCTACTAATACTAATAGTAGTAGTAGTAGAAGCAGTAGTAGTAGTAGTAGTAGCAGTAGTAGTAGTAGTAGTAGCAGCAGCAGCAACAACAACAACAACAACAGCAGCAGCAGCAGTAGTGGTAGTAATAGTAGTAGTAGTAGTAGTAGTAGTAGTAGTAGTAGTAGTAGTAGTAGTAGTAGTAGTAGTAGTAGCAGTAGTAGTAGTGGTGGTGGTGGTAGTAGAATAAACAGGAGAGAGGTGGGGAAGGAGTGGGAGCAGGCTTGAGGTTGCCTGAGTGTTAATTCCTCGTGAGTACTGACCATTAAAGTAATAAGAAGCAAAGATAACAAGAGACCCTTAAGTAGAGGAGACACGGGGAGAGGGGGGAGACTCCAGGACCAGGGAGACACGTGGGAGGGGGAGACACCTGGGTCAGGGAGACACGGGGGGAGGGAAAACATGGGGGAAGGAGATACACAGGGAAAGGGGAAGGAACTGAGAGCACTACTGGTAAAGAGTCTAGCTTTATTGGGATTGTCTAGAGAAGTGAGGAAGGGGGGAATGGATTGAAAGTGGTTAGAAGGAGGAAGAAGAGCTGAGGCAGGAGAGAGTTGAGGTAGGAAAGGGCTGAAGCAGGAGAGGGTTGAGGCAGGAGAGGGCTGAGGCAGGAGTGAGCTGAGGCAGGAGAGGGCCGAGGTCATTGGAACCTGATCACTGTAGTAGTAGTAGTAGTAGTAGTAGTAGTAGTAGTAGTAGCAGTAGTAGTAGTAGTAGTAGTAGTAGTAGTAGTAGTAGTAGTAGGTAGTGCGGTAGTATGCTAGGTGAGTGGTAGTAGTAGTGGCAGTAGGTAGTGGTAGTAGTAGGTAGGTAGTAGTGCGTGGTGGTGTGTGATAGTAGGTAGTAGGTAGTAGTGGCAGTGGTGGTGGTGGTGGATAGGTGGCGGTGGTGGTGCTGGTGGTGGTGGTGGTGGTGGCGGTGGTGGTGGTGGGGTGGTGGTGGTATGGTGCGTGGTGGTGGTGGTGGCAGGTGGTGGTGGTGGTGTGGTGCGTGGTGGTGGTGGTGGTAGGTGGTGGTGGTGGTGGTGATGGTGCGTGGTGGTGGTAGGTGTGGTGGTGGTGTGGTGTGGTGCGTGGTGGTGGTAGTGTGGTAGTAGGTGGCAGTAGGTAGTAGGTGGTAGTAATGGTGCGTGGTAGTAGTGGTGGTTGTGGTAGTAGGTAGGTAGTAGGTAGTAGTAGTAGCAGTAGTAGCAGTAGTAGTAGTAGTAATAATACGTAGTAGTAGTAGTAGTAGTAGTAGTAGTAGTAGTAGTAGTAGTAGTAGTAGTAGTAGTAGTAGTAGTAGTAGTAGTAGTAATAGTAGCAGTAGTAGCAGTAGTAGTAGTAGTAATAGTACGTAGTAGTAGTAGTAGTCATTAACCGACTTTAGGAACGTATTAAGTTCCCTCCTGAAGACAGTTGGTAATCTTCTTTTTGTATGATACTGGGCATGATATTGGGCAGATGCAGATGCAGTTTAATATAGACAAATGCAAAGTTCTAAATGTTGGACAGGACAATAACCATGCCACATATAAACTAAATAATGTAGATCTTAATATTACGGATTGCGAAAAAGATTTAGGAGTTCTGGTTAGCAGTAATCTGAAACCAAGACAACAGTGCATAAGTGTTCGCAATAAAGCTAATAGAATCCTTGGCTTCATATCTAGAAGTATAAATAATAGGAGTCCTCAGGTTGTTCTTCAACTCTATATATCCTTGGTTAGGCCTCATTTAGATTATCCTGCACAGTTTTGGTCACCGTATTACAGAATGGATATAAATGCTCTGGAAAACGTACAGAGGAGGATGACAAAGTTGATCCCATGTATCAGAAACCTTCCCTATGAGGATAGACTAAGGTCCCTGAACCTGCACTCTCTAGAAAGGCGTAGAATTAGGGGGGATATAATTGAGGTGTATAAATGGAAGACAGGAATAAACAAAGGGGATGCAAATAGCGTGCTGAAAATATCTAGCCTAGACAGGACTCGTAGCAATGGTTTTAAGTTGGAAAAATTCAGATTCAGGAAGGATATAGGAAAGCACTGGTTTGGTAATAGAGTTGTGGATGAGTGGAACAAACTCCCAAGTACAGTTATAGAGGCTAAAATGTTGTGTAGTTTTAAAAATAGGTTAGATAAATACATGAGTGGGTGTGGGTGGGTGTGAGTTAGACCTGACTAGCTTGTGCTACAGGGTCAGTTGCCGTGTTCTTTCCTTAAGTGAATGTGACCTGACCTGACTAGGTTGTGTGCATTGGCTTAAGCCGGTAGGAGACTTGGACCTGCCTCGCATGGGCCAATAGGCCTGCTGCAGTGTTCCTTCTTTCTTATGTTCTTATGTTCTTATGATATTGGGCGTGATATTAGGCATGATTACTGGACTACATTATACATCTGTTCGACCTTTTTCTGGATTAGTTTCTGAAGTTGTTTCATGGGATGAATTTTAATTAGTGGGATGAATTGTAAAGGACCTGCCTAGTATGGGCCAATAGGCCTGCTGCAGTGTTCCTCCTTTCTTATGTTCTTATGTTAAGAACATAAGAACATAAGAAAGGAGGAACACTGCAGCAGGCCTGTTAATTCTATTATAATGGGGTAGAGTATGTTTATGTCTTAATCTGTAGTCATGTACCACAAGGACAAGAGAGAGAGAGAGAGAGAGAGAGAGAGAGAGAGAGAGAGAGAGAGAGAGAGAGAGAGAGATGAAAGAGGAACGTAATGATAGTGTAGGTAGGAGAGGTAAGTGTGCTGGTGCAGAGAAACGGGATGATAAAGAAGAAAGGCAGAATGGGAGAGGGAGGAAAGGGAGAGTAAATGAGACACATAGGAGAGGGTGGATATGAAGGGGTGTGGGGAATGTAGCGGGGTGTTGGAGAAGCATGTCTGAAAGAAAGAATGGGGGGAAAGGCAGTGGGGGGGGGAGATGGTTGAGTTTTAGGGGGAATGTGGTCCAGATGCTTGGTGAATGGGGTATGGGAGGGGTGTAGGGGATCAATGGGTGTGGAGTGGTGGCTGGGGAGGGGGTATTGGTTCAGCAGGGGACTTCCAGAAAGAACATAGGTGGGGGTGGGTGGGTAAAGGGGGGGGTGTTCTTGAGATGGGGATATGGGACATTTCTTGGTGCCCAGGGTAACGGCTCTTCTTACAGGACACATGCCCCATTTTCTTCAACTGGGGAAATTTCAAATCTAGGCAGGAGGCATCCCATATACCCACCCACCCATCTGCCCACCCATAAGTAAGTTTATTTAGGCACAGCTGCACACATAAATACACATAGTGTAAATTACCTAGAATAACCCTCAAAAAAGTCAGTGACTTAATTCTATTGCGGTCCTCGTGACCATCAATCCTGACGATATCCTCACTGCACTACCGAAATCTCACAGCTCAGGCAGACAGACCTCAACTCAGACAGTGTTATGTGATTAAATATGACAGGGAAACAGCCACTTTTTGTTTCCACCATATAACCATCACATAGAATATGGTAACAGCACAATGCTGATGTACCTAATTTTGAAGTTGTCGTAGCTGATCAACCTTTAATTGAGCACTTGATGATATCCTCATTGCCCTACTGAAATCTCCCAGCTCAGGCTGACACCACTAAAGTCTCCCAACTCAGACACCACTGAAGTCTCCCAGCACAGACTGGGAGACTTCAACACTGGGTATATAACCCATCCTGCGCGATGGAATATGACGGGAGAACATAGCGAGCCTTTGTTTGAACCATATAACTACCATCATATAGAATAGGTTAACAGCACACTGCCGATGTATTCTATTTCGCTAAATAAACAAATCAACCCGCCCACATGCCGCCCAAATACACCCACTCACCCGCCCAGATAAGCAACTGACGCAAGAATTTGCAACTAGCATATCAGTGACAACTACTTAACAAATTCTAATGGTCCTTCCATTAAAATTGTATGTTAGACTAACACCTGTCTAGTGTTTATTGTGTGTTCAGGACGGTGTTAATGTTAACACCTGTGTAGTGTTTGTTGTGTGTTCAGGACGGTGTTAATGTTAGACTAACACCTGTCTAGTGTTTGTTGTGTGTTCAGGACGGTGTTAACGTTAGACTAACATCTGTCTAGTGTTTATTGTGTGTTCAGGACGGTGTTAATGTTAGACTAACACCTGTCTAGTGTTTGTTGTGTGTTCAGGACGGTGTTAATGTTAGACTAACACCTGTCTAGTGTTTGCTGTGTGTTCAGGACGGTGTTAATGCTAGACTAACACCTGTCTAGTGTTTGTTGTGTGTTCAGGACGGCGTTAATGTTAGACTAACACCTGTGTAGTGTTTGTTGTGTGTTCAGGACGGTGTTAATGTTAGACTAACACCTGTCTAGTGTTTGTTGTGTGTTCAGGACGGTGTTAATGTTAGACTAACACCTGTCTAGTGTTTCAGTAATAATAATAATACAACTGTGATAATATTTATAAAAAGCAGTATATAGGAATGTATATTTTTGTTAATAATAATAATAATAATAATAATAATAATAATAATAATAATAATAATAATAATAATAATAATAATAATAATAATAATAATAATGATATTAATAATAATAGTAACAGTAATAATAATAATAATAATAATAATAATAATAATAATAATAATAATAATAATAATAATAATAATACCTGGAGGTTACCTGGAGTAATAATAATAATAATAATAATAATAATAATAATAATAATAATAATAATAATAATAATAATAATAATAATAATAATAATGTTGATTTCATTGTTTGTATTATTCTCTCTCTCTCTCTCTCTCTTCTTTCTTTCTCTCTCAATACACAAAAAATGAAAAGCTTTTTCAATAATGGCTGACAAATAAGTGTGATTCCCTATGTTAATGTATAGCACTGCTCTCTATGTGGTCTTCCCTTCCTCCCTCACCTCCCCAACACCCCTCAAACCCCCCGGTGTGTGAGGCGATGTTGTCCCCTCCCGTTTACACCCACCCGGTGTGAGGGGCGACGTCCCCCTCTCCCCGGAGGGGCGGAGACTGGGGAGATGAGAAAAGTTCTGTGGGAGGTCCAGTTACTGCATTGGTAAATCCACTCTCTCCCTTCATCGAGAAGGGAGTGGACCTAGTAGCGACAAGCGAAGAGGAGGGGCCAGGAGCTATGAATCGACCCCTGTAACCACAACTAGGTGAGCACACACACACACACACACACACACACGAGGTGTCAGTGGGGGCACCTGTGACGAGTGGGGTCCCACAGGGGTCAGTCCTAGGACCAGTGCTGTTTCTGGTATTTGTGAACGACATGACGGAAGAAACAGACTCCAAAGTGTCCCTGTTTACAGATGATGTGAAGTCGATGAGAAGAATTCATTCGGACGAAGACCAGGCAGAACTACAAAGGGATCTGGACAGGCTGCAGACCTGGTCCAGCAATTGGCTCCTGGAGTTCAACCCCACCAAGTGCAAAGTCATGAAGATTGGGGAAGGGCAAAGAAAACCGCAGACGGAGTATAGTCTAGGAGGCCAGAGGCTACAAACCTCACTCAAGGAAAAAGATCTTGGGGTGAGTATAACACCAGGCACATCTGAGGCGCACATCAACCAAATAACTGCTGCAGCATATGAGCGCCTAGCAAACCTAAGAACAGTGTTCCGACATCTTAATAAGGAATCGTTCAGGACCCTGTACACTGTGTACGTTAGGCCCATATTGAAGTATGCGGCGCCAGTTTGGAACCCACACCTAGCCAAACACGTCAAGAAACTAGAGAAAATGCAAAGGTTTGCAACAAGACTAGTCCCAGAGCTAAGAGATATGTCCTACGAGGAAAGGTTAAGGGAAATCAACCTGATGACACTGGAGGACAGGAGAGATAGGGGGGACATGATAACGACATAAAATACTGAGAGGAATTGACAAGGCGGACAGAGATGGGACACAGCAACAAGGGGACACAGTTGGAAGCTAAGACACAGATGAATCACAGGGATGTTAGGAAGTATTTCTGCGGTCACCGAGCAGTCAAGAAGTGGAATAGTTTGGGAAGCGATGTAGAGGAGGCAGGATCCATACATAGCTTTAAGCAGAGGTATGGTAAAGTTCACGGTTCAGGGAGAGTGACCCAGTAGCGACCAGAAAAGAGGCGGGGCCAGGAGCTATGACTCGACCCCTGCAATCACAACTAAGTGAGTACACACATACACATCGCCTACGGTAAGAACACAAGTCTGTTTTACCTCAAGTATCAAAACCACTTATTACGAGACTTCCATTCGTATTTAGTTTATTAGACATGATAACAGAGGTTATCCAAGGCATAATGACAGGCGTAGTCCTGCTACAGTGAATCTCTGAAACGATAATAACTAACAAAATAACAGCGTTCACACAAGAGAGGTGATATCATAGCCTAGTAGCAACTCTGATGGATAACACTGGAATTGTCACTCACTTGTGTGAGTTATAAACTGGTGCAGTTCTGGTCAGTTTTACTTACGTAGCCTGAGGATGTATGAGGGTGCTATTACGACATTATTGATTAGTTAATACTGGATTATTAGGGCTTTATTAGTGAGTTAATACAGGACTATTAAGACTTTATTAGTGAGTTAGTACAGGACTGTTAGGGCTCTATTAGCGAGTTAATACAAGACTGTTAGGGCTCTATTAGTGAGTTAATACAGGACTACTAGAATTTTATTAGTGATAATGGAGGATTATCAGGACTTTACTGATGAGAGAATTCAGGACTACTAAATCTTTACTAACGATAGAATATGGAACTATCGTGGTCTCACGATAGTTCTGTATTCACGATAGTTCTGTATTCTGTATTTCAGTCAGGTGGAGAAGATGAAAGAGGTAAACCTGCAGGGTTTTTTTATCCAGTTCCTCGGATCAAGATCCCCCTCGCTTTCCGGGAAGGGAGGGATATATATATATATATATATATATATGAGCTTTTAAAAGAGCATATTGTTTTTTTCTTCTGCGCCTAATTCTAAAATTTAAAAAAGTTGGACATTTCGGAGTTCTCCATGTGAGTCTGTCATTATTTATAAAGGTCAATGCCCCCCCCCTATCTTTGGGGGGGCACTTGAGATATTGAGTTTTTAAAATTCTGCGCTCTGTGACCCCATGTGGTTTTAGCGCTTGTTTTCTAATAGAATAATAATGAAAACAAATTTATGCTCGAGTTTTGGCAGTTCTGTGCTGGTTCACAGCAGCTGGTGGTTCACAGCAGCTGGTGGTTCACAGCAGCTGGTGGTTCACAGCACCTGCTGGCTCACAGCAGCTGGTGGTTCACAGCAGCTGGTGGTTCACAGCACCTGCTGGCTCACAGCAGCTGGTGGTTCACAGCACCTGCTGGCTCACAGCAACTGGTGGTTCACAGCACCTGCTGGCTCACAGCAACTGGTGGTTCACAGCACCTGCTGGCTCACAGCAACTGGTGGTTCACAGCACCTGCTGGCTCACAGCAACTGGTGGTTCACAGCACCTGCTGGCTCACAGCAACTGGTGGTTCACAGCACCTGCTGGCTCACAGCAACTGGTGGTTCACAGCACCTGCTGGCTCACAGCAACTGGTGGTTCACAGCACCTGCTGGCTCACAGCAACTGGTGGTTCACAGCACCTGCTGGCTCACAGCAACTGGTGGTTCACAGCACCTGCTGGCTCACAGCAGCTGGTGGTTCACAGCACCTGCTGGCTCACAGCAACTGGTGGTTCACAGCACCTGCTGGCTCACAGCAACTGGTGGTTCACAGCACCTGCTGGCTCACAGCAACTGGTGGTTCACAGCACCTGCTGGCTCACAGCAACTGGTGGTTCACAGCACCTGCTGGCTCACAGCAACTGGTGGTTCACAGCACCTGCTGGCTCACAGCAACTGGTGGTTCACAGCACCTGCTGGCTCACAGCAACTGGTGGTTCACAGCACCTGCTGGTTTACAGCAACTGGTGGTTCACAGCACCTGCTGGCTCACAGCAACTGGTGGTTCACAGCACCTGCTGGTTTACAGAATCAGTAAATTATCAAGGTCCTAGAACCTGCAGATCTCTCCGAAAGTTGCAGTTTTATGACAGGTTCAATGATCTCTACTTAGGTCTCACCTCCTCCAGGTTATGTCGGAAAGGCCCCACCTCCTCCAGGTTATGTCACAAAAGCCTCACCTCCTCCAGGTTATGACAGAAAGGTGTAACCTTCTCCAGGTTATGTCAGAAAGGTCTCACCTCCAGGTTATGTCAGAAAGGTGTCACCTCCTCCAGGTTATATCGGAAAGGTCCCACCTCCTCCAGGTTATGTCAAAAGGCCCCCACCTCCTCAAGGTTGTGTCAGGAAGGTCCCACCTCCAGGTTATGTCAGAAAGGTTTCACCTCCTCCAGGTTGTGTCAGGAGGCCCCACCTCCTCCAGGGTGTGTTAGAAAGGTCCCACCTCCTTCAGATTGTGTCAGGAAGGTCCCACCGCCCTAGAGTGTGTCAGGAAGGTCCCACCTCCCCAGATTGTGTCAGGAGGGTCCCATCTCACCCGTATTGTTTGAGAAAGGGCTTACCTCTACCATATTGTCTCAGGATGGTCCTAGGCCCCGTCAGGACCCAGATAGGACACAATGTACCAACACGCCCGGCAGGAGCGAGAGTGCGGCGCCTTGTGCATGCGTGGTCCTTTCCCTGTCGCTAGCGTCGGTAAGTGTGTCGTAATACCCGTGTTTGAGTGTCCTCGTCGGCGGAGAATTGTTGATGGTCATCAAACATCGTATTCAGGCGGTCGTTGCGAATCTCCACCAGCCGGAAACCGGTGAAAATTGTCAACAATTTGGCCTGGTGTTTGAGGACGCTCTCAGTGTCCTTACCTGTTTGTGTCTTTCTTAAGGTTTTTATAAATAGCGAATCCTCGATATAACGGACTCTGAACCCTGTCATCGTCCTTACCTGTTTGTGTCTGAAATTTTTTTTAATACGACCAGCGATCACATAAAGCTATTTTATATTGAGCGATTTCTTGAAAATGCGATTACAAAAAAAAGGGGGTCAAAGAAACTGAATGGTACATATTATTAAGGCCCTTTCACGTTTTATTTATTCTTTGCTTCCCAGTTTTTTTAATTTCATTTACAAAAAAATCTCACTATACAGAGGAGCTACCCCTCGATATAACTTACTTCCATATAACGGACTTCATTAATAATAACCGGAAAAGTTATGACGATAAGCTCTTGAATTAGGCTGGTCTTGATAAAAGAACTCAGAACTACCCTTTCCTTTGGATCAAATCTGATTTCCTCCCCTTACCAAGAGTTAATAATAATAATAATAATAATAATAATAATAATAATAATAATAATAATAATAATAATAATAATAATAATAATAATAATAATAATAGAGATTCAGTGTAAAATACTCGCTCGTCCAGGAGTTATCACTAGGTGATCTAAGGTGTGCAGAAGTCACCTGGTTGAGCCCTCATGTACTTGTCCCCATGATTGTTCCCCATCACTGTCTCACCTTCACCTGGTGCCAGTACCACGTCCTGGCCCCCATCACTGCCTCACTTTCACCTGGTACCAGCACCACGTCCTGGTCCCCATGATTGTTCCCCATCAGTGTTTCACCTTCACCTGGTAATACTACCACCACTTGCTCCCCATGGCATCTGGTTCAAGAAACTCATGTCTCCTACCTTGAATACATCATCGCCTTTCGACTGAGTACGCGTGTGTGCGTGTGCGTGTGCGTGTGCGTGTGCGTGCGTGTGTACTTACCTAGTTGTGTGTATGTGTGTACTCACCTAGTTGTACTCACCTAGTTGAGGTTGCGGGGGTCGAGTCCGAGCTCCTGGCCCCGCCTCTTCACTGATCGCTACTACGTCACTCTCCCTGAACCGTGAGCTTTATCATACCTCTGCTTAAAGCTATGTATGGATCCTGCCTCCACTACATCGCTTCCCAAACTATTCCACTTACTGACTACTCTGTGGCTGAAGAAATACTTCCTAACATCCCTGTGATTCATCTGTGTCTTCAACTTCCAACTGTGTCCCCTTGTTACTGCGTCCAATCTCTGGAACATCCTGTCTTTGTCCACCTTGTCAATTCCTCTCAGTATTTTGTGTGTGTGTGTGTGTGTGTGTGTGTGTGTGTGTGTGTGTGTGTGTGTGTGTGTGTGTGTGTGTGTGTGTGTAATTACCTACTCGTTTAAATTTCCAAAAGTTTTTGGATTTAATGCTTCCTCTTTAAAATCGTTGCATTGGGCAGTCACTCTGCAAAGAAAAATCTAGTATCCCTTCGGCTGTACTTTTTACCTCAATTTACAGCTGTGGTCTCTTGTCATCTCTGTTACAGGCACTAAAATATCTTCCGCTATGTTTTCATGTCCTTCTATTACCTTACTTGTATGTGGTTAATATATCTCCTCTTTTCCTCCTCTCAGCCATTTTATTGCTCTTCTTTGAACCCTTTCTAACTTATGCACATATATTTTAAGGTGACAGCAACACACAGGTGAAGGACAAGACACATAGCTGGAGAACAAGACACAGCTGGAGAACAAGACACACAGTTGGAGAACAAGACACACAGTTGGAGAACAAGACACACAGCTGGAGAACAAGACACACAGCTGGAGAACAAGACACACAGATGGAGAACAAGACAAACAGTTGGAGAACAAGACACACAGCTGGAGAACAAGACACACAGCTGAAGAACAAGACACACAGCTGGAGAACAAGACACACAGATGGAGAACAAGACAAACAGTTGGAGAACAAGACACACAGTTGGAGAACAAGACACACAGTTGGAGAACAAGACACACAGCTGGAGAACAAGACACACAGCTGGAGAACAAGACACACAGATGGAGAACAAGACAAACAGTTGGAGAACAAGACACACAGTTGGAGAACAAGACACACAGTTGGAGAACAAGACACACAGCTGGAGAACAAGACACACAGATGGAGAACAAGACAAACAGTTGGAGAACAAGACACACAGTTGGAGAACAAGACACACAGTTGGAGAACAAGACACACAGTTGGAGAACAAGACACACAGCTGGAGAACAAGACACACAGCTGGAGAACAAGACACACAGTTGGAGAACAAGACACAGCTGGAGAACAAGACACACAGTTGGAGAACAAGACACACAGTTGGAGAACAAGACACACAGCTGGAGAACAAGACACACAGTTGGAGAACAAGACACACAGTTGGAGAACAAGACACACAGTTGGAGAACAAGACACACAGTTGGAGAACAAGACACACAGTTGGAGAACAAGACACACAGCTGGAGAACAAGACACACAGTTGGAGAACAAGACACACAGTTGGAGAACAAGACACACAGTTGGAGAACAAGACACACAGCTGGAGAACAAGACACACAGTTGGAGAACAAGACACACAGTTGGAGAACAAGACACACAGTTGGAGAACAAGACACACAGCTGGAGAACAAGACACACAGTTGGAGAACAAGACACACAGTTGGAGAACAAGACACACAGTTGGAGAACAAGACACACAGTTGGAGAACAAGACACACAGCTGGAGAACAAGACACACAGTTGGAGAACAAGACACACAGTTGGAGAACAAGACACACAGCTGGAGAACAAGACACACAGTTGGAGAACAAGACACACAGCTGGAGAACAAGACACACAGTTGGAGAACAAGACACACAGTTGGAGAACAAGACACACAGTTGGAGAACAAGACACACAGTTGGAGAACAAGACACACAGTTGGAGAACAAGACACAGTTGGAGAACAAGACACACAGCTGGAGAACAAGACACACAGTTGGAGAACAAGACACACAGTTGGAGAACAAGACACACAGTTGGAGAACAAGACACACAGTTGGAGAACAAGACACACAGTTGGAGAACAAGACACACAGCTGGAGAACAAGACACACAGTTGGAGAACAAGACACACAGTTGGAGAACAAGACACACAGTTGGAGAACAAGACGCACAGTTGGAGAACAAGACACACAGGTGAAGAACAAGACGCACAGCTGGAGAACAAGACACACAGCTGGAGAACAAGACACACAGTTGGAGAACAAGACACACAGTTGGAGAACAAGACACACAGTTGGAGAACAAGACACACAGTTGGAGAACAAGACACACAGTTGGAGAACAAGACACACAGCTGGAGAACAAGACACACAGTTGGAGAACAAGACACACAGCTGGAGAACAAGACACACAGTTGGAGAACAAGACACACAGTTGGAGAACAAGACACACAGTTGGAGAACAAGACACACAGTTGGAGAACAAGACACACAGTTGGAGAACAAGACACACAGCTGGAGAACAAGACACACAGTTGGAGAACAAGACACACAGTTGGAGAACAAGACACACAGTTGGAGAACAAGACACACAGTTGGAGAACAAGACACACAGCTGGAGAACAAGACACACAGTTGGAGAACAAGATACACAGTTGGAGAACAAGACACACAGCTGGAGAACAAGACACACAGCTGGAGAACAAGAAACACAGCTGGAGAACAAGAAACACAAACACAGCTGGAGAACAAAACACACAGCTGGAGAACAAGTAACACAGCTGAAGAACAAGACACACAGCTGGAGAACAAAACACACAGCTGGAGAACAAGTAACACAGCTGAAGAACAAGACACACAGTTGGAGAACAAAACACACAGCTGGAGAACAAGAAACACAGCCAGAGAACAAAACACACAGCTTTAGAACAAGAAACACAGCTGAAGAACAAGAAACACAGCCAGAGAACAAAACACACAGCTGAAGAACAAGAAACACAGCTGGAGAACAAGAAACACAGCTGAAGAACAAGAAACACAGCCAGAGAACAAAACACACAGCTGGAGAACAAGAAACACAGCCAGAGAACAAAACACACAGCTGAAGAACAAGAAACACAGCCAGAGAACAAAACACACAGCTGGAGAACAAGAAACACAGCTGAAGAACAAGAAACACAGCCAGAG